>NC_056522.1:371838125-371851543 GCF_019175285.1 Sceloporus undulatus | reverse complement strand
ATTATTATTTCACCCTAGTGCAAAAAAAAGCCCACTTTGCAAGTTTTAAGGCTGCCCTGATGTGGGTTATAAGGTTGCATGAACCTTTTATGAGGCCTGAAGGTTGTGGGATTGGGTGAGGGCCCCACAATGTCTCAAAGTAGCAGTAGTGGCAACAAATGGGAAAACCTGCCTTCTGAGGGGAAAATGTTTAGTTTTTATTTGACAGGGAAATGAAATAAAAAGGGCAAAGAAGGGGAAACAATGAGGAACTCTTATGTCTGGGGAGAGAGAGGGTTCAAGGGGGAAAGGCGCATGGGAAAGTGAGCCCCAAGGCAGAAATTTCAGAAGGTTGTGAGGAGAAAGAGGGGAATGAAGGAAATGGGGGGGGGGGGGGGGGTTTTGGTGTGGGATTTTGTAGGCTTGAGTGTAAGAAAAAGGGGAGAGTTGAGGTAAATATGTTGGGAAGGGGGGAACAATAAATACAAAGGTTAGCTTTCTCTCTTTTCTCCCCAGCATAGGAGGAATGAGAGGGGAAAGGGCCTTCTGAAGGTAAACGGCCATGTTTGTCAAGAAAGGAGAGCCAAGCAAGGACAGAAGGAATGAAAGGAGGCGGTGAGGACCCAGAAGAGAAGGGAGGGAAACAGGAAGGACAAGAAAGAGGCAAGGTGTGAGAGGCCCGGAACAAAGCCAAATGGAGGAGGCAAGACCAACATATTGCTGATGATTAGAAACCCCCATAATAGGTTTGCCTTAGGGTCGCCATAAGCCCAAGCCAACAAGAAGGCACACAACAAAACCAGTTCAGCACAGCATACTGGTTTGAATGTTGGACTGCAACTATGTTGAGACCAGGGTTCGATTCCCCACTTGGCCATGGAAACTCACTGGGTGACCTTGGGCAAGTCACACACTCCCAGTCTCAGGGGAAGGAGGCACAACACAACAACAGCAGAACCACTTCAGCGCAGTGTAGTGGTTTCAGTGTCGGGCTACAATTCTGTTGAGACCAGGGTTTGATTTCCCACTCAGCTGTGGAAATCCACTGGCAAGTCACATGCTCTCAGCCTCAGGGGAAAGCAATGACAAATCCCCTCTGAGCAAATCTTGCAAGAAAACCCCCATCATAGGGGGCCGGCCTAAGTCAGAAACAACTTGAAGGCACACAACAACAACAGCAAGAGTTCAGAGTAGCATAGTGGTTTGAGTGTTGGTTCTGGTGACCAAGATTCGATTTCCTGCTTGGACATGAAACTCATTGGATGACTTTGGGCAAGTCACAGACACTCAGCCTCAGCAGAAGGCAATGACAAACCTCCTCTGAACCAATCCTGCCAAGGAAATCACCATAACTTTGGAAGAACTTGAAGGCACACAACAACAACAACCAGTCCAGACCCCCAGAAGAGGCCACCAACTCACAAGGTGTCCTTCAGCCAGCAGACCACCCTGGTATTCTTGCAGCAACAATGGCCCTCCGAACCCACAATATGAGTGTCCCACATTACAGGGCTCTTGTGAGGCTGGCCAAAAAGCACTTTGAAGAATGCCAAGTACAATATAAATTTTAAGGCAGGCAACGGGACCTCTGAGGCTACCTTTACAAAAGAAGCTGTCGCATATGCTTGCATCTGAGGAAGTAGACTTAAGCCTAGAAAAGCTAGGCCTGCATGACCCCAGCAACACTTGAACTGAGATCAGCAATATCTTCAAAATGCAGGCTTGTGACTAATTGTCATATTTTTTTATTTCTCCTGTATCTTTGCCTGATGAAGAATCCAGTAGGGTTTCAAAAGCTTGCCATGTGCATTTTGTGCATTTTGGCTGGCCAATGAAGCGATCCCTGTTTTGTGGATTCGGGATGTTATTGTTCTTTCGCTGAGTTAGTCTCAAAGGTGCTACCAGGACTCTTGGCACACTCATGTTCCAGACTAACAGGGCTATGTTTCTCAAGTCTGGCCAAATCAGAGGGAGAACATGGAGGGGGTGAAAGGGGGGGGGGGGGAGAGATAGAGAGATAGAGAGAAAGGTGTAGAATAAGGGAGATGATGCAAACTAAGAAAAGCAGGGAACAGAAGAAACTGGAAAGGAATTAAGAAGGGGGGGGAACCAGGAAGTTGCAGGAGAGAACCAAGGAATAAAGGAAGGCAAGACAAAACAGGAGGAGGCAGGAAGAAAGGGGGAGGAATAAAGTCAAGCCACATTTGGGTGGGAATTCAGTGTGGAAACTAGGGGAACCAAATGGAGAAACATAATGGGGGAACCAAGGCAGGAGATTGGAGCGAGCTTAAATTGTACCCCAGGGTACATCCACACTGTAAAAATTGAGTGCTGTTAACCCCATCCTATGGAACCCTGGGATTTGCAGTTTCACAAGGTCTTCTCTGACAAAGAATGCAGGGTGCCTTGCCAAACTACAAATCCCAGGATGCCACAGGATTTGTAGGGGTCTAACTACATCATTTCTAAGTTGCGTAGATACACACACACAGAGTCTCCTAGGCCCAGGACTTTACCACTGGAAGCAAAAGCCTACAGTATCATACCTCTGAGCATGCAGTGAGTTCATTTCTCTTCCTTGGGGAAGCATCCTCTATTCCCACTACATAAAGCAGGAAGGCTGCAAAGGTCATTACCCACTCTATGCTATGGAATCCTGGGATTTATGGTTTCACAAGGCCCTTTAAGCCTTCTCTGCCAAAGAGACCCAGAGTGGGCCTCACCAAACTGCAAATCCCAGGATGCTGTAGGATGAGGTTATGTCAGTTAAAGTCAGGCCAAACTGCATCATTTCTACAGTGTGTAGATACAGTACACAGGACTTGACCACGGGAAGCATGACTCTACAATACTAGGCCTCTGAGCACACACAGAGTTCCACTTCCCTTCCTTAAGGAAACAGCCTCTCCCCCCCATCCACTCGTGGGGGACTGGTGGGAGGGCAGGAAAGCTACCAGGAGCAGAGGCCATTTCTACAGCTACACCGGCACATAGAGGACACCACCAGACCTGCTTTCTTGCTTGCTTTCCCTTCCTCCAAAAACGCCTGAAGGAAAATCTGAATTTTCCATTTGGGAAGATCAGGATGCAAAAGGGATCTTGTAGTACCTTTGAGACTAACTGAAAGAAAAAAAGCTGGCTCCATGACCTTTCCTTGACTTGACTCTATTTCTTCATATGCATGAGGTCTTACCAACTTCTTTCTTTTAGTTAATCTCAGAGGTGTTAGAAGATCCCTTTGCTACTGATTTCCCAGACTTAAGACAACGATGTCTCTGAATTCTACCTGAAGTTTTGGTGAGGAGGTTCCCCACTCCTTCCGGCTTTTATTTTTCGAGGAAGGGAAGGAAGGAAGCATGGAAGCAAAGAATCAAGCAAGGAAGCATACATGGAAGGAAAGAAGGAAGCATGGAAGGATGGAAACAAGCAAGCATACATGCATTGATGCATCTGAGCAAGTAGACTTTCGTCTAGGAAAGCTCATGCTTCCAACTTCTTCCTTTCAGTTAGTCGTAAAGGTGCTACAAGACTAGTCTACATACTGATTCTACAGACTACCACGGATGGCTATATCGTTGAACAGTACCAACCAAGAAGGCATGCAGACGGGAACCAACCAAGGAGGCAAGTATACAAGGAACTAAGGAAGCCTATGCCGCCCATGGAAGCAAGGAAGAATGCACGCAGGGGACCAAGGACTCATGCATGCAAGAAAGTTTACTTACAACCAACCAAGGAAGCATGTATGCAAGGAGCTAAGGAGGCTCGCATGGAAGGAAGCATCCCTTCCAGCAACCAAGGAAGCATGCATGCAAGGGAATGTCCCTCCATCCATCCATCCCAGGCGCTGACCTTTTGGAGAGGCTGCTGCTCTCGGGGCCGGCGGCGGCGTTGGGGGCGCTGGCGCCGGGGTTGCGGTCCCTCTGGCGCCGGTTCTTGAACCAGTTGCTGACCTGGGTGAGGGAGAGGCCGGTGGCCTTGGCCAGGTGCCTCTTCTCGGCGGGCGAGGGGTAGCGGTTGAGGGCGTAGAGCTCCTTGAGGGCGTTGCGGGACTTCTCCTTGAAGCAGTAGACCGTCTCCTCGCCGTCCCAGATGGTGCGGGGCAGCGGGAACTTCCTGCGGAGCCGGTACTTGTCCACCGCCCCCAGGGGCCGGCCGCGGGCCCTCTCGGCCTCGGCGTAGCGGGCCTTGTACCAGAGCTCCTGGAGGAGCGGGTGGTTGCTGGCCTGGAAGGCGTGGCCCTCCAGGAGGCCGTAGAGCTCGGCGTAGAGGCCCCGGTGGAAGGCCACCAGGGCGCGGGCCTTGAGCAGGCTCTCCTGGCCGCCCAGCAGCAGGGCGCTCGGGGGCAGGGACCAGAGGAAGCGGGCCAGACGGTCCAGGTGGCCCCCCCTGCTGCAGCGCCTCGCACACGCAGGCCACCTGCTCCGGGGAGAAGGCCAGCAGCCCCCGCGGGGAAGAGGACGAGGAGGAGGAGGACGAGGAGGAGGACGGGGAAGAGGAAGACAGCAGCGGCGAAGGAGGAGGAGGCGGCGGCGAGGAAGGAGGCAGCCCCGACGGCGCCGGCGGAGGAGGAGGAAGAGCCTCCCGCGCCAAGAGCAGCCCCGGGGCCTCGGCGACTGGGGCTCCTGAGACTGCTTCTTCCTCTTCTTCCTCCTCCTCTTCCTCCTCCTCTTTCCCCGGAGAGGCGGCATTCTCCCGGCTGGCCTCCTCTTCGTTGCCCGGCGTCGGAAAAGAGAGCATTTCCAGGACGCTCTCTTGCTTCAAGGCCCCCGGAGGAGAAGCGGCAGAAGAGGCGCAAGACATCGCCGCCCTCCTCCCCGGCTCCTCCGCTGGGGATGGCCGCCTCCTCCTCCTCGGAGGGGTCACACCCAACACGAGGAGGAGCAGGCCACCCCCCCCCCCTCTTTGCAAAGCTCACACACAGCCTCCTCCTACTGACTTACTTTCAGAGAAGAACACCTCCACCTTGGAAAGGTTACATAGGAGGCAGCACACACACAGCCTCTTCCTCCTTGGAAAGTTCACACGCACATACACAGCCTCCTCCTCCTCGGAGAATTTACACTGACTTACACACTCACAACACCTTGGAAAGGTTACGGAGGCACACACAGAGCCTCCTCCTCAGAAAGTTCACACACACTCACACACTCCTCCTCCTCCTCTTCGGAGAGTTTACTTACACACTTATTTCCACACACACACACGCAGGAAAGGTTACACAGACACACGCAGCCCCTTCTTCCTCCTCCCTAGAAAGTTCACAAACACACACAGGGGCTGTTCCTCCTCCTCCTCCTCGGAAAGTTTACTCACACACTCCTCCTCCTCCTCCTCCTCGAGAAGTTTACTCACACTCTTCCTCCTCCTCCTCCTCCTCCTGGGAAGGTTCTCACACACTCTCTCCTTCTCCTTAGAAAGTTCACACACACACACCCCTCCCCCTCCTCTTCTTTGGAAAGTTCACACACTCACACAGCCCAAGCCTCCTCCTCCTCCTCCTGGGAAGGTTCCCACTCCCCCGCTGCTGCTGCTGCTGCTGCTGCTCCTCCTTTGGCACCTTTTGCTCGGCCGATCAGGTTTCCTCCTCCTGGCCTCCCTGCAGCCAGCTTGGGGCGCTTGCAAAAGCCAGGCGGGAGAGCAAGAGGGAGGGAGGGAGGGAGGGATGGGGGCTGCTCTTTTCCCTCCCCTTCCCCCCTCTCCCCCCAGACTCTCTCCTCTCCCCCTCTTTCTTTCTTCCTTTCTTTCCTTCCTTCCCCCCTTCCTCCTCCTTCTCCTCCTCCTCCTACATAGGCTGCTCCAATGGCCCAAAGCAGACTGGCTGGACTCCTGCGGGCGCGCGGATTGGATGGATATTCTGGCCCTGGAGGGGGAGGAGGAGGAGGAGGAGGGACCAGGGTTGCCCTGGAAACCGTCAATCAACTCCTCCCCATTCTCCTCCCCCGCCTCCAGCTTTTTGCTCCACGCGACGCGACTTCCTCCCTCTGCTCTCCATGAAGCACGGCTCTCTACCTGGCCAGCGAGGCTGAGGCTCGCCTCCAACCAACTTCCCCACAACTGAGTCTCCAAGAAGGTGGTGGTGCAGCAGGAGGAGAAGTTGGAGTCTGCCCCACCTTCGTGGAGACTGAACTGTGAGGAAGAAGTTGGAGCCTGAGCTTAGCTAAGACTGGGTCTACCACATGCTCTTGCTCACAGTTTCCTTAGAATTGCACCTGAATAAGTAGACCCTGTCTATCAAAGCTTTATGCCACTAAAGCATCTTATGCTACTAAGGGATCTTGCAGAACCTTTGAGACAAACTGAGAAAGAAGTTGGAGCTGAAGCCTAGCTAAGACTGGGTCTACCACATGCTCCTGCTCAGCATTTTTCTAGGACTGCACCTGATGAAGTAGATCCAGTCTATCAAAGCTTTATGCTACAAAGGGATCTTACAGGACTTTTGAGGCAAACTGAGAAAGAAGTTGGAGCCTAAGCTTAGCTAAGACTGGGTCTACCACATGCTCTCACTCAGCGTTTCCTTAGCATTGCACCTGAGGCAGTAGACCCAGCCTATCAAAGCTTTACGCTACAAAGAGATCTTGTAGGACCTTTGAGACAAACTGAGAAAGAAGTTGGAGCCTAAGCTTAGCTATGACTGGGTCAGCATTTCCTTAGAACTGCAACTGACTAAGTAGGGATCTTGTAGCACCTTTGAGACAAACTCAGGAAGTTGGAGCCTAAGCTTTGGTAGACTGGATCTACTACCTGAGATGCATTTCTAAGGAAATGCTGAGCCAGAGCATTTTGAGGAGCCACTCTAGAAAAGCTTCATGCTACAAAAAGATCTTGCAGCACCTTGAGACTGCAATAGAAGTTGGAGCCTAAGCTTTGGTAGACTGGGTCTGCTTCCTCAGATGCATTTTAAGGAAATGCTGAGCTAGAGCAGTTCTTAGACTCAGTCTAGGAAAGCTTCATGCTACAAAGGGACCTTGTTACAACATTGAGATTAACTGTGTGAAAAAAGTTGGAGCATAAGGTTTGGTAGAGTGGGTCTAGGAAAGCTTATGCTACAAAGGGATCTTGTAACATCTTTGAGACTAACTGAGGGAAAGGATTCAAAGACATAGCTGTGTTAATCTGGAAAATCAGTAGGCAAAGGGATCTTGGAGCACCTTTGAAACTAACTGAAAGAAAAGTTGTCAGAGACTTGAGCCTACTTTGTCAGGTAACATGCACCTGAGGAAGTAGACTCAAGTCTAGGAAGTGTCATGCTACCAACTTCTTTCTTTCAGTTAGTCTCAAAGGTGCTACAAGATCTCTTTGCATACTGAGGGAAAGAGGTTGGAGCATAGGCTTTGGTATATGCACCTCTAAGGACATTCTGAGCAAGAACATTAATAGTCTAGGAATGCTTAAGGTAGCCCCATTGAGACTAACCGTGTGGAAGATAAGCTTTGGCAGACTAGGTCTACATCTTCAGATGCAGTTGTAAGAAAATGCTGGGCAAGAACGTTTCATAGACCCAGTCTATCAAAGCTTTATGCTACAAAGGGATCTTGTAGCACCTTTGAGACAGTGGCCCCATACAGACAGGCCAAAATAAAGCTGCTTTGAGTGACTTTGGAGGTATGCTGTTTCAATGATTCATGAGTCCTAAGAGTTTGGAAGCCATGCCAAAGCCACGATCCAGTCCTAAGGACTATAGCGCAGCTTTGGTGCAGCTTCTGGATTCTTGGGACGCATGTATCATTGACATAGCATACCTCCAAAGTGACTCGAAGCAGCTTTATTTTGGCCTGTCTGTATAGGGCTTAAATGTGGGAAAGAAGTTGGAGCATAAGCTTTGATCAACTGAGGTCCGAAACGCACTGCAAAAATAACCCAGTTTGAGATCGCTTTAACAGCCCTGGCTCAGTGCTAGAGAATCCTGGGAAGCGCAGTTTATTGTAGCACCAGAGCTCTGTGACAGAAAAGGCTAAATGTCTCACCGAACTACAAATCCCAGAATCCCCTAGCATTAAGCCAGAGCAGTTAAAGCAGACTCAAACTGGATTATTTTTGCAGTGTGTTTTGGACCTAAGAAAGTTCACCATAATTTGGAGTCTACTTGGAAGCACATCTCAACAACAAAGTTGCCATCTTGACTGCAGAGCAAGACTTTGAAAGCCCAGCTCAGATTCACAGGATCGGGCTGCTGTGCAGTGAAGGGTCTGGAAACCATGAAGCCCTGAGGAATGCCTTAGGGGGATCTGGGGATGTTTAGCCTGGAGGAGAGAAGGTTAAGAGGTGATATGATGGCCCTGTTTAAATACTTGAAGGGATGTCACATTGAGGAAGCTCCAGAGAACAGAACCCAGAGTAATGGATGCAAGCTCCAGAAAAAGATTCCACCTCAACATTAGGAGGAACTTCCTGACAGTAAGAGCTGTTTGACAGTGGAACACACTCCTTCCTCAGAGTGTAGTGGAGTCTCCTTCCTTGGAGGTCTTTAAACAGAGGCTGGATAGCCATCTGTCAGGGATGTTTTGATTGTGAGTTCCTGCATGGCAGAATGGGGTGGGACTGGATGGCCCTTGCGGTCTCTTCCAACTCTTGGATTCTATGATTCTATCCCAAGGTTGCAGCCTCTGGAGGGAGGCTTTCCTCGCGGATTTCTCTCTGAGAATCGACCCAAAAAGGGCAGGAGCGGAATGAAATCGGGAGACAGACATAACGCAAAGCTTTGCCCAAGGCATCAGCCTTTTCTCCTGCAGCACATTTTTAACTTCTGCCTTTCTGTCCCTTAGACTAGAGCTTCCTTTCTTTGGTTTCACCACTTCGCACTTCATATATATCTGTGTGTGTGTGTGTGTGTGTACACACACACACACACACACACACACACAGAGTATTATATATTTATAGATATAGACATATACCTCTGAATACCATCCAGGTACAGTATTATACATACACACATATATACATATAAATTATACATATTTATATTATATAAAAATACTATATATATGTATACTATTTGATATAATATACATATGTGTGTGTGTGTGTGTGATGAATATATATAGTCTCCCATCCAAGTATTATACAAGCATACACACACATACATATACATTATATCAAACATGTATATGCATATGTATGCCATTTCATAAAATATGTATATATATTTGCGGGTGTGAGTGTGTATACACACACACAATATTTTATATATGTATATATTATATTTGTGTGTGAGAATGTATACACACATATTATATATATATATATATATACACACACCCACACCCACAATATATATATATATATATATATATATATATATATATACATATCTGTATATTATATACATATTTATGTTATATCAAATATATATATACAGATAGATATACTGTGAGTGGGGTACACACACACACACACACACACATATTATGCCTTCAAGTCGCCTGCCAATTTATGGCGAATTTCACAGGACTTTACTCCGAGGTGGTTGGTCTCCTATCCAAGTCCTATCCAGGGCTGACCGTGCTTATCTTCTAAGATCAGAGAGACCTCGTGCCTTTGGGGTATTTGGGCTGTATTTATTAGGCTCATTTAAGTGTGTGTTTTGGTAAATTAAAACGGTGGTTTAATGCTACAGAAAACAGGTTTACTCAGAAGGGTCTTCCTGGATTTCAGGAGGACTTCCTCCTAGGTGCAATGCCTTACCAGGGAGTAAGCCTCCTCAATACACAGATTAGGGTTTCCTGCTTTTGAGTAGGCAGGTATAGGATCGCATTGTTCAGGCTTCAGTCCTCTGCGCAGGTATAGTTAATCCTGTTGAATTCAAAGGGACTTGCACGGTCCAGGGATGGATAGGATTTGCAGTTGTCCTTCCTAAGCAAATCGCAGTCCCATGCAGTGTTGACCTGGTAGTAACCATAACTGAACTCAGTAGGACTTCCATTTGGATAAAAATGCATCGCATAATCTGTCCAGGTCTTGGAGCAAGAGAACAAATAAACACTCCTCAGAGGCCAGCTCTGGTCTGCCCATAGCTTTGGGCACATCTCTTGTTGTTGTTGTTGTTGTGTGCCCTAAAGTATGGCGACCCTAAGGCAAGCCTATCACAGGGTTTTCCTGGCAAGATTTGTTCAGAGGGGAGTTTGCCAGTGCCTCCCTCTGAGGCTGAGAGAGTGTGACTTGCCCAAGGTCGCCCAGTGGGTTTCCATGGCCAAGCAGAGATTGGGACCCTAGTCCCACGCTCAAACCACTGCACTAGGCTTGTTCTCTTAGGCAGCCTCATTCCCCAGCTGTAAAATGGGCACATAAGTATTCTCCTGCTTCCTAGAACTATTATTAAGAGGCTGGATTTTCCACATTGAGGCTGGAATATCATGCACGTTTTCTCAAAAGTAAATCTCACTACAGCAATTTATGCTTTTAACATGCTTTGCTAAGGATTCACCCTTTATTGGACTATGGTCTGAAACACACAGCAGATATAATCCAGTTTGAGATTGCTTTAACTGTTCTGGCTCAATGCTAAGGAACTCTGGGAGCTGTAGTTTTCTGAGACAATTAGCCTTCTCTGTCAGAGAGCTCTGGTGCCATAATAAACTCCAGTTCCCAGGATTCCCTAGTACTGAGTCAGGACAGTTAAAGTGGTCTCAAACTGGATTATTTCTGCAGTGTGTTTTGGACCTTAGGTTGCATCCACACTGCAGAAATAATCCAGTGCCTCTGGTGGCCTCTGGTGCCACAATAAACTACAGTTCCCAGAATTGCACAGCATTGAGCCATGACAGTGTGGTATCACACCGGATTATTTCTGCAGTGCGGAGTCAGTCAAAGAAAGTGGGCTGGAATATCAAAAAGTGTATGGCAAATAAAATTGGTTAGTCTTTTAAGATTCCCTTAAGATGTTTTGTTGGTTTTGCTGCAATACACTAATGCACAAACACACCAAGCTTTATGCTTGTTTGGGCTTTCAAGTCCTCTTACGGTGACTCAAAGGCACCAGAGATCTTTGACAGACCAGGCTCAAATGCTCCCTAAAACTATAAATCTCAAGATTCTGTCCCATAGAATCATGGCAGTGAAAGTGGTGTCAAACTGGTTTAATTCCGCAGTATGGATACATCCTTGATCTCCTGCAGATCTCTTCCTTCTCCATTCTGTTAGCTGGAATTCATCATTCTTCCAGAAAAAATATATATAGATATTTTAGGGATCTGCTTCTCCATAAACTGGTAATTATTATTTTCCTCCTCATTGTCCAACAATTGAGGTAGATCCAAAATACACTGCAGAAATAATCCGGTTTGAGACCACTTTAACTGCCCTGACTCAATGCTAGGGAATCCTAGGAATTATAGTTTGTTGTATCTTGTGAATCATAGAATCATAGAGTTGGAAGAGACCGCAAGGGCCATCTAGTCCAACCCCCTGCCATGCAGGAAATCCAAATAAAATCATCCCCGACAGATGGCCATCCAGCCTCTGTTTAAAGACCTCCAAGGAAGGAGACTCTATCACCCTCCAAGGAAGAGCGTTCCATTGTCGAACAGCCCTTACTGTCAGGAAGTTCCTCCTAATGTTCAGGTGGAATCTCTTTTCCTGTAGCTTGCATCCATTGTTCCGGGTCCTAGTCTCTGGAGCAAGTGAAAACAAGTCAGCTCCCTCCTCAGTATGGCATCCCTTCAAGTATTTAAACAGGGCTATCATATCACCTCTTAACCTTTTCTTCTCCAAGCTAAACATCCCCAGCTCCTTAAGTCGTTCCTCATAGGACATGGTTTCTAGACCTTTCACCATTTTACTTGCCCTCCTTTGGACACGTTCCAGTTTTTCAACATCCTTTTTGAATTGTGGCGCCCAGAACTGGACACAATATTCCAGGTGGGGCCTGACCAGAGCAGAATATAGTGGCACTATTACTTCCCTTGATTTAGATACAATACTTTTACTGATGCAGCCTAAAATTGCATTGGCCTTTTTAGATGCCGCATCACACTGTTGACTCATGTTCAGCTTGTGGTCTACTTGGACTCCCAGATCCCTTTCACACGTAGTCTCTTTCAGCCATGTGTCTCCCATCCTATATCTGTGCATTTTATTTTTCCGCCCTAAGTGCAGTACCTTGCATTTCTCCCTGTTGAAGTTCATTTTGTTAGCTGTGGCCCAACTTTCTAGTTTACTCAGGTCATCTTGAATGTTGATCCTGTCCTCTGGAGTGTTAGCTACTCCTCCTAATTTGGTGTCATCTGCAAATTTGATAAGAATGCTTCCAATTCTGTCATCCAGGTCATTGATAAAGATGTTGAATAGCACTGGGCCCAGGACAGAGCCCTATGGGACCCCACTGGTCACTTCTCTCCAGGATGAAAAGGAGCCATTGTTGAGCACCCTTTGGGTTTGGTCAGTCAACCAATTACAAATCCATGTAACAGTTGCCTTGTCAATCCCACATTTTATAAGCTTGTTTACAAGAATGTCATGGGGAACCCTGTCAAAAGCCTTACTGAAATCAAGATATACTATATCCACAGCATTCCTTTCATCTACCAAACTGGTAATTTTATCAGAGAAAGAGATTAGATTTGTTTGGCATGACTTCTTTCTCTGAAACCCATGTTGACTTTTTGTGATTATACAAGTGCTCCCTCGGTTACGAATAATGTCGTTCCGCCGCGGCGTTCGTAACCGATGCATTTCGCAAGCCGAAAAGGGCTTTCCGTTAGCGCTGGCAAAGCCGCGCGTTGGAATTTTCGCCCGAAAAAAATTTCGTACCCCGAAAAACCTTCGTACCGGAACTTTTTTGCCAATCTAACTTTTCGTATCCCGGAAATTGCGTAACGCGATCAATTCGGACCCGGGGTACCACTGTATTGGAATTGTACCTCAGTATCTCCCTTTGAGAAACTCCTCCGTCCTGAACTCCTTCTCTTTTAGTATTCCTGACCATGGGATCCCCAGTATTTCTCTAAGTTTTACCTAAATCTGCTCGCCTAAAGTCTAGGGCGTGCGACTATGCCTGGCTTCTCCTTTTCACTGATAACAAACTCCAAAGAAAAGAAATAAGAATGAAGGTAGCAATAATAATTTTATGTCATTTTAAAAAATTAGGGTTTAGTTAAAATAAATGGTTTAATACGAATAAGACTGAGATAAATTCATTAAGAATAATAAGTAATGTGATTTATAACATATTCATATGGATACATCTATAAATACTTTAAATATTATTTTACGTTGCCATATACTTATTAATAAAAAAGATTTTTTTTAAAAAAGGATATATCCTCTTGTTTTTGTTGTGTGCCTTAAGTTTTTTCTGAGTTTGTGAACCTAAGGCTAATATCATGGGGTTTTCTTGGCCACAGTTCAGGCTTGCCATTGCCATCTCCTGAGGCGAGAGAGTGTGACTTGGCTAAGGTCACCCAATGAGTTTAAGATGACTGAGTCAGATTAGAATGGGC
>NC_056522.1:371772771-371833959 GCF_019175285.1 Sceloporus undulatus | reverse complement strand
TGGAGCCCTGGGTCCAAAACACACTGCAGATATAATCCAGTTTGAGATTGCTTTAACTGTTCTGGCTCAATGCTAAGGAACTCTGGGAGCTGTAGTTTTCTGAGACAATTAGCCTTCTCTGTCAGAGAGCTCTGGTGCCACAATAGACTACAATTCACAGGATCCCCTAGCACGGAGCCAGGGCAGTTAAAGCGGCCTCAAGATGGATTATTTCTGCAGTGTGTTTTGAACCTTGGTCTCCAGAGTTGTAGTCTAACATTATTATAGAATCATAAAATGGTAGCGTTGGAAGAGACCCCAAGGGCCATCCAGTCCAACCCCATTCTGCCATGCAGGAACTCACATTCAAAGCACCTGACAGATGGTCATCCAGCCTCTGTTTAAAGGCTTCCAAAGAACAAGACTCTCACCAAACTACAAATCCCTGAATCCCATAGCATTGAGCCATGGCAGTTAAAGTGGTGATACACTGCATTATTTCTGTAGTGAGACACATACCCCACCCACCCATCACCCCAATGCTAAGGAGCCTGAAAGCAAACTCTACAGAACTCCATAGGGCTTACTTTACAGTAAAGAAATATATCCATAGAACTGCAGCCATCACTGCAGTGCAGGCACTGAACTGAGATAAGTTACTAATGGATCATAGCCAAGCCCATTATCTGCCCAGGGTGAATAGATGTCATAACCGCAAAGGAGGACAAGGCAGCATAAAATGTAGGACATTATCAAATAAAAGCTAAAAACATTAATATAAATGTAAATCCATGCTTCTTAGCCATGCTCAAAGTGCAGATCAGGGTTCAATTTCCTGCTGGAGCATTACAAAACAAACACCCGCTGGGTGACCTTGGCCAAGTTGCACTCTCTCAGCCTCAGAGGTTGGCAATGGCAAACCTCCTCTGAACAAGTCTTGCCATGAAACCCCCATGATAGGATCGCCATCAGTCAGAAAATGACTTGGAGGCACACAACAAACAGCAACTCCCCCTTGGGAGTTTCACACCACTTCTGGAAATTGTAGTTTGTTGGGAGCTGGAGACAAAGCAGGTAGAAAGAAAATCAACCCATTTTGGGATGTGGTGCTGGAGAAGAGCTTTGCACATGCTATGGGCTGCTGAAAGGACTGAGGGATGGGTCCTTGAACAGAACAAGGTTGAACTCTCCCTGGAAGCCAAGATAAAGAGACTGAGGCAGGCTGCCCTACTTTGGCCACTGGTGAGAAGGCAGGGATCATTAGGAAAGACAATAATGCTAGGAAAGGTGGAAGGAAATAGAAAGAGTGGAAGACCCCACGCCAGATGGACAGAATCAGCTAGGCAGGTCAGGTGCCTGAAACTACAGAGCATGGACATGGTGACCAGATGTCCTAACCACAAAGGAGGACAAGGCACCTCAAAAAGGAGGATGTTCAAGAAATACAAAATAAAAGCTAAAAACACTAATGGAAATGTATCAATTAATGCTCAAAATTCAATAGCAATAGCATTTACATTTCTATACTGCTTATCAGCACTCTCTAAGCAATCTGTAAGCCAACTGCCCCAACAATCTGGATGGATGGACTCATTTAGGGAGGTCATGGGCATGTATCTACAAGGTTCAACCAGAGCAGTGGAGGACAGGGGGTCCTGGATATACCACCATCCATGCCATCCTAAAGTGATCACAGGGATCCTTGGTGGTGCAGTGGTTAAATGCTGGTCTTGCAGTCACTAGGTTGTAAGTTTGATCCCAGGGCTCCAAGGTTGACTCAGCCTTCCATCCTTTCATAGGTCGGTAAAATGAGGACCCAGCTTGTTGGGAGCAACTGGTTTACACATAGGAAACTGCTCAGAGACTGCTTAGTTCAGCATGAAGCGGTTTTAGACCACTGCTCTAAAAACACTGGTCCCCAAACTGTGCCCTTGAAAGGGATTTTTTGAACTTCAGCTCCCAGAATTCCAGACTATTGGCCAACATGGCTGAGGCTCCTGGGAGCTGAAGTCCAAAAGCTCTTCATAGTTAATATTAAATGGTTTAATATGAATGAGATTCAGATGAGGTAATTAAGCATGGATGGATAATTAATGTGACTTATTACTTATTGTATGTTGAATACTATGAGTAATATATTTTTAAATATTATGTTAAGTAAATGTTATATAATAGTAATAATAATGATGACGACAACAACAGCAACAACACAAAGCCCTTAAAGGACACAGTTTGGGGACTGCTCCCTGTCAGGGCTTTTGGACTCCAGCTCCCAGAATCCCCGGCTCTTGGCCGACACGGCTGAGGCTTCTGGGAGCTGAAGTCCCGAAGCTCCGAAAGGCCCGGCAGTTTGAGGGGAGCCGCTGGGCCTTAAAGCCGAGGCGGAACCTTTCCTCGGAGCGGCTGTTTCCGGAGGGAGGCCTTTCTGGGCACAGCAGCCGCCGGGTCTTTCTGGCTGGCTTTGGCGAGGGAAGGCGGGGGCCATGGACGACCAGGGCTGCCCCCGGTGCAAGACCACCAAGTACAGGAACCCCTCCCTCAAGCTGATGGTCAACGTCTGCGGACACACGCTGTAAGCCTCGGGCGGCCGCGGGGGCAAGGAGAGGCCCGGACACACTGCAGACATCGCCCGCTTTGAGGCCGCTTTAACTGCCCTGGATCAGTGCTAGGGAATTATGGGAACTGTAGTTTTGGGAACTGTCAGAGAGAGAGAGAGCTCTGGTGGTGCCACAGTGAACGACACTTCCCAGGATTCCCTAGCAGCAGCCCCAGGGCAGCTGAAGGGGCCTCAGGGGGGATCATGTTTCTGCAGTGTGTTTGGGGCCACAGTTGGGAAAGGGAAGGGGCTCATCAGGGCAGCCAAGGGCCTTCTGGGGGCTTATTCCTCCTTTCCAGCAGGGAGCATTGAGAGGCCCTCAAAACGGGTCCAAAACAAAACCCATCAGCGATAGCTTCCTTGGCCAACTGCGACGAGGCACAGTATACTTGGTGCAAGCTTTCACAGCTCCATGGGCTTCTTCTCCAGCTTTATTTATATAGCGCTGTAAATGTAGACAATTAAAATAGATAAAATAAACCTACCTATGGCATACGCTCTACGAAAATAATAAATATATATGTGCTTATTAGTACATCTCCATCAGGCAAGATGTTGCAACCCAACAGAAGGAGGAAACAATTGGAGATCTTAGCCAGACGCCTGCATGGTGTTTCAGTCCTTAGTAAAGATGTTACACTGGGGAGGATATCTTTTCCAGGCAGGATCCTCTTCCTTCTGGCACTTATTTGTTTATTTACAATATTTATACCCGCTCTAAAGGCCCCAAAGGCTCTCACTTGGGCCCTCCCTGAGCCAGCAGCTCTCAGCCTGTGGGTTGCAGCCCCTTTGGGGGTTGAAGGACCCTTTCACAGGGGTTGCCTTAAGACCATTGGAAAACACATATTTCCAATGTTTCTTAGGAAATAATTTTATGGCTAGGGTCATCACAGCATGAGGAACTATATTAAAGGACTGCAGCATTAGGAAGAAACAAGAATCAAGGAACACAAGAGACACTGCAGACTGGGCCAGCCAGAAAAATCAGCAGTAGCAGAACATGCCACAAACCATCCTGGGCATAAAATACTGTTTGAAAACCCTGAAATTCTGGGCCATGCCAACCACTACCATGTCAGGATGCACAAGGAAGCCATTGAAATCCACAAACATCTGGGTAATTTTAACCGGAAAGAAGAAACCCTTAAAGTGAACAAAATTTGGCTACCAGTCCTGAGGAATAGCAAAATAAGGACTCAGCAAATGCAAATGGGAAACCACTCAGAGTCAGGGGCTTTCCCAGCAGATAATGATCACCAATTAGCAGACACTAATCCTCGTTTGCATTAGCCTCCCAGCCTGAGGCCAGCCATCAACACAGAACAAGACACATGCAAATCACTCCAGCGTTCCAGGCTCACATAGTATATAGATATATCTACTCACTTTTTCCAGGCAAGCATTCTCTGAAGATGCCAGCCACAGATGCTGGTGAAACGTCAAACTCTTCTAGAACATGGCCAAAAAGCCTGAAAAACCCACAAAAAACTATGGATGCCGGCCATGAAAGCCTTCGAATTCAGCATTAGGAAGGTTGGGAACCAGTGCCCTAAGTAGTTTTACAATGTGTGTAACCTAGTTGCCCCCAACAACCTGGGTACTCATTTTAGCGGCTTCTGCAGGATGCCAGGCTGAGTCGACCCTGAACCCCTGGAGGAAGGAACATCAACAATCCAAGATACGTGAATGACACCATACTACTAGCACACTGACTCTCAACCTTCCTAATGCCTTCTGCATGTTGTGGTGACTCCCAACCTTAAAATTATTTCCTAAGACCATTGGAAATATGTGTTTTCCGATGATCTTAGGCAACTCCTGTGAAAGGGTCATTCGACCCCCAAAGGGGTCGCGACCCACAGATTGAGAACCGCTCTACTAGCGGAAAACATCATGGACTTTGAACCATTACTAAGGAAAGTTAAAGAAGGCAGTGCAAAGGCAGGCTGAACATTAAGGAGGATTTACATAAATTCAATCTAGATATTGAGGAAACTGAGGCCCGAAACAGATACGCAAAAAGCACCAGCTGCAGGCTGTGTTGGGGGTGTGGTGTTTATATGACACATGCTCTGAACACAGCTTGAAGCCACGCTGAGCCTGTGCCAACCTGGAAAAGCTGTCACAAAAAGGAGCAGATATAACCCTGTCTTGTGGTTTATGAGTGAGCGGCTTACAAATTGTTAATTAGACATTTCCCTGTCCTCAGATGTAGAATCTAGAAAGACAAGACACAAAAGGATTGGGGAAGGGGAAAAGTCCAGTAGATCTTCTCTCCCTCTGGAGCCCAGACCAAGGCTTTGATTGAGATTTCCTGCATGGCAGGGGTTGGACTGGATGGCCCTTGCGGTCTCTTCCAACTCTACGATTCTATGATTCTAAGGCAGATGGACTGGAGGGAGGGCCCTTTTTCTTACTGTGGCTAGACTTGATGGAGTTGGCTTGCCTTTCTCTCTTTCTGAGGCCGGATGATGGTGGATGGGAGTGTCACGACACTTGATAGTCCCAAATCTGTACTAAGAACAATGAGAACAGAATATGCAGACTGCTTAGTTCAGTATGAAGCAATATAGAAATATAAATACTATTGTTTTTTCTATAGGAGCCCTAATGGTGCAATGGTTAAATGCCTGTACTGCAGCCACTTACTCAAAACCATAGTTTTGCGAGTTCAATACTCGTCAGGGTTCAAGCTCGACTTAGGTTTGCATCCTTCTGTAGGTGGCTAAAATGAGTATCCAGCTTGTTGGGGGCAAAAAGCTTACACATTGTAAACCGCTTAGGGAGTGCTTAAGTGCACTGATAAGCAGTATAGAAATGTACTTGCTATTGCTGTAAAGTGTAAAGATATACAACTGCAGACTAAAGTTAGAATCGTTCAAGCCATTGTACTCCCCATCAGCATGTGAGGATGCGAGAGCTAGATAGTGAAGAAAGTGGACAGGAAGAAAATAAAGTTATTTGAGATGTGGTGCTGGAGAAGAGTGCTGAGGATCGCGTGGACAGCCAAAAAGACAAACAAATGGGTGCTAGAACGATTGAAGCCTGAAGTCTCCTTGGAAGCCAAGATGATGAAACTAAAGCTGTTGTAATTTGGCCACATCACGAGAAGGCATGACTCATTAGAAAAGACAATACTGCTAGGAAAGGTAGAAGGTAGTAGAAAGAAAGAAAGAAAGAAAGAAAGAAAGAAAGACTGCATGCCATATATCTGGGACTCAGTGTAGGAGGCCACAGGCCTGAATGTGCAGAGCAGTGGAGGATAGGGGGTCTTGCAGATGCCTCACCCACAAGTTCATGAGTCAGGGTCAGTAGTTTTGTGTGGGTTTTTTGAGCTGTGCGGCCACATTCTGGAAGAATTTATTCCTAACGTTTCGCCTACAATTGTGGCTGGCATCTTCCCGAGGGTGGTGAAGAGGCCATCCACAGTTGCAGGCGAAACGTCAGGAATAAACTCTTCCAGAATGTGGCCACACAGCCTGAAAAACCTACAGAAAACTATGGATGCCAGCCGTGAAAGTCTTTGACTTCACTGTTAGGCTCGACTCAAGGAAAGTTAACAATAACAAGCTATCTGTAAGTTATCTCATTATACATATACATATATATATACACAAAAATTCAAAAATATACTTCTGGTCCCAGGCATTTCAGGTAAGGAAGACTCAACCTGTAGTTACAAATTTCTTGATGTGCATCCTATATTTTGAGTGTAAGTTGGGAGTGCCTTAGTCTGAACGTTGTGTTTACTGTAAACTTGTTGATTATTAGTGGCTCACTGTTATTGCAGTATAAGAAACAATAATACCAGTGTGTCTTACAGGTCTGTTGTTTACTGATGTAATGATATAATACATGTGAAGCTCTTTAAAGAGCTGTGCAGGTATAATAATCATGGTAGCTTCAAGTTAGAAGATCAAGCATCAGTTGCATAAAATAAAAATACATGAAACAACATTCCAGGGAGTGTTATGAAAAAGGAACATGAACGAGGAAAACATTGTGAAGGTATCTCCGTTGATGTGTTCTACTTGTTTATTTATTAAAATATTTATATTCAGCCCTCTTATCATAAGATCTCTAGAGTATTATATACTATTTATTTATTAAAATATTTATATCCTGCCTTTTATCTAAAGATCTGAGGGCGGGAGGATTGGGTTTCCCTTCTGGGATTCTCTCTTGATTAAGAAGTGCTGGGTTTCAAGCCAATACCATTTTAGCTGTCATGGACAAAATTGGATTACACACGGTCCTTTCTTTCAGAATGTCCCAGACTAATAGGTGCTGCTCACAAAGCAATGAGGTGTGGCTCTTCAGGTGAATGGCTGCAGCTTTTTCATTTCAGTTTGCATCTCTTCTTTTTCATGTTAACGTTATTGATTTGGTTATTGAATTCAAGGGAAAAAAATCTGTCAAAAATATTATATCACAACCATTTATAACATATTAAATCAGAACCAATATGGCTTGTACTAAATTGTACTTTAGAACTGTTATAGTCCAGTAATGGGAGAAAGTAAGTACTGTACCAGAATTTGTCCAAACAAATCTTATTAGTCTGAAATTGCCTTTCCCAAAGAGGTTCTTGAAGACAAAGTAGTTTGTATCGGATTACTGAAAGGTGCCAATCAGGTTTGGGAAAAAATAGTTGAAAAACGAACAATTTTTTTTGTTGGTTGAAACTGTTTTTGTTTGTTGTCTAAACCAATTTTTAGCATTATTGTTTTAATGAAAAAATTGAATCCTATTAATGCCATGAATCATTATTTTTTTGTCTTAGAAAGCTTGATCAATCATGTTTTAATGCATTCTAACATCAACAATTCAAAGTTATTAGGCTTTTATATGATTTATATCTTTCAATAAAACACTATTTTTCACTGCTTATTATTCCTGTTAAATCTGAATATATGTAGACTAAACATACAAACTGCTTTCAGAGTTGTTTTGGCTGACCATGTTAATTGAAGGATTTCTTTCTGAATGTCATTTCTTGCACTATGAAATGAAATGGTTAAAAAGAAGCAACTGACACTGGATCCTTGTCTAACAATGAACAACTGCTGATAAACCGTTAAAATTAAAATGTGTAAATTCAAGACGTCACTGTTGTTCCAGTAAGAGGGTTAGAAAATAGCAATAATAGCTGGACTTTTAAAATACATATAAATAATCAATTAACAAAAAAGAGAAGAATGGTTTTTAAAAAAGTCATTTGGTGGTTTAAACTAGCCAACCCCAATTTAAAGAATGCAACAGCACTTTACAGAGTGGGAGAGAAGGGCTAGGGACAAACTACATCTGAGCAGTAGTAACAGGAGCAGTGGTTGCAGTAAGTGTAGTAACTTTTAAACTATTGGCTATGATTCTCCCTTAAGATCATGCTTATCTACATGGAGATATTTTTGTATTTGCTTCTGGTATCCATAAACAGAGTATTTCCTATGCTTAAAATTTAAACTATACAACCTTAGATAGTCATTTCATGGTATACTACTTTCTTACATTCAGGGAGTTTGCTCTTGGTTTTGGCTATTTTTCATTCATTTGAAGGAGCATTCAAATGTTTAGATCTTCACTTATAGTTTGAATTGGTATATTCCTAGCAGGGCTGTTCCATGTGATTATTTTAAAAGTGTAGATAAGCCTTGGGAATCTATTGAGTGTGCAGACTTGATTATAATTTCCTGGTGGTGATGGTGAAGGATTAGATGTCATTTTATGGCTGTTGTGACCTTGGACCTCTAATCCTTTCATAATGATGGGAGTCTTGGTTGTGATGTTGTAGACCACTTCTAAGGCACAACATAGTTAGAAGGAAAGCTACTTGCCCTTCTTTTCTTTCCTTCCTTTCGTTGTTGTTACATGCCTTCAAGTGAACTTCACCTTATGGTGATTCTGTCAAAGGATTTTCTTGGTACAGTTTCTTTGGATGTGGCTTACTATTGCCTTCCTCTCAGGCTGAGAGAGAGTGGCTTGCCCAGTGTCATCCACTGGGTTTCCATGGCCGAGTGGGGATTCGCACCCTGGTCTTCAGAGTTCAACAGAGTTGGTTTAATACTGTATATTCTTGACTATAAGCTGATGTGTATAAATTGAGGGCAGGTGTGGGGTACAAAATTATGGATTTTGATATCAACTTGATATGAAGTTGAAGTTAAAACTTAGGGGCATGTAACAAAAAAAGCAAAGGAAAACAATGCCAAAGAAATTACAAAATTCTGGCAGGCTCACCTGAGAGGCTGGATGGATGAGGAGGGAACTACAGTAAACTGTGGCCGTGTGATGTGTAGGGGAGGCGACCAGGCCCAGGTAAGGGGAAGAAAACATGCAAATGTTAAAATGGATGGAAAGGCAAAGGAAAGAAAATGGTGCCTATGTTAGTAGTGATTTTACCCTTTAACTTTAATATGATAACTTTGTCTGGTTTCAACCCAGAAAAGCTGACATATACAAATGTCTTATTCACATCCTTCAAAGCTTGATTCCTTTTGGTGCTCCTTTAAGAGGAAGCCCCCAAGAGCTGCTACTGCTGCCATTTTCTTGCCCAGGCATTCAAAAAGGTCAGAAGTGGCACCATGGCAGAGAGAATAGAAGGGGCTGGCGCTCCCAGGACAAACTAATCTCACAGAGCCTTTAACAATATAGTACTTAGTGACCCGTGGATAAGTAGACCAGATTTTTGGGTCAGTATTTTGATTACATTTATTCTAATCAAAATTTCTAGACTTATTCTTAGACAGCCAGTGTGGCGTAGTGGTTTGAGTGTTGGACTATTGCCATTGTTTATGCACAAAAACATGTGGCGTGCTTGTGAATGCACAGCCTCCAGCATCTGGTTTTGGTTGGTAGTCTCCCATCCAAGCATTAACCAGGGCTGCCCCTGCTTTGTTTCCAGAATCAGATGGGATTTGGTGCCTTTAGGACACTTAAGACAGGGGGAGTCGTACTGCACATTGAGGAAGGGAAGGTATTCTTTAGCAGTCTCTCATCTAACTACTAACCAAGGCAGACCTGCTTAGCTTCCAAGGTCAGACAGGATCTGGTGCCTATACTTCCTGCTTAAATTTCATTGCTTGAAATGAATCTTAGTTGATAAAATGTAGATTTATCACATATCTCACAAATGTTTTAAAAGAAGGTGAAGAAAGGAAATACCTGCATGAAGTAAGTTTAATGTGAAGACTGTTACGTTGAACAGGGAAAAGAAAGTTTATGGCTGGTTGTAAAATGTGGCCACATGGTCTCCAAGAGTCAGGGACCAGAGTCTTTCCATGAGAAGTACGGAAGTAATTGAAAGCAACCACATCTATTAGTTAATAATTGGGCCTTTGCTTGAGTGTCTATTGTTGTATATACCTTAGAGAAGGAGGAAGCATTGCTATCTCAGTCAAGATTCTGGAAGGGTTCCATTGGGATTGTGATTTGGAACAGCCATAAACTTGCAAAAATTACTGGCTTGGAATTATTTTCAATGGCCATTCATGAGCCCACATGGGGGGAAACCAGACTTTTGGGTTCTTAACAGACTGATAAAACAACAACAGAGAGTAAGTGTAGTGCACTGATTAAACAAGTATAGCTGAGCCTTTGGGGTGTAATGGTATGACTGTTGGATTAGGACTCTGGAGACCAAGCTTCCAATCCCTGCTTTAGCCATAGAAACCCACTGGGTGACCTTAGGCAAGTCACATTCTCTCAGCCTCAGATGAAGACAAAGACAAATGCTCCTCTGAACAAATCTTGTCAAGAAAACCTGGTGATAGGTTCACCATAAGTCTAAAATGACTTGAGGGCACACACCACCACCAGCAAAACATTTTACCAAAGCCACCTACCAACTAAACCTTCTACATAGCCTTCTAGCAGTTGGCCTAATAGTGAAGGATAGGGGCAGGAGATTTAGTATTTTGCCCACTTCTATGGAATTCACCCACTAAGTGAGTTTTTCAATGCAAGGCTACTCTAGAAAATAAAAAAATATGCCGAATTCCAGCTTTAAATTCTGTGACTAGAATTCTTAGATGCTGCTGATCAAACTGTTTTGTAGGGTTTATTTTATTTTGCCTAATTCTGAAATTTAGAAACATTCTCATAGTTAATTTTTTAAAACTATGAAGTCAAAGGCTTTCATGGCTGTCATCCATAGTTTTTCGGGCTATGTGGCCATGTTATAAAAGAGTTTATCCCTGACATTTCGCCAGCATCTGTGGCTGGCATCTTCAGAGAATGATACAGTAAAAGCGTATTTTAATTGATTTTGTGGAGGGTTGTGACCCAAATGAGGCATAATGGGACATCTTTGAGTTTGAAGAATTCTGCTCTATCTCTGCCTGGACTGTAGATTGGTTTTTAATGACTATATCTTTATATGTCACGCTCATGCATGATGCTTTACAGGCTTATTTAGATGATTTTTAAATTATCAGTCCACCCATAACTTTATTTATATCCTGCCTTTCTCCCTGAAATTTGGGGCTTGAGGTAACTAAGCCTCAAGGAAGAAAATACAATGAATTATGAGTTTTAAAGTATGCATTGGTTTTACACAGATTATATGTTTATTATTGGCTTAATACGTTATGAGCGCCAGTGTGGCGAAGTGGTTTGAGTGTTGGACCTGTGTATCTGGAAATCTGAGTTTGATTCCCAATTTGACCATGAAACCCACTGGGATACCTTGGCAAGAGACATGCTCTCAGCCTCAGGAGAAGGCAATGGCAAACCTCCTCTGAACTACAGTTTTTTGTGAGGATTTCGGGCTGTGTGGCCATGTTCTAGAAGAGTTTATTCCTGATGTTTCGCCAGCATCTGTGACTGAGAATACCAGCCACAGATGCTGGTGAAACATCAGGAATAAACTCTTTTAGAACATGGCCACATAGCCCGAAATCCCCACAAAAACTATGGATGCCGGCCATGAAAGCCTTCGAATCCTCTGAACTATTCTTGCCAAGAAAACCCTCTGGTAGGATCATCTTAGGGCTGCCATAAGTGGGAAATGAGTTGAAGGCATACAACAACAACAACAACATTGGTTTTATATGCTGTTATGTATTATGTTCTTATATGCGCTTATGTGTTATGTATTTTTTTAAACTGGCGTTAATGTATGTAGTCTGTCCTAGTCTAATCACTTGCTGTTCTCTGCATCTATCCATGAGAGGTGGCCAAGAAATAAATATTACTATTGTTATTATTGTTGCTACAGAGTATAAGGATGGTGATATGAGAGGTGGAAGACAGAAAGAAAGAGTTGAGGAATAAAGAAGGTACAGTTTTAATGATAAGAAAGTTTAAGAGAAGGAAAATATATGTTTAAAGTTGCTAAGAGAAGGTAATGGTGTGATATTGGAGAAGGTGAAAGGCTGGAGGAAGGAATGGATAGAATAGAAAACAGATAAGTAAAGGATTGGTATGTATTAATATAAGATGTTTGAGAGATTTGATTGTCTAGTTTGATTGATTTTGTTATTGATTTTGACATGTGTGTCTTTTTAGATATTAATGTATATATAAAGTTTATAGATTTGGGTTTGAATGGGTTTGTATGTATTTGTTTATGTTGTATATTTTATGCTGCATGTCTTTTTCATCAATAAACATTATTTATAATGTTTAAAAAATAAAAATATATATTATTGCTACCGAATATATGAGGACAGTTTCCTGCTTCCTGGAGCTTACAGTGTGAAATTGGGATGTGGGGGGACAACAGAGGAAAGGAGACAGAGGGGGTAGTTAAAAAAGCAAGATGCCCTCAGTTCAACTGAGCATGCTTGGTTTAGTTAGAGGCTGAGTTAGAATAAATACCTGCCCCTTCTAGTTGACTGTCATTTCTAGTATAGGAAGGTAGCAAAACTAGCTGTCTTATTCTGGAGCCAGCCTGTTTTGTGTCACCATGGTCAGTTGGAAGAAACCGGTGAGAAAAGGACAGAAACTGAAAAAAAAAATGTTCCCTTTACTCATGCTATTTGGAAAGTAAACCTTTTTTATTTGTTGCATATATTTGTTTATTTGTTGGTTACTTGCCATGTGGCATTGTGTTGATTGTTGCTTTTCTATTGCTTTTACTTCATTGAGAGAAGAAGAAAAGCTTGTTTTGTTTTATTTATATTCCGCTTTTGCCAGAAATGTGGGACTCAAGGCAGCTTACAATGAATGATGTAAAATAAAAAAATTAAAACATCCTGTCAACCTTTTTCTTTAAAATGCCCTTAGAAATAACTTCTAAAAGTAACCAGGTAGCTATTAATCATTACACTGATAAACCAGCTATAATCTTGCTGTTCTTATAGGCCCCATTGAAATTAATAGAGGTCGCCCCTCCTTGAATATTCAAGATCGCGGATCTCAAGTCCGTGAGAATGGAGGGGCAACTGTAATTTCAAGTTCTTTACAATTTATGGCTATCTAAGGCAACCATATCATGAGGTTTTCTGGGGCTGATAGTGTGTGACTTGCCCAAGTTGGGTTTCATGGTCGAATGGGGAATTGAACCCTGATCTCCAGAGTCGTAGTCCAATGTTCAAACTACTATGCCATGTTATTCCAAAAAGACTGTGTTATTTGTACATTGTCACACCCAAACTCTTGTGGAGGTCAAACTTTGCTAGGAAAAAGTCTCTGGTTCCGTTTTGTTCTTCAGAGTACAGCAGGACAAGACTTGGACCATGGACTATTGGAATTTGGCCAGCAGAGATTTCTAGGTTACCTGTCTTTTCCTATGCCCCACTTCTTGTAGGCCAGGGGTGGGCAACTCTGGAAGGCTAAGGGGACACATTGGTCTTCCAGTATACCTTGGAACGCCACACCTGCCCCCTCCACCCACCTCTGAAAAAGAACCTAAACTTTTTGCTCTTAAATTATGTTCCCTATCCATTATCTTTCAGATATCCTTAAATACAAAGACTCTTCCAAGCCCAATGCATATGTAGCCATACCTTCCGTGTGTTCAATGTAGCTTTGTTGTTGTTGACTGCCCTCGAATCAATCTCGACCCAAAGCAAACCTGTGGATGAGACATCTCCAAGATGTTTATCACACTATGCTCTTAAAGAGGTACTATTCCAGTGTGACTCCTCTAGCAGCCTCCTGTTGCATGCTGGGATTGGCAGTTTTAAGGAGTTGAACTTCTCTGCCTGAGAATTCTAAATACCCCTCCTTAAAACTGCCAATCCCAGCATGCAACAGGAGGCAGCTAGAGGAGTCACACTGGAATAGTATCTCTTTAAGAGCTCGTCTGATAAACACCTTAGACTCCCTATCATCCACTACTCTTCTTAGTTCTTGCAGATTCATACCCGTGGTCTCTTTAATAGAGTCCATCCCTCTAGCATGCAGCTTTCCCCTCTTTCTACTTCTTTCCACCTTTCCTAGCATTATTGTTTTTCCAATGAGTCGCGTCTTCTCATGATGTTATTAAAGTACGACAGCCTCAGTTCAGTCATCTTGGCTTCCAAGGAGATTTCTAGCTAGATCTATTCAAGGATCCATTTGGGTCTTATTTTTTGTTTTTTGAGGCTTTCTATGGTATCCTCAGCACTCTTCTCCAGCACCAGATCTCAAAGGAGTTGTTTTTCTTCCCAAGTAGATGTACTTCCCAAGTAGATAGGTTACAGCCAACCTTTATTACTTCTGGGAGGGCTCAACTACTGCACTATCACTGTCATAATATTCCTCAGTCCTTGATCATCTCTGGTTGATAATTCCCAAAGAGATCTGGAAGCCATGCTCTATCAGGAGTTGCTTAGTGAGTTGGGTATGTTTTGTCTGGACATGAAAGGATGTCATATTGAAGAAGGAGTAAGCTTGTTTTCTACTGCTACAGAGACTAGGACATGGATAAATGGATTCAAACTACAGGAAAAGAGATTTCACTTTTTCTTTACTTTCCTACACTTTAAGAAGAATTTCCTGATTGTATGACCTGTTCGATTGTGGAATTTGCTGCATGGCAAGGGGTTAGACTGGATGACCCTTGTGATGTCTTCCAACTCTGTGATTCTAGGATTCTGGTAACTACAATGGGGTGTTGGTGGTCCAATTTTGCCAGATCATTTTAGTGGGGTTCAGGCTCTCATCTTGGTCTTGGGGGGGGGGGCTTGAGCCCACACATCTCTACTGTTTTTGGGTCCTTGGCAGCTTCTAATGTGTTTGTGAAGTCCATAATCCCACACCAGTCAGAAGATCATTTTAGAACATTGGCTCATATAGAAACACATGGAGTGTACTATTTTTGCAGGTGGGGGGAAAGTTGGAAATTCTTATTTTTTCATATCAAAAAGGAAACTTTTTTTAGAAAGAGTGTATCCTTCTTAAAAAAAAACGGAGGAAGGAAAAAAGTCTGGTTCAGCATCTAAAGTATATTTGTTGAAGGTCAAATGCTCCACCAGCAAAAGCAAAGGCAGCATTATTATTTTAACCCTGCCTGTTTCAGCTGCAGATGTGATCCAGAGAGAGTTGCAATCTTTAAGATAATATACATTTATAAATAGAAGATCTGATCGCTTTGACATCTTCCTTGACTCTCTATGGCTACAGTTCAAGAAAAGGGCTTTGTGCTGCAAAGATTACCTTAAATGCAGAAGTCTGGGTAGATGAATTTGGGGCCAAGAAATGGGCCAAAGCTAATAACGATGCCACTTGTGATTAATTCATCTGGAGCACTTTTACTGTCAGCTAGTCAAGACCTGATTTTATGGCTCCTGTTAAGCTGAATGAAAGTTCTTGACAGTAAGCAGTTTAAGATTGAGGAATTGGAGCTTTCATTTCAAGCAGCAGAAACATTTAAGGGTATGTTTAATTTTACCCTTTTAATTATTCCGTCTGAGATCTGTATTGTTTAATGTGCAGGAGTGAGCAATGTTTGAAATCCAGTTCTTTCTCAAAACATGGTAGCAATTCCCTAGCTCTTATGGTGTGTTTGATAAAGAGCTGACTTTTACATTTGCCGATGTGGTAACAGTCTAATGATCTTTCATTGTCCCTCTTGGAAACAGCTGTCTGTATTAGAGCTGGACAAATATTAGTAATACTTAAAGCACATTTCTTTGGTTGTACCACCTCAGCTAGCCTGGCGGTTACATAAAAATCCATTCCCTACCATCTCCAAAATGTTGACCATTTCCTCACCTGAAACATCGGAGCTTGTAAGGCTGATATGTATAGCTTACTTGACTGGAAAGAGTATTAGAGAACTCTGGTGAGCTGTTGACTTTTTGGAAACAAATAGAGATGACTGATGATTATGATATTTTTGTAGGCTGACTTTCCCCCCAATTTTGGGATTCAAATTGTAATTAAATTACTGTTTAATTACAATATAGTTATATAGAAAAAGGCAACAATAAAATAGAATTGAACTATTAACAGTATTAAAACAATTTTAAACATACATTATTAAACCAAAAAAGTAATTAAAAAAGCCCTTCTTACAAGGATTTTCCATAAAAGCCTTTAGTTCTAAAAGCTTGTCTGAATAATGAAAAACTTCACCTGTCAATGGAAGGACAGCAAAGAAGAGACTGTTCAGCCTCCCTAGGGAGGGAGCTCCAAAGTCTATGGGCAGCCACTGAGAAGGTGCTCTCTTGTGTTCCCACCAACTGTATCTGTGAAGGTGATGGAAGTGAGACGAATTCTCCAAAATTAGACAGAGCTCTAAGGTTACATCTGAAAGTTTGGTGGCTGAAGTTCTTTTGGTTCTGTCAAACAGTATCTAGGTGTTTTGTACATCCTCTTTAATTCTTTTGGGATATAGTCCATATATAGCATTATTTATTCAGTTTTCACCATCTAGAATGCTGTTTTCTTTTTGGAAGAACAATACAGACAAAGTAGGTATTAGCAGTTCCATCCTCTCTAGGTCACCCATTAGCATTCCTCCATCATCTCCATGTAGGGAACCAACTTCTTCCTCAGTCTTCCTCCTGCTCCAAACATAATCCCACTTTCTTTTTTTTACAGTTTTTAACCTCTCTTGCAAATGTGAGATCATTCTGAGATTTAGCTTTCCTGAATTTCTTCCTATAGCTGCTGGCTATTTCTTTGTAGTCTTGCTTGGTGATTTGCCTATCTTTCAATTTCCTACACATGCCCTTTTTTAAAGACTAAAGATTTCTGTTTCCTGATCTTTTCATTAGCTAGTTAGGAGGTAGGCTCCTTATGCATGTGTAGATTCAAACAATTTGTAATTTCCCCCATTAATTTCAAGCTGTTTTGTTTGTTTTTGAATTGGTTGCAGTTCTCAGGGAAGCGTGACACCAGACTGGGACACCTTTTTCCATTACTCTGCAAATGAAAGCAAATCTTTAGCAGGGTTAACTTGGATTTTTTTATTATTTAAAAATTTGGTTTTCTAGATGGAGGCTAATGCCTTAGGAAACTTGAATTGCCCAACAAGAATATCACCCAATACAGTGGTCAGATTCTCCAGGGTTAGGGATGAACGATCCCTGTTTATATGGAAAAAGCGCAAACTAAAAAAAACCCCTCACTGTTCTTTTTACCCGAGAGAACAGCTGTCTAGGATCTCCAGGTCCTCCAGTACTTCTCTATGGTCAACCTCTGTCAGAGGTTGATCATAGAATCATGCTGGAGGACCTACAAATGCCTAGAGAAGAGTTTTCTCTAGGAATGTCTAGGTTGTCCTGCACAACTCTATGGTCAACTTCTGGCAGAGTTGTACTGGAGGACCTAGAAATTCCTAGAGAACAAATGAATCAATACTGCAAATAATCAGATCCGCAAAAGTGAAAGCCACAAATGTAGAGGGCTAACTGTATTTCCTTTAGTATACTGTACTGTAATTGTTTTTCCTCCCTAAATTTCAGAGGTGATATCTACACTCATCTTTCCTTTTCTTTTGTGTAATCAGTCCCAAAACGATGCGAGAAGGTTAACTGCTTCTGCTTTATTGACCTAGTCTCTTATTGGCAAGGAACAGAGTCAAGACAGTCAGTTCTCTTGTTGTGTTTTTCACCTTCTGGACCTTACAGTCTTGTCAGAATTTGATTTCTGATCGATACCAGGATAGCCAAAGTCTTCCATTACAACTCTCTTTCTCCTATTTCAAATGTTTGGTCAGCTGATCTACTAAGACATCCCACAGTCATGTCACGATTGTCTCCCTGTTCTGTAACTTTATACCCAAATGCGTTCACTTGCCTTCAGTGCAAAGGTGTCATCATCTCAGCCACCCATGTGGACAATTTTGGATTTTTAAGTATTTCAGATTTTCAAATTCCAGATGCAGGAGACTCAGCCTATACTACGTTCCAGTCATGAGTTGCAAGCATCTTCTATGTTGCGACTCTCTCTAGTTGAAATGGTCTCACAAGGAGATCAGGCATGCTCCCAGTGGTAAATTCAAAAGAAGACCCATCCAGGCATTGTAAGGGTTCATTTTCTCAACAGTTAATCCTATCATTTTCCTCCCTTTTTAAAATGAATGACTTTGATCATCCAGCTACTGATTTTATTGCTTCTGTTCTTATTGTGACCTATTTTATGTTTTTTTGAGAGAAGCAATATAGGAATGTTCATAATAAATAAAACCAATAAAACAGGGAAAAATATACATATATGAAAGAATTCTTTTGATTGACTGAAAGCCTCTCCAGATGATAAAGTTTTTGTTTTGTTTTGTTCCTGTTCAAACCAGTTTCATTTTGGAGATCCATATGACGTTTCTTCATCCCAAAACATTTCCTAGGAACTCTTGGCATTATCAAGGGTTTCTAAATTTCCAGGTTAGCTTACATCAACCTCTTATTTCCCAAATGACAAGAATTTCTACTTGGCTTTCTGTTGGTATTATCTTAGAACTAGCTAAGATGGCCATTGCCAGTAAACACGGCTCTTGTTTCCAGACCACAGATTCAACAGAGATCAAGCAATGGAAAGAGAAAAATTTGCACCCAAACGAAATGATCCCAACATTTAACTAGTGTCATATTGCTAAAGCACTTAATATTTTGATTCAAACTCATGAGAAATAATAATGGAAATGGGTGAAAATCAATTTCTGAAATGTTGCTTCAGTCTAGACCAGTGATTCCCAAACGTTGGTCCTCCAGATATTTTGGCCTTCAACTCCCAGAAGCTCCATCCAGCTTGGACAACAGTCAGGAATTCTGGGAGTTGAAAACATCTGGAGGACCAAAGTTTTGGAATCTCTGGTCTAGATATTAGTAGGAGGGGGAAGGACACAAGGGAGAGGGCAGTGAAAGAAATGGGATATTTCAAGAGAGAGTTTGGATGCAAACCTGGGAGTATGCACGCAAAATCAAAAGAAGAACTTGAAACTTTTGACTCTACCAGCAACTTTCCCCCCATCTGGATCAGCCCTGAGACAATAATTTCCTGTGTCCAGATGTAAAAAAGGACTTTAAATTTCAAGGCACTGTATAATTCTAATTTATTATACTTTTGTAAGCCAACTTTTGTCCAGGTGTGGAGCTGTGGTATTTAGGTATGGGCTTTCTCCTTTGTGGATATCGTTCTTACAAGTCTGTTATAGAAGTGATTAATGAATCAAACATCCAGGAGGGCCTCTCCTTGAGTTATCTAACTGTATAATTTCTTTGTTATGTAGGATGAGTAATAGCTGGATAAAAAGTTTGCAAGATTGAACTTTTTTTTAATTGATGAAACGTCAGAATTATTATGTATCTGAGACATGAAAGTGTTTCTGAGTAGAAAGGAATTCTTTATTATTGTTAGCGTGCCTTCCTTTGTTTCCTCAAGCCATCCATAGCCATTACCTTAATTGTGTGCCCTGTAGGAATGATGTTAAATACGACTTTAATGAAATTGTTGTGTGCCTGTGAAAGAGGCTAGGGAGAAGAAACACATCCGTTCTTCTCTTCCTTTTGTCAGTATGTTTAAATGCTGTGAAAATAGTACACTTCTTGGCTGTGGTTAAGATGCAAAGAGATAAGAATCAAAAGTAAATGTTGCTTTAAGCTTTAATTGCTCAAGCTTCTCCATGTTGTGGCTTCGCAGTGAACAACAGAAACATGCACTGGAAATCCATTGATGGGAACAGAATGATCTTGGTTTTGATTAGAGCATGTTAGCTACTTGTCATGTTAGCAGGTCTTGAGGAAAAAGTCCTGCCTTCCTTGCTGTCATAGAAATTAAAATGAACATATGGCGGGAGGAGCAGCATCACTGTGGCAGAGGTCTGGTGAGCAGCAAGTTGTATCTTCTTGCTTATTTAGTTTTATTGCTGAAAGCAACAACAGGGTTCATACTGTTTTATCACTTGGTTTTATTCTTTTCTTATATATATTTATTCACACATACATACAGTATATAAAGAGAGAGACAGGGAGATAAATGGTTGGTATAGTGGTTTGAGTGCTGGACTACAACTCTGGAGACCAGGGTTCAATTACCCAATTACCCACTGGGTGATCTTGGGCAAGTCACATGAACAAATCTTGCCAAGAAAACCCCATGACAGGTCTTAGGTCCCTATGACAGGTCTCAGGGCAGCCATAAATCGGAAACTACTTGAAGGCACACAGCAAGAACAACAGATATCATAAGAGTTAACATGGAAAAATGATTTGAATGTTGGACTAGGAGTCTGGGAGACTAGTGTTCACATCCCTCCTTGGTCATGGAAACCCACTGGGTGACCTTGGGCAAGTCACATGCTCTCAGCCTCAGAGGAAGGCAATGGCAACCCACCTCTGAGCAGATCTTGCCAAGAAAGTCCAATGATAAATTGGTCTTAGGGTTGCCATAAATTATAAATGACTTGGAGGCACATAACAATAATATTGTAAACGATTTTGCAGTATTGAAATGTACAGTTGTAATATACAATGTGCAATAATGTACAATGTACAATTATAATATACAGTTGCAATATTACACTGTTGTAAACCACCTCAAGAGTGAGTGTGGTGTAATGGTTTGAGCTCTGGGCTAGGATTCTAGGAGACAAGGGTTTGAATCCCCATTCAGCCATGGAAATCGACTGGGTGACCTTGGGCAAGTCACACTCTCTTAGTCTCAGAGGAAGGCAGTGGCAAACCCTCTCTGAAGAAATACTGCCAAGAAAACTGCATGATGCATTCAGGCTGAGATCTTTCCCAGGTGTTCATACTATTTAAAGATTCTTTCTGTTGGAGAGACCTAAAATGCATTTAGGTACCTTAAACTTATATTTATGAAACCACATGTACTCCCCCCTGCTCTGATTTTCCTGCACTGAACATTAAACTCTTAAGAGGGATTCTATGGTTTTGACTGAATGTGAACAATGTTCAGTTTTTTATTTTATTTTATTTAGAAAGCGATGTAGATTTGCACAGCACTGTACATAGAATGGATAAAATCGATAAGAATAATAAAACCTGCCAGTGGCATACAATCTAAAAAATAACAAATGCATATAACAGTAGATAGTAATACAAGCTAGAATAAAATAAGCAAACAACATGTTAAAAACATCAAATAACAGACATCATGTCAAATATCAGATGTCAAACAAAAACAGTCACACACTACCTGGAAACGCTTGCCTGAACAATATAGTCTTTAACTCAGTTTTAAAACTGGTTTGAGAAGTGATGACTCATGTTCGTGGGGGAAGAAGGTTCCAGGAGTGAGTGGCAGCAAGTGAGAAACATCTCTACTGGAAGCATTTCTGTGGAGAGAGAAAGGACCGGTAAAGGATTGGTTAAAATACAAAGATTTGTTAATAAAAGATGGGAAAACTTTCAGATTTAAGACAGAAGAAGAATTAAAAGATCAAAACTATAAAATTCACTGGTATTTAAAATGGCAACTAAAAGAAAGGTTCAAAACAGATCAGAAGGAAAATAAGATTGTTGAAGAAGAACCAGAATGAGAGAAATTACTAAATTTAGAGAATAAAGGTTTACTCTCCAAACTGTATAAATATTTATTAAAAATAGAACTAGAAAAAGAAGTAATCAAAAACAATATGATAACTTGGGCGCAAAATATAGGACACAATATAGAGTTAAACCAATGGGAATATTCCTGGAATAAACGTTTAAAATATACCAGAAGTCAAAATATTAGGGAGAATTACTATAAAATGTTCTATAGGTGGTATATTACCCCAGTTAAATTAGCTAAAATATATGGGACAAAGGATAAATGCTGGAAATGTTTAAAAGAAAAAGGAACATTTTTTCATTGTTGGTGGTCTTGCCCGATAATCAAAAAATATTGGCATGAAATTCATAATTTAATTGGAAACATGTTAAAAATCAAAATGGAATTTAAACCTGAAACTTATTTATTAAATATAATTGATAGCAAATTAGAAAAAAACTATGGTAGAATAATCTTTCATTTGATTACTGCAGCAAGGATTGTATTGGCACGAAAAAGGAAAGAAGAAAATACTCCAGACATAAAAGAATGGACAGAAAAAATATATGAACTGGCCGAAATGGACAAATTAATAAGACTATTAAATGATGAAAATATGGAGGACTTTAAAGAATGGGAAAGTGTGATAACTTTCCTACACCAAGAAGATAAGGAACTATGTATAGAAGGCTTCAAAGATTAAAGTAATCTTAAGTAATAGTTACGAATATAATAGAATTAATACATTGATTAGAACACAAGTCAGTAGTTTAATAGAATGGCCATCAAGAATTAATAGGAAACTAGAGTCTTGAAAGCTTTTATTGAGATGTAGCATACAGAATGTAGTAAATAAAGAAATAGATAAAAAGGATCACAAATGAAATGTTAAAGATTATTTCCATGTACAAGATAGGAAGGATTGTGTTAGTTATGTGTAGGACATGTAGATAGAAGTTGATTTTATGTTTATGTTTAGTTAGTGTAGTTTGTTTTCGAAAGTTTGATAGAATGAGTAGAATGCGTAGAAGAAAGAATGTTTTAGTATGTTGAAGAAGGTAAGCGTCAGTGAAAGAAGTTTGAATAGTAAAGAAGAGAAGTGGATAGATTAAAGAAATAAAGAAGGAGAGAAGGAAGGAAGAGAATGAAGAGAAGGTAGCAACGATAGAAAGTTTGTATATGAAAGGCAGTAGGTTTTAATGTAAAGAAGGAAAGGAACACTAAATGTATTATGTATAGTGATTAGAAATGTTTGTCTATGTTTGTTTGTGTTTTGTAAGTTTAATAAAAATTAATTAATTTTCAACAACTCACAAGAGATCATACACATTGACAGCACCTACTCTCTGGAATAATCGAAATCCGAGCTTGCTCCACTTTGGATGCCTTTAAAAAGGCTCTGAAGACACATTTATTCCGACTGGCATATCCATCTGACTCTTTGTAGTCACTATTCTTTGATAGATTTGCACACCATTGGCTGATAGATTTTTGGCCGTGTGTTTTTATGTATACTGAGATATGTTGATTTTATATTTTTAACCTGTATGTAACTATATTCTTATTGTACGTTGCTTTGATCATTGGAAAAGCGGTATATAAATAAAGTTTTATTATTTTGAATTATTTTTAAAAAACGAAAAAGAAGGGACGAATCCAGGAAGGGGCAATGGAAATCCTAGGCTGGGACAGGAGACCTTGACTACCAGAATGGAGGGAATGAGTAGGAATGTAAGGAGAGAGAAATTCAGATAGATAAGGAGGGGCCAGCCCATGCAGGGCTTTAAATGTCAACAACAAAAGCTTATACTGAATGTGGAAGGGGAAGGGGAGCCAAGGGAGGGAAGATAATAGAGGAGAAACATGGCCAAAGCAGCGAGTGGATGTAATAATATGTGCAGCTGAATACTGGACAGAAGTTAAAGGACGAAAGTGAGAGAGAGGAAGCCCTGTCAGAAGAAGATTACAATAATCTAGTTGCGAGACCACTAGGGCATGGGCCAGAGTCTTGGCAGTAGAGGCCAAAAGAAATGGATGGATTTTAGCAATGTTGTAAAGAAAGAATCTACAGGTCTTGGCCGTGGCCTGGATCTGGGGGAATAAACAACAGAAAAGACTCAAAGATGAAACCAAAACTGCGGGCTTCCTGGACCGGCTGAATAGAGATGTTGTTAACAGAGACAGAAAAGGAGTATTGAACAGAGGACTTAGGTGGAAAGACAAGAAGTAGGAATGGGGAAAGTGGAGCTTGAGGGGTGGCATGTGGCCTCAGCCCCATTTTTTTTGCACCCAAAGCTCCTTCAGGACACCCCCAACTCTACTGGATCCCCTCAAAGTTTTTAATAGGGAGATCAAATAGGCCATAGATCATACAAAGTACAACAATTATGCCATAATGCAGTGGTTTGTGGTGCTATGCCCCCAATGCTCCCTATGACTGAAATCGAACTCAGAAGTGACTTCCTATTTCTTTTGGGTCCATACAGACAAATCACTTTGGCTTGCTTGAGGGTAAATGGATGCACATGCAAATTGCCCTCCATATTTGGTACAGTTGCCCTCCTCTCTCCTAAGGATTAAACCTGCAACCTTCTGCATGCAAAGCATGTGCCCTGTACCTCATCTGAGGGCTTCTACCTTCTATAGATGACCTATTGTTGGACATAGTATAGCAAAGCTTGGAAGTTACTCTTTTGAACTACAATTGCTAACTCACTGCAGCTTGCATGCCTACTAGCTAGCTGGGGGCAGGGATGTAGCCAGGATTTTGGGAAGGGTGGGGTCCAGACTAAGTGCCACCATTAAAATGGGGCTTGGGTGGGGCAGCGCAGCAGCACACACCATTCACTGTATTTAACGGGAGGGGGGTCTGGACCCCCCCCCCCCCCTCCCCCCCGGCTATGTCCCTGCTGGGAGATTCTGGAAACTGCACTTTAAAAAGTAATGTTGCCAAATTCTGGTTTAGACAGAGCAGTTTCTGCCCAGTTAAATTCATTTGGTTTAATGTTGTTTTCCTTTGGAAAGTCCAGAAATATTTGGTGGGGAAAAATGAGAAAGTGCTGAACTGGAAGAATAAAGAAATAAACCATGGCCATTACTTTGCTTCACTTTTAAAAGAAAAAGAAAACTTGGAAGTAGTTATTACTGAAAATTTAATGATGCTTTCATCGATATGGTGCAGTGCCTCTGCATTCTGCAGTGATTTATTCATATTTAATGACCCTGCAATTTCTACTTTTGGATAAAAGGAGGAACTGCATATGGCCATAATTAATGTGTTTACAAAAAGCATGTCCCAGTGTCTGTCATTCAGAATTCTTAAAACAAAGCACAGGGTAGATTAAATTTGTTAACTGTTGTTGAGACCATATATCATAACTTGTTTGTCATGAAGAACACAGGCAGCAAAAATCTTGACTTCAGCAGGTACTTATGATAACTCCATATACCACATATTTCAATGGATTAACAACTTCTTTGCCTTGACATTTAAGCATGTGCACTTTAAGTAGGATAATAGTAATGCCTAGCAGTTGCCGTATCTTTTAGGAGTGTTCAAATGCTTAGTTAAAACTGAGTTGTATACAGCTGTATTGCTCCACTAGTGCAAAGCTTCTGCTGCGTGTGGGAATCTAATTTTCTACCTTGCACAAGTAGCAGATTCAATTCTCTGATTCTGTTAGTATAGTGATACTAACTAAAACTTTTATCCTTGTGAATCCTCTTTACATTTACATGCTGATGCTGTGCACCCCTTGATATAGTATATGAAAAAAATAGTGTGTATATTTTCATTTGTGCATTCATGTATAATAATATTTTAACATTTTTATAATATTGTTCAAATTAGAACAGTTTTATTTATGTTTAAATTTTACACATAAAAAAGTTTGGGAACAAGAGGGATCCGAGCCTCCAAGTTTTGTGCCCCCCCCCCCCCCCCCCCCCCCCCCCCCACCATTTGAGAACCAGTGCTTTAGAGCAGATTGTTGCCCCAAAAGGGGGTTGCCCAACCTTTGCACAACTCGTTATGAATTTATTTGGTTAGAACCTGCTTGTATTAAGTTATACAAGTTGTTGTGCTTATGTTTGTGCAAGCACTGATAGAACAACAATAGCTTTTGCACTCTTTCTACTTGTGTAACATAGGATACAGTCAACGTTTAATAGTCTTTTCTGTTTCTCGTTTTTGTCTCCATCTTATAAATATGGCGCAGTTGAGGAAACAGATGCTTGCTCAAGGATGCATAATATGTATATATAAACTTCAAAATGTAGATGTGTGATTCCATGCACTTTCCTGAACCCCAGTATCTGTTTTAGTTATGCAGTGACGCTTTGAAGTCAGTATGCAAGCTGTGGCACTAGTTCACATTTACTGTTCCTAATGCCAAACTGTAATTTAGCAGCTGGGAATGAGCAACAGAATTATGTACACACTCCTTGCATTTCCCCTCAACCTTTTTTCAGCACTTCCATCTTGGTTTAGTTGAACTTCTGTTAGTTATAAAGGTCCAGACTGAAAACACTGATTTAATGCCTAGTTTGATTGGGTAGGATCTCAAACCACAGTTTGAAATTGGTTTAAGATCTTGAAATGTAAACTGTCATTAAACCACAGTTTTCTGTTTCAGACAAAGTCCCTAACAGTAGTTTACATAAACCAAAATGAGGGTAAAGTGAAAAGGAAGGAATGGGATAAGGGATAGAAAGTGAATACAGTTGGCCCTCCACATTTGCATCTTTGAGTTTTGTGGATTTGATTATTTGCAGATTTGATCAATATATTTCCTTTAGAATTCAAAGATATAGCTGTGTTAGTCTGCAGAATCAGTATGTAGAGAGATCTTGTAACACCTTTACATCTGAAGAAGTAGACCGAAGTCTATGAAAAAGCTCATGCTGCCACCTTCTTTCTTTCATTTAGTCTCAAAGGTGCTACAAGATCTGTCATCATACATATTCTCTCTAGGAATCTCTAAGTCTTCCAGCGCAATCCTGCTGGAAGCTGACCATAGAGTTGTGCTGGAGAATCTAGAAGTTCCTATAGAAAAGTCTTATCTAGACATTTGTAGGTCCTCCAGCATGAGTTTATGATCAGCTTCTGGCAGATGTAGACCACAGAGTTGCACTGGAGGATCTGGATATTTTCCACATTCACAGGGGTCTCTCACCCCTAACCCCAGCGAATGTGGAGGGACCACATTCTCTGGTTAATTTTTTTATATACATATTTTTTATTAAACTTTTCACACAAATCTCATTTATACTCATACATAAACAAACATTTGTACAAAATCTTTAAAAACTTTAAAGACAGTTTCTAGTTAAATAAAAAAATATTAAATACTTAAAATACAGTACAGTAAAAATACAGTGAAAACAGAGCACCCCTGTCATTTAAAAACAAGCATTGTAAGTATAATTACAGCGCTTTAGAAATAAAGTTTAATAATAATAATTAATAATAAGTGTTCAAAGGCCCATAAAATCTATCTTTGTCTGCCAGTGGAAAGACAATGTGGGGATTGGGAGCCAGCCTAGTCTCCCTCTCTAGGGGAGACCAGAGCCTGGGAGTGACCACCAAGAAAGCCCTTTCTTGTTTCTGAAAAAATGTGCCCCCTCCCTGAAGACCTCAAAAGCGGGGGGGGGGGGATATTCAACACTGCTCTTCAAATAACCTACACCGATATTGCTTAGATTTTGTCCAGTTGAGGTCCTCTCCCCTCCACTCCAGTATTTGCCACTTACTCCTCCTTTTGGATGCCTTTTAGAAGATGAGGAATCTGAGCTCCAAGGAAAGAGGTCAGTTCATCCATAGCTGCCCACTTGAGTTTTCACAAAATGCTTTTCCTTGATAACTAACTCTTCACTGAGGCTGGGAGTTGCCTTTTGTGTCAGCTTATGTTCCTGGCTACGGCACAGAATTTTCTTGTGGGGTGCTGAAGAAACTGCAGTGACACCATTTGGATATAGTATGTTGACATTTCATGCTACAGTTGATCCTCCACATTTGCTAGGGTTAGGGACACAGGACACCTGTGAAAGTGGAAAAAACCGCAAATAATAAAACACGCTTTTTTTTTAAAACCTGGAAAACACTAGGAATCTCTAGGTCCTTTAGGGCAACTCTGTTCAGCATCTACTGGAAGCTGACCATAGAATTGCGTTGGAGGACCTACACATGTCTAGAGAAGTGTTCTCTCTAGGAATCTATAGGTCCTCTGGTGTGATTTTTGGCAAAGGTTAACCAATAAAATAATAATAACTAAATAATAGAGTCATGCTGCAGGATCTAGAGAATCCTAGAGAGAACATATTAATCAAATCATCAAATCATCAAATCTGCAAAAGTTAAAGCCACAAATGGGAAGGGCTGACTGTACATGGTTACAACACTGTAGTACCACTTTAACTGCTATGGCTTCATCCTGTGGAATCCCGGAATTTGTAGTTTGGAGATTCATGAAAATCCTATGGTGTCCTTGGATTTGGAGCATCGTATTTAGCATTCTCTTCCAGAGAGCTCTAGTGCCTCATCAAACTATAAATCCCAGGTTTCTGTAAAATGCAACTATAGCAATTAAAGTGGCATCAGATTGTTATAACGCTGCAATCTGGAAAGGGACAGTAACTTGGTCTTCCCCACTTTTCTGTCCTACAGATGTGTTAGACTACAACCCTATCCATACAGATTGGCGAGGATTGAAGTTTCAGTCCAACACATTTACAAGGCACCATGTTGAGGGAGGCTGCTGTAGTTCCACAAATAATGGCAAACCCCTTTTGAGAGCCTTCTCAGCAAATTTTGTCCTTTGAGAGGATAATGTCATTTAATGGCAGACTAGGAGACAGTGTTTCTCTTTGTAGACATTCTGAAAAATCACAACGAAGAAATAAATGTGTCTTGAGATTAAGCTGAAGAGAAGTAGAGTAAGCTAACAAGAGATGTAATGACTTTTAAAGAAACTCAATTCAGCCCATGATGTACTTAGGCTTGCCATAACCCGGCTGCAACCGGGTTTTTCCTGGTTTTGGCTGCACCTGCCCGGTCACGGCACGGGTGCAGCCAAAAACCGGGAAAAGCCCGGTTGCAGCGGGGTTGCAAGGCAACCCTGGGGCCTCGCTGCCCTCCTCCTCCTCCCCCGCGCATGGTCGCGCGGAGGAAAAGGAGGGCAGCGCCTGGGGCAGAGTAGGGCTGCAGGGAGGCGGCGCCTCTTGGGCGCAGCCGCACCAACCTCCCCGCCTCCCTGCAGCCTCCTCCCTCCTTCCTGGCCTCCACTGGGGCCAGGAACGAGGGGAGGTCACAGCGATCGCCGCCGGCCTGCTCCCCTCCTTCTGGCCCAGCCGGGGCCAGGAACGAGGTGAGGCCGGGCGATCGCGCTGGCCTGCCCCCTCCTCCTGGTCCCAGCGGGGCCAGGAAGGAGGAGAGGCCCCGATCCTGGCCTCCGATCACGGTGAGGCCCGGGGCCCAGGCGGGGAGGGAAAGCCTCCTTAAGTGGAGGCTTTCCCTTGCCGCTTGGCCTCCGCTCCCAGCCGCGATCGCCAGGGGAAATGTAAGGAAAGATTTTCAAATGTAGGACACAGGTTTGTGTGTCCTACATTTGAAAATTTTGTCCTACATTTCCCCGGTTTTGAGGTCCGGCGCTATGGCAACCCTGGATGTACTGGTCTTTTCTACCTTCATTCCAATGGCCTCTTTTCTTCTTCTTAGAAAACTGATACTGCAAACTGAAATGCACATAACTCTCTTTATGTGTATGTGCATGTGGGGGGGGGGAGCTACATAAAGTTAGAAGCAAGCATTTCCTCCCTGTTTTTGGCAGCCATTGTTTTTATTGATTACTTTTTTTATCATGGCCTCCTTCCAAGAGTTTTGGGGTGAATTTCCCTGTTGGATGGGGATTTGGACTTGGATCTCTTTGGCCGAAGCCCAGCATGTTGTCTCCTGTAGATGCCACTTTGGTTCTTGTGTCCTTGAAAATGAGACACAGAGCTCTGAGGATTTTTGAGACCTTGCAATCACCCTAGGAGTTATCCTGGCTTTTCCACTGCATTTGCCAAATGACAAGTTGGCCCTCAAACTCAGTTGTTAGCACAGTTGCCAAAGCCAAATCCGTAAAGCCAAAATGGAAACTCAATGACATTTTGAAAAAAAAATAATGCTAACAGAAATGTGACCCCTGTGTAAGGGGTGCATGTGCATGTCAATTGTCTTGGCAAAAGTGGCCATTTGCAACTGAGTAGCAGCTGTGTTAGTCAGTTGTAGCAAAAGCATCAAAGAACCCTTTGCTGCTCTAAAGACTAACAGATTTTTTAATGCAAAGACATAACTGTGTTAGTCTGGCAAATCAGTATGCAAAGCGGTCTTGCAGCATCTTTTGAGACTAACTGAAAGAAAGAAATTGAGAACATGAGGTTTTACATACTTGAATCTAATTCCTCAGATGCATTTGGTGGAGTGGAAAGCCCAGGGGTAGATTTATAGGGACAGATAGGGAAAGCCCAGGGACAGACCTGTATGAGCCTTCATAAACTTTAGCCTACTTCCTCAGATGCATTTAGTGGCTTGGAAAGCCCAGGGACTGACCTGTAGATTGGTCCCTGGACTTCCCACTCTACCAGATTCATCACTCTACTTTTCACTCTACCGAAGCTCATGCTCCCAACTTCTATTTTTCAATTAGTCTTAAAGGTGCTGCAAGACTTTTTTTATGGCTTTAGACCTCAAAAACACTTTTGCCATACTAAATATGTCAGTCTTTATGGTGCCATGAGACTCATGTTTGGAAAAAAAGAAGCTGGCATTATTTCCCAAGAGAGCTTCCAAATGCATACTCAAGTATTAATGATGGGTAGAAGTGAGGCATTTTTTTGTCTTTTTAAGCAACAACAAATGGAACCTTATAGACTGTATTGTTTAGTTCATGACCCTCTGACTATTTGTCATAATTATAACTGGCATATATCCATTCACTGTTTGATTTGTATTTTGGAGAGGGATTCCAAGTAAAGAGGCCCATATAAGGCGATGCCATTGAACACAGACATAAAACTTAACAACCAGGAACATTCTCTGCTAATGTAGCCTGACTGATATCTCAAGTGTGATCTAGCAAAGGAAGTCTTGTTCTTTTCTTAGGGAAAATTGTACATGTGTTTCTACTTGCCTAGGTTCCCCCCTTCCCTACTTTGTTGTAGGTATACATATAAAAAAGATGAATGAGACATTAAGGGGAAATGCAAGCTTGCAAATCGTAGTTTATTACAAATGCATCTTTAAAAGATATATTGAAGTGGGTCTACTGTCACAGTTCTCAAAGTGCAGTGCTTCGGCTTTGGAGACTATGGGCAAATCTGTCTTACAAATTTAAAACAGTTTCGCTATCAGGCTTTCTCCCAATTCCTATATTTAATGCTCCCTTTGCCATTAAAAAAAAACTTTCATAAGACTGATCTACCTGCTGATTTTCATTGATACTTTGCCTGCAATCCATAACTTTGCCTACAATTCCCCTTTCTTTTTCCAGAATTCCTGCCTTTAGGGAATCTTCTTTCCACTTCAGATTTTAGGCCAGGTCACTGCTGAAAGTCTACAGTGGAAGGTTTGCATGTTGTAGAACAATGTTTCTCAGGCTTTCCGATATGGTTGACCAGCAGGGTTCTCCCTACCTGCCTCATGTGCCAGGGACTGCTATCATGGGACATACTAAAACAAATGACAGTACTTGCCCATAGGGAAACCATACCTGCAGATGTTTCTCTGTGGACAAGTATTTACCTATATCCATCTATGTTCTTCTATGGGAAAATATTCCCCAATGTTCTTCTATGGGCAAGTATTTGCTAATGTTTCCCTAGGAACAAGCATTCCTCTATGTTTTTCTATCGGCAAGTACTCGTCAATGTTTTCCTATGGGCAAGTATTCCCTTGTATTCCCCCATGAGCTAGTATTCCTTTTCTATGGGCAAGTATTTCCCATTGTTTCCCTATGGGCAAGTCTTCTCCAATAGTTCCATATGGGCAAATAGGGTTTCTCTGTGGGCAAGTAGGGTTTCCCTATGGGCAACTACTGTTATTTGTTTTAGTACAGCCCTGCCATCATATTTGTGCTTATTGGCTGCAGCGGTTTCCTTTTCCCCTAGAAACTTGGCACAGACCAGCTACCAATGCTTCCATGGCTTACCACTTTGGGTAAGATGGCTGTAGAGGATTCTGGCCTGGGGCTTGTTCTAGGCGTGCACATACTACGCATGGTTTCACAATTTCTGTGTGTGAAGTGGCAGGGCACATGTTGGAACCCACCTGCCACTGCTTTGCAATAATGTTTTTCAGTGTAAGATGAAGGCCTTCAGTTCTCCTGGTTTGGCACAAGAGATTCTAACATGTGCTCCCAATTGTAATCCTCTGTAATCCCACTATTTTAGCTGCTTTTAAAGTGTCCCAGTTTCTCTTTCTTCCTCCCACTTCCCCCTCCCTTTGTCTTTAGCTGACTTTTGCTGTAGACTAAGGCGGGTTACAAACCGCCGCTTTGCAGCGGTCCGCCGCCGCCGCCGTTTGCTCCGTGCGGGAGCTGCAGCAGCCACACCGCGCGGCTCCCGCGCGGAGCAAAAAAGAAGCTCCAAAATGGAGCTTCTTTCTGTGGCGCCTCTATGAGGTTCACAAGGAAGAGCTGCCCTTGTGTCCCACCAGTGACACCAATATTTTGGGGAGGATGTAGAAGAAGGCCTTCTCTGCTGTGGCACTCTAGCTGTGGAATACAGTAGCCCCTTGATATCCACTGGGGTTTGGTTCTAGGATTCCCCATGGATACTAAAATAATAAATAATAATAATATAATTTATTTGTATCCCGCCCAATCACGGGGAATCCGGGCGGCTAACAGCAGTGGGGAAATACAATATAAAAATTACAATAAGATACAAATACAGACACAATAGTAATCAAGCAAATTTAACAAATACAATAGCAATTTTACAATACAAATTTAACAAATATAACAGCAATCAACAAAGAAAATAAAAGCATTACAATCCAATGAATTCATAATCAACCCCTTTCCCAGTCTCCCAACACAGGTTCAAATTGCAACAAAAATACATTTTAATTATAGCAACAGTAAAGTTAACAAAGCAAAATACATAACAATTAATAGAATAAGAACAAGTCAAAAGAAAAAAAAAACCCCCTTCTCAACCCCCCCCCATCTCAAACCTAAAAAATAGTATAAAAAAAAAAAAAAAAAAAAAAAAAAAGGGGGGGGGGGAGAGACAAGTCTTTCTGGACCTGAAGAAAATCCACTGATGCATTATGGATCCCATTATATCCAGTGATGTACTAAAAGGGTGTCCCTTATATAAAATGGCATAATCAAGATTCATTGTTTTCACATATTTAAAAAAAAATATTTTCAAGCCATGGATGGTTGAATCCGTAGATGCAGAATCCATAGATATGACGGTCCAACTGTACCTTCTCCTAAGCAGCCCAGTGGCACCAATGCTCATGTAATTCTGGTGCCAACTAAAAACATGGCTTTTTATTAAAGCTCAGTTGATTTTATCCAGATCTATGTCATGGCTTAACAGTGTTTCAAACTCTTTTAACTGATTTTAATTGTCTTGTTTTAACTTGTCAAAATGTATCATATCTTTTGAGTGAGTTTAAATGATGTTAAATTAAAAACATAAATTACTCTTGTGTTTTTAAGCTGATTTTTATTACATGACACCCTGAGGTCTTATAACACAAGATGAGATATAAATATTAAAAAAATATAAATAAATGTTGGCTGTACCTCTCATTGGCCAAATATCATAGAGGAGCCTCCCGTTTGCGAGTCAGGATAGCTCAGGAACCCCACATAGCAAAAAGGGATGTTTTCTTCCTCACACCCTAACTTGGCATTGGGAAGCCTTTCTTTCCTGGAAGTGATTTTGTATGTGCAGCTGCCCTGGGTGATGCTGGAAAGCCATTTCGCCTTTGAGAAGTACATTGTGTCCTTGCATCCCTTGTTTTGAAAAGGTAATGAATGTGAAGCAGGTGAGTCAGCCTTTTGTGCCCAGGACCAGGTGCTTTTCTGAGAGTTTCTTTGGAGTGGTGTGGTGCGGGTGGCATGCTAAAACACACCCTAGCAGTCATGTTTGCAAACACTGGGGAATAAAGAGTAAAGGAAGGGTTGGTTGGGGTTTGTGTATGTGTATGAATATGAATATGAATATGGTAACCAGTTTCCCTTAACAGTCTCCGAGAGACTTGCTTTCATGTGGTTTCCTTTTATAGTGCCAGCACAGAATGAAATGTTGGGATAGTTACTACATTATGATTGTCTCTATAATAGTAGACAAGTTCTAGAGCAAACATTTCCATAAACAAGTGATGAAAAGGAGAAATGCCCAAAGGGGCAAATACAGCTGTGTCTGTTTTTCTCTGGCTTCTCCTGGTCAGCAAAGTTTGGAAGAGTTACTTTTCGGGACTCTTCCTCCTACATCCATGGAGTCCAAAAAAGTGACTTTTTCCAAGCTCTGTCAGGGATGCTGGAGAAATATGAATTGTGTGAATTTATGCAGAATGACTTGATCTACAAATATCTTAAATGTAGAATTGAACATGCCGGTCCACTGGGTTTTACACTTCTCTAAATTTTATGAGACAGTTCTTGGGAGAAGCATATGAAAACACACATTTAAATACAGTAGAGTCTCAATTATCCGACATAAACGGGCGGGCTGATAGTTGGATAGCTGAAAATGTTGGATAATCTGGAGGGTCCAAGAAAAGCCTTGAAATCACTATGAATTACAAACATATTGAAGTTTTATTGCAGTAGCAGTAAAAGTAACGTTGCAGAAATGTTACAGTAATAACATTGTAATGTATAAACAGTCCTCTGAAAATGTAAAGAAATCACTGAGCAGCGATGTTGGATAATCCGGAATGTCGGATTATCGAAGATCGGATAATCGAGGGAGATTTGGGAAGAACCCCTCCCCCACAGTTTAATAGAGAACTGGAACAAAATAAAATTGTAGATTAAAAGACACTAGAGTTACTGGAAACAGATTTGCCCATTTTTACTCTTGGTGACATTTCATTTATACTGCCTGCAGTCCTGTGGGTTTGGTGAGACTTGGCTCCACAGCTGGATGGAAATTTAAAGCTAGATGTTGCACAAGTGAATCTCAGACTATGTCATCTGTTGCACCACTATGGTGTCATGTTGTGTATTCAACCTATTCAATCATATTCAATCATAGTGCTTTAACACCACTTTATTTGCCATGGGTTCTTCCTGTGAGACATGAAGAATTCTCTTCTAATTCTAATACTGTAGTTTGTGAGCACATTAGAGAATGCAAAGTACAGCATCTTGTTTCAAACCCAGGAGTCCATAGGATGGAGCCATCACAGTTAAGATGGTATTGAAACAGATGCCAGTTTGTTTTGGGCATCGCTCAAAGTACTGCTTATGACCTATAGAGTCCTATAGGTCCAAAGTGTCTGAAAGTTCATATCTCCCTATACAAATCTACCAGCCTTAAGATCCTAGAGGTAGGGCTTTCTTGTAGTCTCTCTAGTACAAGCCTGTCCAGTGAGGACACAGAAGAGACTTTTCTTAGTGGATGCTCTCAGTCATAGAATTTCCTTCCATGGGAGGCTAGGCTGGCCCCCTCTCAGGTCCAAAACACACTGCAGAAATAATCCAGTTTGAGACTGCTTTAACTACCCTGGCTCAGTGCTAGGGAATCCTGGGAATTGTAGTTAATTGTGGCACCAGCGCTCTGACAGAGAAGGTTAAATGTCTCATAGAACTATAGTTCCCAGAATTCCCTAGTTCTGAGCCAGGGCGGTTAAAGTGGTCTCCAACTGGATTATTTCTGCACTGTGTTTTGGACCTCAGTTGTCCTTTTGGTACCAGACAAAGACCTTTTTATTCAAATAGGCTTTTCATGATTAATTGGTTTCAGGGAGCCTTGCATGGGGTGTGTATGGTGTATTTTTTAAATATTATAAAAACGACTTTATACATTTTAAAATTTGATGGTGCTTTAATGTGATGATGGTTTAATTGTGTGTTAACTTTTTACTTCCATGTTTTTGGTTTTTCACTGTGAGCTGCCTTGAGTTCGCTGCTGTAAGAAAGGTGGGATTTAAAATGAATGAATGAAGACAATAATTCTACAGTGTGGAAACATGCTGGGTTTTCAAGTGTTGTAATCAGAGAAAAGAATAACATTGTTTACAACATTGTTTACACTTTGATCCACTAAATTGAAGAGTTGTAGTTTGCCCCTTCCTTCCATCCAGAATATGTTCAACATAAAAGGCAGTGACTTTCTCAGATACATTTGCATTTTCCATGAACATTTTATTAGCTGATACAATGAGTAATTTTCTGTCTGTACATTGCTATAGTAATACATATCTTTAAAGTTTTGACTATCTTTAGAACTTGCTTGTAGATTATCCTGGGAATCCGGTCTATCCAGTAAACCAAATTGAGCTCACCAGATGTTCTGTGAAATAGTGGAATGGGCTGGTGACCTGTTGAGCCTTCAGGGCTCCTGGTGAAATACTTCTCAAACTAGTGCATTTTCACTACAGAGACTACAGCACAGACCAGTGAATTCAAGTTACAAGAAAAGAGATTCCACCTACACATTAAGCAGAACTTCTTATGTGTAAGGTCTGTTCAGCCGGAGCATAGACTGCTTTGAATGGTGGTATACTCTCGTTTGTTGTGTGTGTATGTGCCTTCAAGTTGTCTGTTGACTTTATAATAATAATGCTTAATTCTTATTTATTTATACCCCGCTCTTCAGCCAAGGTTATCAGAGCGGCACTTTATGGCAACCCTATGAATTTCATAAGGGTTTCTTAGGCAAGGAAGACTCAGAGATGGTTTTGCTAGTTCCTTCCTATGAAATATAGCTTATAGCACCTGGCATTCATTAGTGAATCTCCTGTGTAGAAAGAGAATGATTGGGACTCCTTGTTGTTCACCAGGAGTTGCTGGTGGATGTATTTGTCTTTCCCACTTGTAGAGATGAGCATCTCCAAAAGCCCTGGGAGACTGCACATAACCAGCTTGATTGAAGGTGAAAATTTGTCTCCTTAGACCAGTACATCAGACCTAAATAAAAAAGGGCAATCAATAAGGATGTATAGTCACTGAATTTACAGAAATGAGATATGAAGCAATATGTTTTCTAAAGCAGCAGAGAGTGTTTTTCGGATGTCTTTTGTTGAGTAAATTTATTTTAGACAGATATGAACCCCTGGGAGAACAGAGATGAGGAGCTGCTCTGAGAAAGAGTCAGGCAGGGAGGAGGGAGAAGTTCATAGAAGCTGAGCCAGGATGATTACTGGAAAGTAACTGTATGGGGGCGGGTGGGAAGGCCTTGTCAGAATCCACATTTTTGAAAGCTTCATATCCTGTTGGATTTCTCCATTGAATACACAAGAGAATTTTATCTAAAATGGACTAATATGGGAGGACAGAGTTTTATAGGATGGGAAGATCATGTTCTGTTAAGGGCAAAGTGAGTGAACAATATAATAATAATAATAATTGGATAGTCCACCCAATCACGAAGAATTGGGGTGGGTTACAACGGTAAAGAAAATACATAGCAAATAACAATAGCAATAAAAATAACATAGCAATTCACAATAGCAATTAATAGCAAAAAGAATACATAGCAAATAACAACAGTAATAAAAATAACAATGAAAAATGCATGTCAATTAACATAGCAAATCGATAAAAACAAAATTGATCCCTTTCTCAACCCCCTATCCCAATCCTAAAATAAAAGAGTGTTAAGCAATACACACTCTTAAACAGTATAATGTAAACCCACAAGGAAAAAAAAGGGGGGGAGACTAAAAGCTGGCGCTGAGATAACGCTCTCCATGCCAGACACCCCTATATGTTCACTAAAGCCCAGGTGGAAAAGGGTGCAAAAACAACCTCTTGGTCCGGCATTCGAATATAGTTATGTATTTGGTCTAACTGTTGTGGGATTTCCTTCCACACTCTCCAACTTCGAGAATTGTAATTCCCAAGAGTGTTGAGAGTAATGATATGGTTCTTTCAAAGAGTTTTAAAAAAATGATGTCTAGAAACATATTTAAAAATTTCAGCCATTGTCTCCAGGTTCTGTGCAGTGAGATTTGCCCGCAATATGGTAGAAAATAGTGGTTTGAGCATTGGACTTGGACTCTAGAGATGAGGGTTCAGTTCCTTGCTTAGCCATAGAAATCCACTGGGTGACCTTGGGTGAGTCACACACACTCTGCCCTAGAAAACCCCATGATAGGGTTGTCTTAGGATTGCCATAAGTCAGAAACAATTTGAAGGCATGTAGCAACAACATAACAATGGCAGAGAATGTAAGGGTTTCTGGGGTTTCCTTCTACAATGGGATCTGAGCGTCTGGATCTACAGGGACCTTCCTGTGAGCAACATCTTATAAAGTTGTCAGATAAAACAGAAATGACTTGCTTTAATTTTCCTTTTCCTTGTTCTTCCAGTAATGGCTTTACAGTAGTGTGAACTTAGTGGGAAGTCACAGTGGAGGCCATACTAGAAGAAGAGGTGATGGAGACCTCCTGTTGTTAAAGCCTCCTGTGAAATTAGTGTAGGGTTGCCATAATTCTGTACTAAAAACCGGGACAAAATGTAGGACAAAATTTAGACCAAAATATAGGACAATTGTAGGATAAAATTTAGCCCAAAATGTAGGACATTTAAGAAAATGGAGGACCTTAAATGTCCTACACTTTTGGTCTAAATTTTGTCCTACATTTGTCCTGGTTTTTAGTAGAGAATTATGGCAACCCTACGGTTTAATGAACACAAATGTTGATGCTTGTAATGTAACAGTGTGTTCCTTTGCAATGTTGCCTGGTGCTAGTAACTGTACTCTGAGTTTTCATGCAGTTTGATAGCATTGTTTATGATAGGAGTGAAATACAAAATGAATAAAATACAGACATTACTTTTAAAAGTTGGATTGATGATTGTTGGTAAACATTCTAACTGCAGAAATCCAATATAGATCTCTTTTTAATAACCTCCAACTCCTTAGAATTAGTTCAGCAGTGGCAAATACACACTCTCTCTCTCTCTCTCTCTCTCTCTCTCTTAAAAATCCATTGTTAGATATACAGTGCTAACTTCAGTGAAACACCATGGATTGTTGTATTCTTTGGGCCTTCCCCTCAATGACCAATGTTCTTCTGAAAATATTTTCTGCCTTGCTTGCCCTTTTGCAAGTACATGAGCTGAGGATGAGACGCATTCTTCAGTGGAGTCCTGTTTTCCTATTTTAGAAGCTTGACACAACAGTGTAAATCCTTACACCTTTCTCTCCTCCCTCCATCCAGCTGCCTGTGGTTTTTAAAGACTGAAAGCAGCTTGGCTCTAGATAAAAGCTAGAAAATTAAGGAAGCGGGCTTCCCTAATGGGGATCTGAAAGATTTATGAAAAGGCTTTTTTTTAAAAAAAATCCCAGCATTAAATGAAGACATGTGAGTGCTTGAGATTGCTAATTACGATCAGCTTAAGTTGGAAGGTTTCCCCCTAGGCAAGAGCTGCATATGGCAAGAGATGGTGTCACTGGCAGTAATGGATGAAATCGGTTTCATCATGGGTGGGCAACATATGGCCCGTCATTGATGGGAGGGTCTCTCAATGTACTTTATGTGGTCTGTGCACCTGTTCAGAATCCTGAATCTGGCCGCTTTCATGTCATAAAAGGGGTGCTTTTGATTCCTCATAACTGGAGAGGAAGGCTTAACAACTGGTGGCCTACCAAGTTTAGTTTAGTCCAGTCCACTGGCTGAGCTTGACAGCTCAAGAAGAGCCCTCTTGAACCAAGGCAAAAGTCTCTTGAGTTCACCATTTTCTTCACACAGTGGCAAACCAGTTGCCTCTGGGAACTTGCCAGTTGCCATTTGACTTTTAATTTGCCAATAGCCTTTAAAATCCATCCAAGCCACTTGCCAATTGCCTTAAATTCATCCATGTATTGTGGTAGCAGGTGCTGTAATTTAGCTATTCACAGTTTAAGGGAGATAAAGTGGTCCCTCCACATTCGCTGGGGTTAGGAGTGAAAGACCTCCGTGAATGTGGAAAAAAAACGCAAATCAAAAACATTATTTCTTTTACGAAAGGGAACACCTCTCTAGGAATCTCCAGGTCCTCCAGTGCAACTCTGTGGTCAACATCTACCAGAGATCATACTGGAAGACCTACAAATGCCTAGAGAAGGTTCTCCAGCACAACTCTATGGTGAACTTCTGGCAGAGTTGCGCTGGAGAACCTAGACATTCCTAGAGAGAACATACTAATCAAAACTGCAAATAAGCAAATCCACAAAAGTCAAAGTTACAAATGTGGAGGGCCAACTGTACTTTCTTTAATCTTTTCTGAATCTCCCACCATTCAGCTTCAGGTGATACTGCCAGGTTCTAATAGAATGAGAAACGAAGATAAGAGATTGAGAGTTCTAATATAATGAGACTTGCTCCAATCTGTACATAAATTCATGAAAACCCTTGTGATTGTTTTCTCTGTGGGATCATAGAAGTGAACACCTATCGGACCATCAGACACAGCTGGTGGCCCACACTTTGCTTGGAACCTCACAAGTTCTGCAGCCTTTTCAACAGATGATAAGGAAAATCTGTGCTCTGTTTTTTCTGCAAACATCCCATAACCAAATCAAAACAAGGCTTTCCTTCATGTCCTCTCATGCATGCTGCCCTCACCAAGAAAGCAATCTAAATCATTGCTTCTCAAAATATCTGATGCGGCAAATAAGCATCTTCCCCCCAGGGGATGAGGTAGGTACCATGTCTGTGCTATATTATTATTATTATAATATTTGCATAATTTTCTGGAAATTTGCTGTAGACAGGCAGCCAGTGGCCTGTGGATGGGAACCAGTCCATGGACTGTCATTCTGAGTAGCACTTATCTACGAGATTGTTTGTGGAACTCACGTTTTAAGAGGTGACAGTATCATCTGAGGAAAGAGACACTCCAGGTTCCATTGCAAAGTCAAGTTTTGGTTTCTGTTTTTATCTACATTTATTGAAGGACAAAGAAGAATTATGTTGGGAATAATAATAATAATAATAGATTTATTTCTAGCCCGCCCAATCACGAAGAATCCGGGCAGGTTACAACAATAAAATACAGCAAATTACAATAGAGTTAAAAAATCAAACCCTAGACCAGGGGTAGGCAACCTTTTTGAGTCGGAGGCCAGGTTGCTGTCCCTCAGACAACTGGGGGGGGGGGGGGAAGCCGGGGGGGGGGGCTTCCCCCCCCCAGGGGCGGAGCCACATGCCGGGGGGGGGCTTCCCCCCTCCAGGGGCGGAGCCACACACTGGGGGTGGAGCTTCCACCGAAGCATCATCATCATCATCACCACCACCACTATCATTGTTACAGCACTTTGGAAAGTCACACTGTCTCACCTTCATAAATAATACAAATAATCAAATGAAATAAAAAGCAATAATAAAAATAATGAAATAAAAAAAAACAAAAATAAGTGTTATATATTTTTAAAAATTAATGGAAAAAACCCAAGGCAGACCTGAAATGACTCACCTTTCCACCTCCTTCCCCTCTTTCTCCTCCTCCTCCTCCTCCTCCTCTTTCTCATTGAGAGGGCATTTTGCAGAAAGAACACCCAGGGCAAGTAGTAATAATAATAATACAGTACTAATAAAGTTATAAGCAAGGAAATTACTAAAATGCAATTGAAAATAAACTGCAGCAAGCATGCACACTGTGTCAACTTTTTTCCCTTTTTTCAACTTTTTTCTTCAACTGTTTTTACTTCAGCTCACCCCCTCCCCCAATGAACCTTACCAACCTCTCGCTGTGGCTGTGGCTGCAGCTGCCGCTCTGGCTCCCTTTCTCCCTGGCTCTGCACTCCTTCTGCCTCTCCTCCTTTCCCTGCTCTTAGGGAGGAGGAGGAGGGCGGAGGGCAAGGTGGAGCCTGCTGCAGGCCCACTGCAGCCCCTGGAGCCCTGTTGGAGTGCTCCAAGGGGCTGCACCGGGCCTCCTAGATGGGCGCCGCCATTTTGTATTTCAAAATGGTGGCCGAAGCGGCGCGAAAACGGGGGGAATCGGCGGCAATCGGTGGCAGGACTGTGCAGGGGCTGGCAGGAAGGCCTTGGCGGGCTGGATCTGGCCTGCGGGCTGCAGGTTGCCGACCCCTGCCCTAGACCTACCCCCCCCCCCCCATTCCCAGTACTAAAACAGTAATAATATTAAAACATTAAAAACATTAAAAACATTAAAAACATTGAACAACCAAAAAATAGGCAGAAACATTGGCGGGGGAAAATAGACAGATGAGGGGACAAATATCTCTATATCTGGGGAGGGTAACTAAGTTGGAAAGGCCTGCCAGAAGAGATCCGTCTTGAGTGCTTTCTTAAAAGCTACCAGAGTGGAAATGTGACGGATCTCCTCTGGCAGGTCATTCCATAGTTTAGGAGCAAGTAGTAGAAAAGGCCTTCTGGGAGACAGATGTTAGCCTAGATTTTTTTGGCTGTAGTAGATTTCTTCCAGAGGACCTTAGTGTGCGGGACAGACAATAGGGAAGAAGGCGTTCCCTCAAGTACTCTTGGCACAAGCCATGTAGGGCTTTAAAGGTAATCACCAACACCTTGTACTTTGCCCGGAAACTAAAAGGCAGCCAGTGCAGGGACTTCAAGACCGGTGTTATATGGTCATTCCTAGAAGTTCCCGTGATCAATCTGGCTGCCATATTTTGTACCAGCTGAAGTTTCCGAACTTGGCACAAGGGCAGCCCCAAGTAGAGCACATTACAGAAGTCCAATCGAGAGGTTACCAGTGCATGTACTACTGTTTCCAGGTCCCTCGGCTCCAGGAAGGGGCGCAGTTGGCGTATCAAACGAAGGTGATAGCAGGCGCTCTTGACTGTCGCAGCCACCTGAGCTGTCAGTTGGAGCGACGAGTCAAGAAGCACCCCCAAGCTGCGAACAGAATCCTTCAGGGGAAGTGTGACCCCATCCAGAACTGGCTGACACAACTCCATTCCTGGATTCGGCGTTCCTATAGCAAGTACCTCCGTCTTATCTGGATTCAGCTTGAGTCGGTTTTCCCTCATCCAGTCCATTACCGCCCCAAGACAAGCATTCAGAGGAGAGATGCCATCCTTAGTCACTGCTTCAGTCCGAGACATAGAGAAGTATATCTGGGTGTCATCAGCGTACTGATAACAGCCCACCCCATGTCTCCAGATGATCTCTCCCAGCGGCTTCATGTAAATGTTGAATAGCATTGGGGACAGAATAGCACCTTGAGGGACCCCTGATTTGAGCTCCCCTTGACCGAACAGAGAATGAACTTTGAACCAGTCAGAGACAACAAATCCTGAGGCTGTAAAGGCCAGTTTTTCCATGGAGTTGTATTGGCTCATCTGTTTAGTATGTGTCTTCTGTGTTGCATGCAAACTGAGATATCAAAGCAGGTGATCTAGGGATTGATTTTTGCCACATTTTTATGCTGCCTTGGCAGCAAGCTCTATTGATTCTAGTTTAAAACAATCTCTCCCTCTTTTTTATGCGTAGAAACCCACAGACATGAGCATTGGCTCCTGCTCCAATCTCATCATGTTTCTGCTCTGGTACCATTCAGTTAAGTCAGAGCTTTCAAAGAGTTATTCTTTGGATTATAACTGAAATGGTTCCTCAAACAGAATGGGGCTGTCCATGCTGTCTAGGAGTTAATATTTGTCTTTGTCAGCGCAACTGCTGGGGTCCAACAACCCTTGTCAGCAACTCAAACGAGTCCTGGAGTTAAATCAGACCCTTGGAGCAGAGCTGGCAAATTTCCAGAAGCCGAAGCGTGGCTCCCAGAGTCCAATTGGGATGACAGCAAACTGGATGTCTTCCAGGAACTGCAGCAATGCAGGAACCTCCAGGGACAAACAGCAAACCGATGCTGTAGCTTCTTCTGATAAACCACCAGAGAAACAAAAGTCCCCAAAGTGCTCTTTATTCACAGTGCTATAATACAATACTAGATCTCTAAAACTCCAAAACATACCAATCCAACTCCTACTTCAAACCCACACCACACCCTTGCAACCCCTGGGTTTATATAGACTCCAGACCATGTGGTCTCTCAAACCCAGTGAGTTCAGGTGTGTAGCCATGCCATGTGTCTCCTCTGCAATCCAGACACATGTTTCATCATCCATGGGTACGTGCACTTGGACATTGAAGTGTCCTTGGCCCAATGAGCATCAGCTGTGGATGATCAGCCTTGCCACTGTGCTGAATGCTCATGGCCAAACACACATCAAGCATTTCCCTGTGTGCTGTGTTTTAACCCTTCAAATCCTGACAGTCTCTTCTATCAGCTAGTCTCTTGTTGCCATCATTTCTCACATGGGTGTGCAACCTTATAAAATAAATGTAGTGACAATAGCATGGTGATTATTGTGGAAGTGTGCCATCTCACTGGGCTTTTGGTAGGGGCAGCAGAGAAAGGAGCAGGGACGAGAGAATAGGCAGAGGTTTGGAGAGCTGGTTACACCAGCCTGACGCAACATTTAAGTACATGTTGTCACTTTGAAGCCAATAGATTGCCATCTACTCTCTCTTTGAAACGAACGGGGGCCCTTTGGTGTCTTTCCTTCAATTTTTACAAGCAAAGGGGCATTTTCTGTAGTTTTCCTGCTCTGGAGAGGAATAAGTTGTTGATGTGTAATCATGTACCCTTTGTTCAGGATATTACAAAATGACATAACTTTGTCTCTAATTAGTATATAAATATTTTTGTTTTTGTTTTTAAAATCTATTTCCTTTCAGGTGTAGCTAACATGTGGCTCTCCAGACATGTTTGGACAACAGCTCTTACCATCATAGGCCTAGATTGGGGCTGATGGGGGCAGCACTTTAGCAACATCTGGAAGTTATCATGTTGTCTGTCACTACTTAGGATGCTCTATCACTCTCTTCCTTTGTCTTTGCAACTCTACATTATACCTGTTGTGTGTGCCTCAGCCCTCAAGTAGGGTTTATACATGGGATGGCTAATTCTTCGAAATGCTGAAGGAAAGAAAGCACTTTGATTGATCCCAGATTCTTGAAGCTTTTGAAGTCTTTCTAAGTAAGATTTTTAGCTTAAAGCTGAGTATATTAAGGGAGATTCAAGAAGTTTCTATATATTGTGATCTAGAACCCCTGGTCCCAAGCATTCTCACTTGAAGAGAGGCCAAAATTATTGTGAGATCTTGGGATGTTGGAACCTTTTAAAATGTGATGTGTGGTCTAGATTTGAACTTGGAGAATTGCTTGGAAGGGTCATACATTCATGGTCTTCAGTTTTTTGAGACTACCACTAAGTCCAACTCACAACATTTGACCTATTCTGTCTTCCTTGTAAAAAAAATAGTGGTAGAACCATTGGGATATGATCCAATTGTAGAGGGAAGTCTACTGAAAGGTAAAAGTACTGTAGAATCAGGTGCAGTTGTTGGGTAGCTTGAGTAAGGTAAATAGAGACACACCTTTTACTTTGGTATTAGAAAAGTAAGAGACTTCGTGGGTTTTAAGTGTTTTTCTCATGCAACATGGGTGAAATAAGTAGGTAAACAGTTGTACAATCTTTGAGAGTCTTTACAAGAAAACCAGAAGAATTGGCTGTACGTTTCCCACTGTGCAGGAAGTTGTGCAATGAACTGGCCCCTTGCTAGAAGCAGCATTCTTGATTTTTCAACTTGTATTTTATCAGAGCTGTTTGTATTGGCTAGTGCCAACCCTGAGGCAACTGGTGTTGGAATGAATTTCAGACAGACTGAAGTAGATGATGTTTGGGGACAAAGGTGCAGACTTTTGCAACCATCCTTGCTCATTTTTAAAAGCTTCCTTCTGCTGCCAACTCCTTTCCCATGCAGGGAGGATATGTACTAAAAGTGACCTTTTTCTTGGGGCGTGTTGCCATGTCTGTTTGTTCAACATGCTAATGGATTTTGAAGTGGTCCTTCTTGTTCGTACCTTGGGTAAATTTTCCATTTTTGATTTTATTTTGCACTTGTGTTTAACCTGGCGTGGCATACATATTGTGCAAGTGCTTGTTTTTCTCATATAATAATAGATCTTTTTTAATGGTTATGAGGAGTAGGTGCATGTGTTTCCCTTATTGATTCACTGGAAGGAATATCATATCATACAGGTTGAGTCCGCCTTATCCAGAATTCGAAAATATTGCAAAATCCAAAATTGTCCACATGGGTGGCTGAGACAGTGACACCTTTGCTTTCTGATTGTTTCAGTGTGCACAAACTTTGTTTCATGTTTTAAAATATTAAAAATTATAGTTTTTTGTGGGTTTTTCGGGCCATGAGGCCACGTTCTAAAAAAGTTTATTCCTGATGTTTCACCAGCAGCTGCAGCTGGCATCTTCAGAGAATGCTGACATGGAAGAGAGTGGGGTATATATACTGTTGGTTGAGGGGAAGCGATTTGACATGTTAATCTGTGTATTGTTCTGTTGTTGAATGGCAAAGCCTCAGGGTGTCTATTTAATTAATGATCCATTTTCTGCTGGGACCCCCCCTTACCCTGAGTGATTTCTCATTTGTACTTGCTGGTTCTTGATTTTGGTGTTCTTCTGGACTGGTAGCCAAAATTTGGCGCGTTCCCGATGGGCCCTATCGGGCACCGTCATTACTTGCACGGGGGGCACTTCCTGATGCGCCTTGCCCATTGCACATAACGAGGGCGGTGCCCTATACAGATGGGTGCCACCATTTTGACGTGATGGACACCTAGCGTCTGCACGTCTCGGCACCCTTGTGATGTCGCAAGGGCACCATTGGTGCCTTGCAACGTCACAATGGCACCACAAGAAGAACCCGCCTTTTGCGGGTTCTTCTTGCTGCGCAAGGGAACCGCGCAGTTTGTCCGCTGCAGTTCCCTTGTGCAGCAACCATGGGTGCCGGCAGACCGCCCTTTTTGGCGGTCTGTAAAGCACCTTTATTTACTTTAAGGGTTTCTTCTTTCCTGTTGAAGTTGTCCAGGTGTTTATGAATTTCACTGGCTTCCCTGTGCATTCAGACATGATAGTTGTTGGCATGGTCCAGAATTTCATGTTTTATGTCCAGGATGGTTTATAACATGTTTTACTACTGCTGATTTTTCTGGCTGACCCAGTCTACAGTGTCTCTTATATTCCTCAATTTGTGTTTGAACACTGTGTTTGGTGTTCCCTATGTAGACTTGTCTGCAGCTGCATGGTATGCGGTAAACCCCTGCGGCTGTGAGAGGGTCTCCCCTGTCCTTTGCTGAGCACAGCATTTACTGGATTTTCTTGGTTGGTTTGTACAAAATCATTTTTACATTCAGCAAATGCCTAAAGCATTATCCTCAGCTGCTGCAAATATGTGATCGTACTCGTACAATCATAGAGTTGGAAGAGACCACAAGGGCCAGCCTGTCCCAATCCATTCTGCCATGCAGGAACATAAAATCAAAGCACTCCTGACAGATGACCATCCAGCCTCTGTTTAAAAACCTCCAAAGAAGGGACTCCACTTCAATCCAAGGTAGCATATTGCAATATGAAACAGCTCCTACCATCAGGAAGTTCTTCCTAAAGTTTAGGTGAAATTTCTTTTCCTATAGCTTAAATGTATTATTCTGTGTCCTACTCTCTGTAGCAGCAGAAAACAAGTTTGCTCCATCCTCAATATGACATCTTTTCAAATATTTAAAAATGGCTATCATGTCACCTCTTAACCTTTGCTTTCCCATGCTAAATATACTCAGTTCCCTATACTCATTAGGCATCGTTTCCAGATCTTTTACCATTTTGGTTGCCCTCCTCTGGATATGCTCCAACTTGTCTACATCCTTTTTGAATTGTGATGCCCAGAACTGGCCACAATATTCCAGGTGAGATCTGACCAAAGCAGAATAGAGTGGTAATATTACTGCCCTTGATCTCAACAGTATTCTTCTGTTGATGCAGCCTAGAATTGCTTTGGCTTTCTTAGCTACTGCATCACATTGCAGATTCATGTTCAGCCTGTGGTCATCTTGTCAGGCCTGCAAACCTCTGCCTCTGTTCTTAGCAGGGAGTCCCCTACCACCACTACACATCTCTGAGGATTGGCAGGGGCCATTCCATGTGCAGAATCTTTTAAGGTCACTTGCGTGTTCTTTGAGGATTGACACAGTTGCTCTTGTTGCTATTCCTCATCAAGTCTGATATTATTGAGAGCTTGGGATCGATTCTATAGCTCCAGACTCACAGAATGAACCCAGATCCTTCTACATGCTGCATTCCATCAGATGTCTACTTCCTGAGGAACTGACCTGTGTGTTGTTCTTTCAGGACAGTATGTTCATCCCTGTCCAAGAAAACCCCATGCTCCCTATTATGCTGAAGAGTAGATACACTGGCTTGTTTTCTCTCTTGTTCTCTCTAATCGGTGTTTATAAGACTCTATAAAACAGATTTCCCTATATACACATGTTTAGGGAACAAAAATTATAAACCAAGTGGTAAGAGTTTAAATAAGAGTGTCATGCAGAAAGTTCAGCTTGTGATTCCCCCCTCCCAAATTGTGTGCATAATCAGCAAAGTGATGGTTTACAGCAGCAGTAATTGGTAGTAATATCTGTGGTGGCACAGAACCTGGCACCCAAATCTATAAAGTTTTTACTTTGTAAAAGAGGAGGTAAGAATTGGACATATGCTAGTAAATTTGTTCAGGAACTCACAGAAATTTTCCTTTTTGGCGAACTGGTGGTCTCCCTTCTGTAACTCCACTTGGTAATCTTGCTTCTGGACCATCCCAAATGTTCCAGAAGAACTGTACAGTTTTGAACAGTCCCTTGTCCCTTTAACGTGCACTCAGTTGTTATCTGAGAAGAGAGAGCAAGCACTTGAAATATGTTTCTGAAGTCTGCTTGAATACAATGAAGTTGTCATCCAAATATTTAGGTTGAATATGCAAAGCCATGTAAACCAGAGACATTAGCCTTCCCCCTTAATTCACATTCCCCACTCCAGTACCTATTCTTGCCAATTTTGTTCAGTTGTGCAGGAGGTAGATGAGCAGAGACTTTTTTTTGTATGAACTACCCCTCTGCTGTCTTATAGTTGTAAGCGGAATGATTTCAGAAAATTTTAGCTGGTTTTCTCATAAATCAGTGGCTTTCATAACTGAATACCCTTAGGGAACTTGGGCACATGAAATGTGCTGCTTTACTAGTTTGCTTATCTATCTATCTATCTATCTATCTATCTATCTATCTATCTATCATCATTTCATCTCTGCATCCCTGTGCTGTTCTAAATTATTGTCTGGAATCCTGTTGGTGTCTTTTGCATGTGTAAGTTTTTCTACAGAAGTAGTTAGACATTTTTGTCTGATATACTGTCCACACCGAGTTCAGGTTTGCAAAAGCAGAGTTACACATGCAGTGCCTTTGTGCTTGCAAGTATGCGTGGCATATGGATGCAGATTTCACATTTGGTAGTGCATTTCATGTCTTGTTTCAATTGAACAACATTGCCATTCACCATAAGGGTTGGGAAGCACAATTAATGCATAAATCTGTATGTGGATGAAGGATCTCAGCTATCATTTTTAGGGTTTTTATGAAAATAAAATGTGATACGCTGGAAAATATAGAGTGGTATAATGGGTAGAGCAGAAAGACTGATAGTTGGAGGGTCAACTCAAGATCTCCCCCTCCCCCCCAGAAGTTTTATTGGATGACCTTAACCTGTCACACAAGTTTTAAAGGTAAAAAGTGTGTGTGTGTGTGTGTGTGTGTGTGTGTAGACTAGTCATGCTTCCTGAAATCTGGAGGATGGATCAGATCAAAATGTAGCAATTGAAAAGCAACTCAGTATAAACTACCTTTAGATCATGCTAAGAAGAACAAGAGACAAGCGTGATGGATATATAATTTATTCCCAATGCTACCTAACAGCTTTATTTTTGGGGGTACTTTGAGAAGCAGTGTTTTTTAAAATATGTGTGCTATTGCAACAAAGGAACTTTTTGGCTTTGTTCACTAGGTCATGGAAAACATTTCAACTTATTCCACAAACACTGTTGAACTGCAAGTGGCATCTACAAAGAAGGGACATACCTATTCCTGAGAGAATGTGATGAGCAATCCAAATACTGTATCTATATTTATTTGAATACTCATGTTGGCTTGCCAAAAACACTAGCCTTTGGCAAGCAAAAATCCTCTCCGGATGACTATGACAAAGCTTGTATAAGTTGGGAAGGGCTCAACATTTTCTTTCCCTTCCCCCTTTAGAGTCTGTAGGGTAGATGTAAGATGGAAGGCTGATATGATGCAGTTATAAAGTTATTCCCAAGACATGTTGGCTCTCTTCATCTGTGGAATTGATTCAGCAATTAGCCAAATGCAAAATTGCCTCTACTCTAACTGTTACCATTTGTAAAGTACAAATGACTCTAGATTTGATAGCACTGTGTACCATATATACTGTGTCTTTAGTGCTGAATAAATCTCCCTGCTGAAGACAGTAAAAAGGTATTGGGAAGACTTCCTCAATTATAGTATCATTTCATTGGCCTTGTCTTCTGCATTTTTGTTTTTAGTTTTTCTAGGGAGCTCAGAGTAGCTAACATGGTTTCCCTGACTTTAGTTCTCCCAACAGCCCTGTAAGATAGGTTCTGAGACATGGCGTGTATCTCTCAGTCATTTAATGAGTTGCATCCCTCAGTGAAGACCTGAACCAGAGACTCCTGTTCCTATTGTGGTCCCCATTTTTAGTTCTTGGCTTGTTCTCACTAGAAGTAACACTGGCTAAACTGAGGCTGTTGTACTTTAGGCATATCAAGAGATGACATGAATGCCTAGTGTTTGCAAGACCTGAATAGGGCTGTTGATGACTGGACTCCGATAGGGTTGTCATAAATCAAAGTCAAACGAGAGAGGTGAAACAAGTCCAATTCGTGATCCAAGAGTGGTCAAGTCCGGTCTTTGGTCAATGTCCGTAATGGTCAGAGATTCTAAATCTAACAAAGCGAAGTTCCTCGAGCTGCTTGCGTGGCGGAATGAAGGAACTGAAGAGGAGCGGGCCACCAGGGGCTTTATATACGGGATGGGCGGGGCTACCGCCAAAAAGTTGCAAAGAGACTGCAGAAAGTTACATGACTTTCTGCCCAGAGATTCTAGTAGTTTCCGAGTTTGCTGCGCATGCGCAGAAATAACCCATTTGTGTGATTCGCAGAGACCACGAAGAAGAAACAGTACTTCATGTAGTTTATGATAAATCCAGCACCAAACACCGGGATGGTTGGGAAGTACACATTGTGGGCTGCTAATTTTTCTGGAAGTTGCAAAAGTCGTATTCATGCTACTATCCTAACCTGAACACATATGATCTTGACTTATTTTGGAATCTAAGCTGGGTTGGGCCTTGGACTTGGTAGTACTCAGAAGGCAGACATTCTGGGAGTACCAAGGATCTTCTGGATAGGGCTAGGAAAGAAGCTGCCTGAAGGGAGCTTCTTGGATTCCTATTTTGTGAGCCGTTTCATACATTAGCAGAAAAAACTGGAACCATCTAATAAAACCTTATAGAAAGGAGAGATGGGCCTCAGATGTATTGGGAGGGGGAAAGGTTTTATTGCCATAAATAGTCTGTAGTAGCTATTTCTTAAAATAAAACTCTTTTCCATACACCCAGACTCTGTCTCTCCTTTGCATCAGGTTTTAGCACATTGTTGTTGTCATTGTATACCTTGAAGTTGTTTCCGACTTGTGGCTTTCCTAAAGCAAATCTGTCATGGGGTTTTCTTGGCAAGATTTGTTCAGATGAGGTTTGCCATTGCCTTCCTCTAAGGCTGAGAGCATGTAACTTGTCCAAGTGGGTTTCATGGTTGAGCAGAGAATCGAATCCTGGTCTCCAGAGTTGCAGTCCCAACAAAACCACCCCCTAGGTTTGCCACCAAGTATTCCTTTGCATCAGATTCCATTGTGCAAATGTTGACACACTCTTATTCTGAGAGGAACAGAATAACTGCCTGTGTCAAAGCGTTTAGGAAGTTCCACAGGTGCATTTCCCGCATTACAGTCTGCTTGATGATGGGGCAAACCTGTTGGATAACCCACCAATCCAACCCCCTGGAGCTCTGCAGGCATAAAAACCTCACCCTTTCTGGAACACTATTGCTTTACCAAAGGATACAGCACAGCACCTGTTGCAGTCATTTCCTATTGTTGAAAGAGAGTCCTATTTATATTTTTGGTGTGCTAGATTTGGAGTGGGTTAGAGATAGAAGGGCCAGTTGCAACACCCTCCAGACCTACAAAATGATTCTTATATTCACTGATAGAATATCAGATAGAGTCAGAAGAGACCACAAGGGCCATCCACTCCAAGCCCTTTTATGCAGGGATACACAATCAAAGCACTCCCAACAGATGGCCATCCAGACTCTTTTTGGCATGAGCATTTTCAGGGACACCACTGTAGACAATGTAGGAGCAAACCCGCTCTGTCCAGGAACTTCTCTAAGGGAGACTAGCTCTGCTAATTGATATCAAACTGGTTGTATATCTGGTGAACTAGTTCTCCTTGTTCCCATAATATTTTTTTGGTAAGGCAGGAGAGTTTAGCAAAAGATACAGGTGTAAGTATTTGTTTTTGTCTTACCATTGGCATACAACTCAGGGTGAAAGAGTCTGCAGGACCATTCAAACAGGATTTGCCTCAGTCAGATTACCAGAGGGGTGTGTGTGTGTGTGTGGAGAAATTAAATACAGTACAGTGAGCCCTTGATATCCACTGGGGTTTGGTTCTAGGACCCCCTGTTGATACCAAATTCTATGAATGCTCAAGTCCCATTAAATACAGTGGCATAGTTAAATGGTGTCCCTTACAGAAAATGGCAAAATCAAGGTTTTGCTTATTGGAATTTATATATTTGTTTAATTTTTTTTGATAATAGACTTTATTGAATTTTATCATAAAATACACAAATAATTTAAACAGCAACACAATTGTCTTCATGTTTTTCTGAACCATGTTGTATCTTCCTTTTGCTCATATAGTTTGAAGAGTGTGCTTTGATTTGTTAAATATTTTCAAGGCAGGGATGGTTGAATCTGTGGATAAAAAGCTGAGGATATGGAGGGCTGACTGTAACTTCTTCTTCAATTAAATTCTACACCAAGAGATGCAGATGTATACCATCCCTGTGTTTCCTCTCTCATGGGGATCGTGTGTAAGAAGGAAAACTATGGAAGTAGAGGAGCACTAATATTCTTTATTGTTATGCCCCACCCAATGTCTCCACCCTCATATTCCAGTTTATGTCTCTGCTCATGGCCATTTATTTCTCCTCCAAATCTGCCACCTTCGCATTGCAAGTATCCTTCTTTCTTGGGTAGCTTTGCCCATCTTCTCTTCTGGCATCCTGCAGTGCAGGGAACTTACTGTAAAAGTTGCTTATATCTTTTTTCTGCTGATAAAAACCCACTTCTTTTTTTTTAAAGCCTTTGTGTTACATACAGTTGGCCCTTGGAACTCAAAGGCAGCTAACAGCAACAACAACAACAAGAATTAAAAATTGCACTTTTCTTCACCTCCCTTTTTCTGCCCTTGATCAAAATTAATTTTCAAACTCCTTTGGTCAAGGACCCAACTCTGTTACTGATGATACTACTCTGTAAAATACAATGTGTAATGGTAGCTTTGTATGCATTAGAATTGGAGCTGGCTAGTTAAGTTTCATTTTGAATTGCAACTTCCAGATTTCCCCAGTCAGCATTCTAGAAGATGTAGTCCAACAAAGTTACATTTCTGAAATTTCATAGGTACAACTCAAGTTTACATGGGTACAAACCAAAGCTCTGCATGTAGATTTTGAACTTAGGATGTGGCTATCTGATTTGTGCAAATTTCATTTTCTTTTTTGCCTTTCCCTCCCCCACTCTCTATTTGTACATTTCCTTTAGACCAAACATAGTGGTTTAGTTGGTTTATTAGCCTGCATACATATACTGTAATCATGTATTTCAAAAGTTTTTCTTCCTTCTTAAATCCAGTCTAACTTGCTCACTATGACCTTCTTCTGAAACTACTTATTGTTTTGTTTCTTGACTTTGTAGATCAGGGGTGAAGCATGTTTTATCGGTTTGCCCCCAAGCCAGCCATTTTGCCCTTTATCCAGAGTGAGTAGCAGACTTCTAAGAGAGGAATTCACCCAGTCTGCTGCTCCAGTTGCCCACTGATGGAGCATAACACAGATTGGGAGGCTCCACCATCTGTAATTTTCTTCACACTTCACAGTTGTAGGTTTCAGTTTAGCTACCATGACTCTATCCTATGGAATCTTGGGATCTGTATTTTCATGTTATATTTAGAATGCTCAGTCAGGGAGCTCTTGTGCCCAGGATTCCCTGGGGTGTAGCCATTACAGCCAAAGTGGAGCCAAAGTACTATAACTCATTGCCAGTTACCCTACGGATTGTAACATTCCCAGGCTTTGGAAGAGGGATCAGCTACTATGCACCGGAGTAGTCATATAAGTAATTGCTATCACTCTTTCTAAGCTTCATAGCCATAACAGTTGCTGAAGCCACAAAGTAAAGGATGGGAAGGTGATTTGAAAGGTAGCAAAGAACATCCCCCCCCCCTTGCAGAAGAGGCAGAGGTTCAGAGTAGCCTACATCACTTCTTTTCAAAGCCCTAGAATTTCAGTGGTTTGAAGGAAAATGTTTGCAGAACGCTCAGCTCACTGCAAGGCCTCTAGTAGTAGAGATGATTACCTTTGTTTATGTAGGTTACCTTGGAGCCACAGCTCAAGCAGATACCCATTTGTGAGTATGTTTGTGTGGGATAGCAGTGTTGGTAGGAGAGGGTTATGTCACCTAGTGCCTCCTTGCATGGTCCAACTGACTTGGGGAGGTTTTCTGAAGCCTCTGTTCTTAGGGACTGGAAGGCAGGGGCTCTCAAAGAAGTACTTCCCAAATTATCTGGTGTGCCAGACAGGTTTCCCCTGCTATGTGTTTGGAACTAGTACCATATTTGTGCCATATTATTATTATATTCATATAGTTTCCAGGAAATTCATCACAACCCAAAAGGTGTGATGGCCAATGGATGAGCCCCAGGCTGCAGACCACAATTTTTGAATAGCACTGTCCCAAAGGGTCTTTCTTTCCTTGCCACCAGTTAGAGAAAAGTGGTTGGTGTGGGGAGAAAGTTTGATAGGGGAGGGAAGGGAAGGGAAGGGAAAGCTTTCAAATTGGTATGGGGAGGGGAAGGAATATAGATAAGCAGGGAGAGAGAAGGAAAAGGGTGAAGAAGGGGTGCAAGAGGAAAAGTTAGGGAGAGGCGTGAAGAAATGAGAATGAGAATTTCCTTCACTTTTCATGTTATTAATATTAGCATTGGTGGTGCTAATGTGGTATGATTGGTGTTGTTGATACTGGCTGATAACATGCAGGCATATACCATTTTTTTCTAAGCATGGCACTCAAGGTGGCTTACAAATTATTAAAACCAGTACAGATTTTAAACATACCAAATATCAAAATGCACATCCACCCATACCCACAGAGTTTATAGTTTAAATTTCACTAAAGGACAGGATATAAAAAGTTGCACCATTATAAGCCTATCACTGTGAATTCATAAAAGTCTGGTGAAATTGGAAAGTCTTCACCTGCCAGCAGAAGGAAAGCAACGAGGAAGCCATACTAGCTTCTCTAAGGAGAAGAGTTCTAAATCTGGGAGCAGACACCAGGAAGACCCTCTCTTGCATTCTCTGCAAGCCAGCCTGGGATGGAGGTGGGAGAGAGAGAAGGACTTCTCCTGAACAGCTTATGAGCACAACAAGGCTCAGTTTTACATCTACTTTGTTGTATATTTTCATGGATTACTCCTTGCACTAATAAATTAATTTACTATTCCTCGGGAAACTCTCACTTATACAAAGTAGGCGCTTCCATTTTGCATCATGTGCAGGGTAACTCTTTCATCCCCCCTCCCTTGAAAAAGCCATAGGTAGAAAATAAAGCCTGAAGGGGCCTGCTGTTTGTTGCTTTCTTTTATTTAATTGAAGTTTGAGTGCAAAATGTCAGATTTTTACACTCAGGTGGTTTCTCTTTCAGCTGTGAGAGCTGTGTGGAGCTGCTGTTTGTCCGAGGGGCTGGGAACTGCCAGGAGTGTGACACCCCTTTGCGGAAAAGCAACTTCAGAGTGCAACTCTTTGAGGACCCAGCTGTTGACAAGGAGGTGGAAATCCGGAAGAAGGTGTTGAAAATGTAAGTATTGTAAATAAGAGAACCTTCCTCTGTTTTGCCCCTTTAGGTTACACTTAACTTTAGCTATATTTCTGGAAGGGATATGTATAATGGTACTATAAACCATTATGTATTAAAAACTCTCTGAAGGCATCTTTCCATGGAGACCAAGCTAAGCAAAGATTACAGTTCATACTGATTTCTGAAGAGACAGTCATGATAGTCTGTTGTAGCTGAAACAGTAAGAGAGTCCTGTGGTACCTTTAAGACTTTGTTGTTGGGTGCCTTCTAGTCATTTCTGAATTATGATGACCCTAAAACAACCCTATCATGGGTTTTCTTGGCAACATCTATCATGAAGATCTTTGGCATTGTGTTCATATGAGCTTGAAAGAATGTGACTTCCCAAGGTCACTCAGTGAATTTCTGTGGCTGAGTCTTGATCTCAAATCTTAATCTCCAAGAGTTTTTGTCCACCATTCAAACCACTACAGTTCTCTGGTTTACCTTTAAAACCAGCAGATTTATTATGGCATGTGGAAACACAAGCCATATTTGTAGGTGCATGGTGTGTAGTATTGGAGCTTCAAGTATAAACATTATACTGCCCACATAGTTGCCAGTGTGAAACAGACAATGAGGTGAAAGCAAATTTAGTTAGTACAGTTTGTAGCAGTGACAATTACATTAACACAAACATCTTGGCACAAAGCTGCATGGTAAGAATCTGTTATCTGATACAAATTTCTACTAGAATATTATCAGAAGTTATTCTGGAAAGCAATAATGAACAGTCTGATCATTACCTTCTTTAGTACAAAGCAGAATATAATAATAATTTTAATTTGTACATGTCTGTACATCATTGCATGTTGCAATCTTCTCAATTCTTCAGACTGGTGGCTAAGCACCTTTTAGCATTGCCTTGTTGTGCTGGAACATTTAAAAGCTTGATTGTTAACATGCAGACATTTTATGATAAAGGAGCCCCTAGAAGCAACTTATTGCCCATATTCCCTATCTTCAAAAAGGGGAAAAAAGAGAATCCAAACAATTATCATCCAGTTAGTCTGACATCAATACCAGGAAAGATTCTGGAGCAGATCATTAAACAGAGAGTCTGTGAACATCTAGAAGGCAATGCCATAATCACAAAAAGTCAACATGGGTTTCAGAGAAACAAGTCATGCCAGACAAATCTGATCTCTTTCTTTGATAAAATTACCAGCTTGGTAGATGAAGGGAATGCTGTGGATATAGTATATCTTGATTTCAGTAAGGCATTTGACAAGGTTCTCCATGATATTCTTGCAAATAAGCTTGTAAAATGTGGGCTAGACAAAGTAACTGTTACATGGATCTGTAATTGGTTGACCGGCCGAACCCAAAGGGTGCTCAGCAATGGCTCCTTTTCATCCTGGAGAGAAGTGACCAGTGGGGTCCCACAGGGCTCTGTCCTGGGCCCAGTGTTATTCAACATCTTTATCAATGGCCTGGATGACAGAATTGGGAGCATACTTATCAAATTTGCAGATGACACCAAATTAGGGGGAATAGCTAATACCCCAGAGGACAGTATCAAGATTCAAAATGACCTGAATAGTCTAGAAAGCTGGGCCAAAGCTAACAAAATGAAATTCAACACAGAGAAATGTAAGGTATTGCACTTAGGGCAGAAAAATGAAATGCACAGATATAGGATGGGAGACACATTGCTGAATGAAAGTACATGTGAAAGGGATCTAGGAGTCCAAGTAGACGATAAGTTGAACATGAGTCAACAGTGCGATGCGGCAGCTAAAAAGGCCAATGCAATTTTAAGCTGCATCAATAAAAGTATAGTGTCTAGATCAAGAGAAGTAATAGTGCCATTGTATTCTGCTCTGGTCAGGCCCCACTGGAATATTGTGTCCAGTTCTGGGCACCACAATTCAAAAAGGACATTGAGAAATGGGAGCGTGTCCAGAGGAGGGCAACTAAAATGGTGAAAGGTCTGGAAACCTTGCCCTATGAGGAACGACTTAGGGAGCTGGGGATGTTTAGCCTGGAGAAGAGAAGGTTAAGAGGTGATATGATAGCCCTGTTTAAATATTTGAAAGGATGTCATATTGAGGAGAGAGCAAGCTTGTTTTCTGCTGCTCCAGAGAACAGGACCCGGAACAATGGATGCAAGCTACAGGAAAAGAGATTCCACCTCAACATTAGGAAGAACTTCCTGACAGTAAGGGCTGTTCGCCAGTGGAATACACTCCCTCAGAGTGTAGTGGAGTCTCCTTCCCTGGAGTTCTTTAAGCAGAGGCTGGATTGCCATCTGTCGGGGATGCTTTGATTTGGATTTCCTGCATGGCAAGGGGTTGGACTGGATGGCCCGTGCGGTCTCTTCCAACTCTATGATTCTATGATTCTATTGGTCAATATATGTAGAACAGTGAGTGTACATATTTTGTTTGTGTTTTAACAAGAAGTTGTAGAAACAGGACTTTAAAAAAAATACAACTATAACTGTTTGGTTGACAAATCTGCAGTGTAATGTGTTCAAATTTTAACATATTTACACACTGTTTTATTTACAGAATAAATAAATGGTATTTGACAATTTATTTTTCTGCATTTAAGTATTCTCTTCTACTTATGTCTCCCCCCGCCTCCATTTTCTTTTTCCATTGTCTATTCACTCCTATTTGGAGTATGCGCCCCAGGATCCTATCTTTCTTACATGCTACCTATAGGGCCTAGTGTAGTTATTCTGGAAAGCAATAATAATAGTAATAATGATAATCTAATTATTCTATTCTCCTTTTGGTTTGGTAATAATGTATTGTCAGTTACTTCATTCATATAGATTTAAGGAACTGTAAGGGTGTACCATCATGGTGTGATGGTTTGAGTAAGATACTGAGAGACCAGGGTTCGAGTCCTGGCTCGACCCTGGAAACCCACTGGGTGACCTTGAGCAAGTCACACTCTTTCAGACTCAGAGGATGACAATGGCAAACCCCTTCTAAAGAAACTTACCAAGAAAACCATATGATAGGTTCGCCTTAGGGTCACCATAATTCAGGAATGACTTAAAGCCAGACAGCAACAATCATAAGGGAAAGTTACCTCCCCACATTTGGGTTCAAGATTGAAGGCATTAGTTAACTGAAGATAACAGCTGATTTATATTGTGCCTTCAAGCTGCATGTCAACTTATAGGTTTTTCTTAGACAAGGAATACTCATAGGTGGCTTTGCCAGTTCCTTCCTCTGAATTATAACCTATAGCACCTGGTATTCCTTAGTGGTCTCTCATCCAAGTACTAACCAGGGCTGTCCCTGCTTAGCTTCCAAGATCAGAGAGGATCTGGTGCCTCTAGGGTATTAGACATGCTTGTTCAGATATCCTGCATTCATATTGAGCAATCTGAATTAAAATTGAAACTAAACTTTCAATTCATTTCCTTCCCTGTAGAGAGGAATGTGGAAAAAATTGAGTTTAGGTATCAGTCCACAGTGCATTTTTCATCCTAGTTGTTCAGCTCGTACATGGAAAATATCATACAAAGAGCAGGTTTAGACTTAGAAGAAGGAGGAGTGAAGATAGGGGGAAGGAACATCAACATATCAGCAGATATGCAGATAATACCATATTGTTAATGGAAAACATCATAGACTTGGAAGAATTAGTAAGGAAGGTCAAAGAAGAAAGTGGAAAGGCAGGTTTGCTGCTGAACATACAAAAATAATGACCATGTAGAATCTACATAAATTCAACGTAGATAATGAAGAAATCAAAATAGTTTAGGATTTCCCATATCTTGGATCATACACTGATCAGAACGGCGACTACAGTCAAGGAATAATAAGGCTAGGAATGGGAAGGGCAGTAATAAAACTAGACAAGATCCTAAAGTGTAAAGATATACAACTGAGCACTAAAGATAGAATTGTCCAGTCCTTCATATTCCCCATTACCATGTACAGATGTGAGCACTGAACAGTGAAGAAGTGGATAAAAAGACAGTCAACTCATTGGAGATGTGGTGCTGGAGAAGAGTGCTGAGCATACAGTGGAGGAGCCAAAAGGACAAATAAAGGGGTCCTTGAGGAGATCAGACCTGAACTCTACCTGGAGGACAAGATGATCAAATTGAGGCTGTTGTACTTTGACCATATCACAAGAAGACATGACTCATTGGCTAAAACAATAATGCTAGGAAAGATACAGGACAGTATAAAGATTGCATGCCAGATGGATAGACTCAGGGGCCATTCACACTACCTTTTAAATCAGTTTTGAAATCGATTCTTCTGTTAAGGAAAAAGCAACATGGGATATACAGTGAAAGAAATAATGTATGTGAGAGTCAGGATGACTCAGCAGAAGCTATTAGAAGTCACACAGGTGTAAAAGGTAATGCAATTTGCAAGTCCTAAATGCCAAGGACAGAAATGCAAAGTGGATAATTGAACACACCTGAGAATTGTTTAAGTGGACAAGGTGAAATGATGAAATCATTAATTGTGGGATGAACCAAGAGAACCAATGAAATGGTTGTACATGCCCACTGGGTGGAAACTGACAAGAGTGGGTGGTGTTTTTCCAATGACTATAATAATGGCTATGAATCCCAATGTATTTTGTGGGTAGTAGTAGTGGATAGTAGTGAGGAGTTGTATTGGAGAGTTTTGGAGCTGTATATAGTAGAATAAAGTAGATCTTTTATATAAGACTACTGAGTTGTCTGGTGTCTTGGGTGAAGATACAAGAGCCAGCTGGATCCTGAAGAAGTGTGAAGACTTCTGTGGAAGCAAGAGTGAGAAGGCTTGGAGAGTTTGTCAGGGTCTTCAGCCTATTCTCTGTAACTCTGCTGCTTTAGAGCAAAGCTTTAACCACTGACCAAAACTGGTCAGCGCCGGTGCGTAACAAGGTGGTGAGTTCGAGCCAGAGGTGAAGAGCTACAACTTCCATCATCCCTGACATCTTCCACGTGAAGTTCATATTGGGCCCGATTCTAAAATCTGTCTTTTCTGAAAAGACCCAGGTTCCGCGAAATATGAACTTGCACTCGATCACGGCAAATTCAGGGAATGATTACGGTCAGAGGGCGGGCAGAGGTCAGAGCATTCCCTCCTCTCATCCGAGGGGAGGGGGAGGAGGAAAGAGCCGAAGGAAAAAGGGGGATCTGGAGGCAAAGGTTGACAGGAGGCAAAAAGGGGGTGACTGACGGGGTCAGTTCAGGGCAGGTCAAGGGGCTACAGCAAGGCAAGCCTCTGCTCTTCAGCAGAGACCTTTTCCCTTTGGATTTTATTTTTTTTTTTAATTATTTTTCTCTGTCTATGCGCATATTTTTTCCTTTGGAATGACTGCTGCAATGTGAATGAATGTTACAATTCAAATGAATGTTACAATTCAAATGAATGTTACAATTCAAATGAATGTTACAATTCAAATG
>NC_056522.1:371749637-371772761 GCF_019175285.1 Sceloporus undulatus | reverse complement strand
TAATGTTTCTCTTTCCAATTATGTAAATTGGCAAATTGATACAGCTTTTGCTACTGTCTCTAAGGAATTCAGGGGTAGCCTAGGGAAAGCAAAAAAAAAAAAAAAGCATCCTTTTCTGGCATTCTGAGGTGAGGAATTAATGTTGTTGTTGTTGTTGTTGTTGTTGTTATTATTACCTGTGTATGAGGCATTCTGGGGTGGCAAGGGAGTGGGATACAGGCTACAGAGTTGGCACTAGCTTGCATTTTGGGGTTGAAAATGGGGCCAAGGGCAGATCATAACCTACAACACTGACCCAAATGCACACAACACACACCCACACCCACACCCGAGGTTTTTAAATTTGACAAGTGGTGCCTGGTCCTTTAAAAAAAGGAGGGGTGGAAAGCACACTTCTGATGCCCCTATCAGTGCTGGAAACGTTGCCTATGACCATCACGGAACTAACTTTGATTGACAGCCAGGCACCTTCACCTTAAACTCGAATTCTCCAAGAGGGCATTCGTGTTAAAATGCCCCTGATTGGTAGTCAGCACTTGCTTCCGGAGAGATTTGGGAGGGGGCCCCCTGAATCTGCCCAGTTCCTTCCAGAGCAATGCTGCCAGTGTGAATGGGGCCTATCAGGGAGACCATGGGCCTGAATCTACAAGACCTAAACAGAGCAGTGGAGTATAGGAGGTCTTGGAGATGTTTTATACACAGGTTGACTTGAGGGCAGTTAACAACAACCATTAGTCCACAAACCAGAGAGTATAGAAGTGCTTTCTCATAATCCTATAGACAAAAGTGGGATAGCGTTTTTATATGTACTGGCCTTGTATAAGGCAAATGAGGTACCTAATTCAAACCACAGTCTTCTTAGGAATGCCATGTGACTGATATCTCCTTTTCTCCCTTTTCTTGAGCAGACCTTTCCATTAGCTGCTAAACTGTTCAGGAGTTCAGGCAGGGTCAGTTTAGATTAACTCTGGGTGTTTGGAGCCCATGAAGAAGGTGGAGCATTAGATGTCCATTTTGCAAGGCTGTATGCAAGTCTATTGTTCTTTTTCTCCTCTCTTTCCCCAAAGATACAATAAAAGAGAGGATGACTTTCCCAGTCTCGTGGAATATAATGATTTCTTGGAAGAAGTTGAAGAAATTGGTAAGTCCTAATGCTTGCATATTTGATGTGTTTGTAAGCTTTTATCTCCTGCAGGCTTTCACTTGAGTGTGTCCAAGGTAAATCTTTCTTAACTGGTCTTTAATGTGGTACCCAGTGGTTATCTAATTACTTTCTTCTTACATTTTTAATCTTCAGCTCTTCAGTTGAAGGGGCATATCAAGGTAATAAATGTCTCCAGCTGCCAACATTTGGGTGAGGGTAAAAGGGGCAGAAGGCATACACAGCAAATGGGGCTAAAAGAGAGAATAATCTGTAAGGACACTGCTGGTGCTGGAAAAGGACCTCAAAAAAGATTTAAAAAGTGGGGTGGGTAAAGTAACATTCAGATTCTTAATCTGTCTTTCCATTTGTTTTATTTACCGTGAAAGAAGCCATATGGCCCCCTTTTCATCTTCTCACTACTTCAAGTACAGTAGCTGGGATTGCTTTGAAGCATTTGACCTTGCATTCCATTTTGGCAATGTTTTTATGGTGCTAATGCAGAGGGAGGAAGGTTTAAGAGAAAGGGCTGGATCTCTATTCCCCCCCCCCACCTTGGATTTGAGACCTACAGATGTTATAGCCTGGGGGGCCTCATGATTTGGGTGTGTGTGTGTGTGTGTGTAAGAGTGTGGTGGTTGAATTGGTGTAAGGGAGGAATTTTGTAAACCAGTCAGTGATAAGGGAGGATGACTAAAGGAAAGAATAGGTTGCAATTTCTTAATGAGGGAATGCACTGTAGCTGGATGTTTCGATCAGTTTGGTTGAGAACCAGAACCTCCCCTGCACTGTGGACCAGAAAGAAAGAAAGGTACCAGGCGTATGAGGTATGCTTTGGAATGTTGTTGTTAATATGTATGCCCACCCCTCTGTATTAGGGATGGAGAATGTGCAACCCTCTAGTTGTTGGACTGTGGTTCCCATGATCCTTTGCTGTTGGCCATGCTGATAGTGGTTCTGATGGTAGTTGCAGTCCACCAACACCTAGAGGACCACATCTTCATATGATGCTTTACAAAGAATGAGCAGATTGGTCCCTACCCTTAGAGGTTTACTGTCCTGAAATTTCAGCTGGAGCCCTACTTTGTATATTGTTTCCTCCAGCAGTCTCATGAGGTTAGGTAACTTTGCAGTGCTTTTGGTCCTTTGATCCTGGTTCCTGAACCCCTTCCTCCAAGATGCCCTTTGGGTCTTTTTTCCTTTTGGCTTTCCATTGGCTGTTAAAACTTTTCTGTTCCAAAGGATATTTAAGGGTTGGTTTTATTCCATTGCATTGTCTCTGTATTAGTTTTCCAAGTTTCCCTCCTCTCTGGTTGTTACTTGTATTGAGTATTATACATTGTGGTCTTTTTTAAAATCAAGGCATAGATGTTGTGAACCACTTTGGATGTCTGTAAAGAAGAGAGACAGGTTAGATATAATTCAGAAATGATGTAGATTTCTTTTTGCTGGGAAAACTCTTAGTGGCTAGGACTTCTTTAGAACTGTGGTGTAGATGGTTGCCTTCCTTCTCACTTAGGATGAATACAGACAACCAGAAAGGAGTGCTGAGATGCCACCCCTTTCTGCCCCGCTGTGGCAACCACATGGTGCCGGCAAGAATGCGCTGCAAAAAGGAGCCGCGAAATGTGGCTTCTTTCTGTGCTGCTGCCAAGGTGTCATTAGCACCTTGAAGCGGCGTGGTGATGTCTCTTGTGCATTTAGAGGTGGCGCATGAGGCTCATCATCAGTGTGCACGCTGTCTGAACACGTGTGCACCCCAAATGGTGCCAGGCAAAGTGGTGGTCTGTATCGGGTCTTACTCATTACTGCAACATGAAATATAAGGGAGAGAGTAGGACAAACTTCTGCTGGCAGTACAAAATGGCTCACAGGGCAAGTGGCTTGGAGGATTGGCATCTCTTAAGTCAGGGTAAACAGAGTCAGGTGTACAATGGAGAAAAGGGCTCCTGGGAGGAAGATTAGGGGTTAGGTCCTATCCTAAACATGTTTGCTCTACAATGAAATAAAGATGAAATAGCTTTTAGATGATAAAAAGTCATGTGAGGTGAGATGTTGATGAAACTGTCATTTTATTGTTGTGTAATATGAGAGATACATAAATGTGAAAGTCACATGCATCTTATGACATTCCAGAAGAAAACAGGATTGGGAAAAAAACAACACACTTTTTAAAGAAAAAATCCTCAAACCATTTTTGTTCATACTGTGGTCTTGCTGTATTACTGTGTAGGACTACACCAGTATAGGACTAAATTGGAAAATTAAGTAGCAAAACCCAGTTCAGATGTTATGGCTACTAGTTTAAATTGTTCTTTTTAAAAAGTGCTCTGTTTTGGGTGAATTTAAGTTAATTGAAGGATTTGTTTCTGAATGGCATTTCTTGCACTACAAATTAAAGTGATTAAAAAGAAGCAACTGACACTGGATACTATTCTAACAATGAACTGTTTAAATTCAGTCATTGTTGTTCCAACAAGAGGATTAGAAAATAGTAATCATAACCAGACTTTAAAAAATAATAACAAACAATCTATTTAAAAAACCAGGAGTATTTTTTTATAAGTCACCTAGTTTAAACCAATCTGAACCAGCCAACCCTAATTTAAAACAATACTTTCCCTTGTCAAGCTGGTTCTGTCTTTTAGCATGTTAGAATTCAAAGATATAACCATGTTAGTCTGGAAAATCAGTATGCAAAGTTAACTTGTAGCACCTTTGCGAATAAGGTCCAAAACACGCTTTGAGACCGCTTCAACTGCCCTGGCTGAATGCTAGGGAATTCTGGGAACTGTAGTTTTGTGAGACATTTAACATTCTCTGCCACAACAGACTACAATTCCCAGGATTCCCTAGTACTGAGCCAGGGCAGTTAAAGTGATCTCAAACTGGACTATTTCTGCAGTGTGTTTTGGACCACTAACTAAAAGAAAACGTTGATAACATGAACTTTCGTAGACTTCAAACTGCTTCCTAAAGATGCATGTTTGGAGTGGAGATACACAAATAAATGGCTTATATGGGTCTGTCCCTTGGTTCTCCACTCCAAACATGCATCTGAGGAAGTAGGCTGAGATCTGCAAAAGCTCCTGCTAATCAAGCTTTTCTTTCAGTCAGTTTCTAAGGTGCTACATGTTCCCTTTGCATTCTGTCTTTTAAAGTGTTTGTTTGGTAATATGTGGTGTTGGAATGATTTATGTGATGTTACTTAGTGTACTAATGCATGGTTTTGCTTTCTTATGTCAGAAGACTTGACAGCAGTGAAATAAACGGAATCGATCTGTAAAGCAAGGCTGGAACTGAGCAGTTGAGCGAGTGATCTGACAAACCACCTTGTTTCCGCAAGAGATGTGTTACTCAGATTCTAGAGACAGATCAGATGCAGAGGTTTTATAGGGTTCAGATAAGTCCCATTGGCTCCCTGTATCACCTGACAGTGAATTGCAGAACCTCCTTCTGGGTAATTGTGTTGATAGTAAGCAGATAGTTGGGAAAGAGGGCCAGGGGCTCCCTCTTGTGTTGAGGTGGCACAGAGAACAAGGGCACTGTGTCTTGAGCACCAAAAATGACACAGTTCCAGAAACAAGGCTTCCCATTGCAGATTGTTTTAGAATCTCTCCTTTCTCCTTCAGCTCTTCACACAATGGCTTGGAAAACCTTCCAAAACTTCCTTTGGGTTTGGCCCACTTTTCCTTTTCTGTAAAAAGTCAAAAGGTTTTGTGGTAGTCTGGCTTTTCAGAGACCGCCCTGGCATTCAGAAAGAATTAAATCTTTCAGGTCAGACTTTAAAACAATGAGCCCTTTGTATTATATTTTGACTAATGTCTAAAGTCAGGCCAGCTAGTAAACCAGCCAATGGGAGATGGACAAGCAGATAAAGAATGATTGCACACCGGTCCACTTCTTTTCTTCCTTCCTTCCTCTCTTGCTTCCATGGCTCTGCCATAAAGCATACAAGCTGGTTCTGTTTGGATACTGCCCTTGTGCTTCAGTAAAATGAAAGTCTTCTCTGAATTCATTGCAAAAAAGCCACCTGTTTTCAACATACTTGCTTCCACTATGCATTTATGAAAGGGGCCGTTTTTGTAATAAGCTGTTTCGACTTTGATTCTTTTCTTGTAGGTCTGCAACCGAATTTGTTAGGATACGCGTAGCTACCTTTGGAAACTGTTTGGAAACTGCAGCAGGTTCATAATGCTGCAGCCAGACTGCTGACCATGGCTGGTTAAAGGAAACATGTCACTTCCTTGTTCAAATAGCTTCATGAGCTAACTGTTAGTTTCTATACACAATTTAAAGACCTATAAACTCCTATATGGCGTGGACCCAGACTGTCTGAAAGATCTTATTTCCCCATATGAGCCTACCCAAGTCTTAAGATGTCATGGGAGGGCTTTCTCTTGCTGCCACCACCATTTCAGGCTTCTTGGTGGCTGCTTCCTGGACTGTAGAATGATCTTTCACGGTAAGCTAGGTTGGCTCCCTTTAAGCTTGCTTTCCACCAGCTGGGAAAGATCCTTTTATTTACTCTGCTTTGGTCAGACCTTACCTGGAATACTGTGTCCAGTTCGGGATACTACAATTGAAGAGGGATGTTGACAAGCTGGAGCGTATCCAGACGAGGGCAACCAAAATGGTGAAAAGTCTGGAAACGGTGCCCTTTGAAGAGCAGCTTAGGGAGCTGGGGATGTTTAGCCTATAGAAGAGAAGGTTAAGAGGTGATATGATAGCCCGGTTTAAATATTTGAAGGGATGTCATATTGAAGCTTGAGCAAGCTTGATTTCTGTTGCTCCAGAGACTAGGACATGGAGCAATGGATCAAGCTATAGGAAAAGAGATTTGACCTAAACATTAGGAAGAATTTCTTGATGGTAATAGCTGTTTGACAGTGTAAATATGTTGCCTTGGGAGAGTAGTGGAGTTGCCTCCTTTAAAGGTTTTTAAAAAGAGTCTGAAGGCCATCTGACGGGTGTGCTTTGATTTTGTCGTATTGCCCTAACAGGGGGTTGTACTGGATGGCCCTTGTGGTCTCTTCCAACCTACTCATGCCTTTGACTGTATGATGCAGAATATTTTTTAATTTGAGTTTGTTGCATTCTATTTTTGTCATCATTTTAACAGCCTTTTCAAAACTGTTTTAAATTAATCTTTTAAAATGACTGTTTATTTAATTTAATCTTTTAAAATGACTGTTTATTTAATTGTTCTTTTTAAACTTTTGAATCATCCAGTGCTTTAACTGGATTTTGGGTTTTTCTTTTTCTTTTTAACTCATATTGTGATCTGCCTTGGGTCCCATTTTGGAAGAAAGGTAGAATATAAATGTAATGAACAAATAAAATAATTTGAATTTGAAGGCTTTCATGGCCAGCATCCATAGTTAATAATAATGTGTAATGAACTAAAAAGTCATCCTGTGATCAGACAGCATCATTTAAAAATATTGTTATTTGTCATTCAGCCAGCTCTCTGTATCCACCAATTTTTTTTATCCACAGATTTAAGTATCCACAGCTTGAAAATATTTTTAAAATGTATAAATTCCAAAAAGCAAACCCCGATTTTGCCATTTTATGTAAGGGACACCATTTTACTGCGCAATTCTATTTAATGGGACTTCAGCATCCACAGATTTTGTTATTCAAAAGGGCCCACTGTACAAGTGCTTATGAAAACTACATCATTGAAAGAACATATTCCCATCTCTTTCAGTCAGGAAAGACAGCCTCTTTTAAGATGTCTTCTGTGATGTGTATATTTATTCATATCTAAGCTCAAAGAAAACATGGTTCCTAGTGCCTTCAGGGGGGAAAAACTTGGCCTCTGCAAATTTAGATTATTTTCTCTTTTCTTAGACTTTTTGTTTATAATATTAGCAATATATTAAAAGGAGCAAACACACACAAACAAACATAAATGCCACAGATATATATGGCAAATCAATAAATCACAACCTGCTAGTTAACTGGCTGTATTTGGCAAAACACCTAAACTACAATATCCACCCAGCTACAAACCATTAATTATATATTCTTACATAGCTGCAGAGCACATATGGGGTTGTATTTCATATTGGAACTTCTTAATCTATTGAAATTTCTTTAAGCTGTTGTCTCAGGTTCAGTTACTGACAATGCTGTGGCCAGACTGTTGAAAGACTCTGGTTACACTGCTGCCCTGGATACTGATCTGTTTTCTGGGCATAATTCCAAGTGATGGTTATGACTTCTAAAGCCCAATAGGGCTTGGGTCCAGCCTACCTATGCCCAGGCTGTTCTCCCATTCAAACTTTCTGGGGCTCTCAGATCTTGCAGATAGACACTACTCTCACTTCAGAGCCGTATCTGGTGAAAACTCTAGAAAAGACCTTCTCATTGGCTACTCCCAGGCTGTGGGACTCTTCCAAAGGAGAGTAGGGTGGATATGTTCTCTGATATATAGAAATCATGCACTTTGACACCAGTTTAAGTGCTGTAGCTCCACGTTATGGAATCCTGAGATTAGTAGTTTTATGAGATCTTTTGGCTTCTCTGCCAAAGAGTGCTGGCACCGTACAAAACTACAAATCCTAGGATTCTATAGGGTGAAGCCATGGCAGTTAAAATGGTGTCAAAACCACATTATTTCTACAGTGTAAATGCATGCTCAGACTAGCAAAGGTCTTTTTATTCACAAAGGACTTGGGCAATTGACAGGCTGTTGTGAATGGGTTATTTAAAAAAAACATGAAATGTTAGGTTTTTATATATGTGGTTTGAAACTGACACTAGAATTTGTCTTTTAATTTGTTAGCTTTTTGCATTCTTATCTGTATCTGTTTTTAATGTTGTTGTGAGCTGTTTTGAGCTCCAGTTTGGAGAGAACGATGGGATATAAATCAAATAATAAAAAAGCAAGATAGTGGTAGAAAAGTACAGTACCATGCCTGAAAGCCCAGAGAGGCATTGTCAGTCAGAGCAGGTACTACTGAATTAAATGGACTAATGATCTGATTCATTACCAGCTAGCTTCCCAAGTTTCTGTTTTTGGTGGGAGAGAGTTATAGCAATTTGGATAGGAGACCAGTGACACTCTGATGTAGCAGAGAGAACTATAACATAGAGCTTACAGAGCACATTTGGAAAGGCCATTAATGACAGAAGAACCAAAGTATTAGTCTGCTGATTTTATAGAATCCTTGACATTGAGATGAAAGCAGTCCTTGTTTTCTTACTTGTTGAAGAATTTACTGTACCTTCAGGGACTTGCTGTTCTATCAGTATCGTTGACATTACTAGACCTGAGTATGAACAGTTATTTTGAAACTAAGATAACAACAACAACAACAACAATAAATGTATATTCCGCTTTTTCACGGAATCAAAGCGGATCACAACAGTACAATGACACAGCATACAATTAAAATTACAATTAAAAAGGATAAATTAAGGATCTATAAGTATAGATTGTGCAAATACAGATATTCCAAAATCCAAAAGAAACCAGAATCCAAAACACTTCTGCTCCCAAACTTTTGAATAAGGAATACTCTACCTATAGTAATTTTAAAGTAAAAATGTTTTGTAACCATTGCCTTTCAGTAGTTATGACTGTCATATTATTTCCCTTTTTATATTCTCATTCCCTTCCCTCAGTGTTCAACTTAACCAACAACATCGATGTAGAGAATACAAAAAAGAAGATGGAGACATATCAGAAAGAAAACAAGGAAGTCATCCAGAAAAATAAAATCAAATTGGTTAGTTGCTTAAGCTTGAGTTTTTGTTAAAAATTACATAAACGTTTTAACTTGTGTTTCCTTTTGTCTGGATTATTTGAGTGGCTAGGAATGATTTATGTGCCTTCGAATTAACTCCAGTTTATGGTGACCCCATCATAAGGTTCTCTGTACAAGATTTATTCAGATGAAGTTTGCCTTTGCCTTCTACTCAAGTTGTTCAGGGTCACTGACTGGGTTTCTGTGTGGTGTAGTGATCTGAGTAACGGATTAGGGTTCTTGAACCCTGCTCTCAAGAACCCTAATCCATTACTCAGACCACTACACCAGGTTGGCTCTAGGGAAAATTAGATGAGGTGTAATGGCAAAATATTATTTTAAAAATGCAATTCTGTTGAGTGGGCAAAATATTTGGATTGTTAACTTAATAAAAGTTTTCTTTTTTAGTCCTGCCAACTGTTTTCTACATGGAAAACATATCAGAAGGAAGCATATTCTTTGAAATGATCTCTGTGATACATATGTTTTCTGAACTGTGCAGACCCATGGTGAAAATGTTCCAGAACTAAAGGTTTTGGTGGCACATTATGCATGGCACATTATGACCTCTTGTATGTGTGTTATGTGCCTTTAAGTTGCCACTCCACTTTTGGTGACCCCATGAGTTTTCATAGGGTTTTCTTAGACAAGGGGTACTCAGAAGTGGGTTTGCCAGTTCCTTCCTCTGAAATATAGCCTGAAATGTAGGTGATCTCCCAACATAGAACTAACCAGGGATAACTCTGCTTAGCTTCCAAGATCAAATAGGATCAGGTGCTCTTTGGGTACTGAGACCCAATAATATCTTTACATTGCAATGTTTTGCCTCTGTCTTTTCAATAAATATGGGGGGGGGAGGTCTTGGATGCTCAGAATATGTGAGGAGGAATGGATGTGAATTGAAGTTCGCTTCCTGTGATTGCTCAGAATGGCTGATGCTTCCCCCTGCAAACCACTCTAAGCAAATCAATATCATACAGGAGAGAGTGTAGTTCATGAGCATTTCTTTCCTTGCCCTTGCTGCTTTATAATGTTTGAGACAGAGTTTGGAAATAATACATTAGGGTTTAATGCGTTACCACCAATGCATTGAAATTTGCTGGTTACAGTACTTCAGTGGTATTTGTTCTAGTTTCTAACTTAAGGAGTGCTGGCAACACTGGTATACTGGTGTAAGGTTAACTGATTGGCTTGTTGGAAAAATGGGTATAATATTAAATAGCTTTGCTCAATTAGTCTGCTCTTTGGTTGTGTGTGGAAGGACCTCTCTATCTCAGTTTCAACAAATGGAGTGAGTAGTCGTGAATTCACCTAGAATATCATACTATACAATCACAGCACTATTATTCCACTTTAACAGCTGTGGCAGCCTCCTGTGGAATCCTGGGATTTGCAGTTTAGGGAGAGGCATTTAGAATTCTGTACCAGATTGTTCTTAGGCCTTACTAAACTACAAATTTCAGAATTCCTCATGAGCCAGCCATAGCAGTTAAAGTGGAATAACAGAGCCAGCATGGCATAATGGTTTCTATATTGGACTACAACTCAGGAGACCAGGGTTTGATTCCCCACTCAGTTATAAAACCTCACTGGGTGACCTTGGGCCTTCGGCCGGCCAGCTTACCCATCTCCAAGATATCTCATTATGTACATATATGCAAATATAGGTATTCCAGAATCCAAAATCCAAAACATTTCTGATCCCAAGCATTTTAGATAAGATAAATTCAACCTGTAGCAGTTAAGGGAGGGAGATTCAACCCATATCACATCTTGCAAGTGATAAAAAGTCACTTCTTTATACATTTTCAACAGATATTCAAAGAACCTTTAGACATTTTAGAAATTCTTCCTGGAGCTAAATGCCAACGGTACATCATCTTTTAAATGTTTTTTAAGATCACAACTTAGAGTAAACTTTAATCACGATTGTCATGTATGATCCCACTGATGTCACCAAAGCTCATGACTGACCTGTCAAATGTTCAGGATATAGACTACTTTCCCAGTTTTCCTGCTCCTGAAGTTCCTGTGGCTCTTTCTCAAAGATGTTAAATTTTCTTCATTCTTTCTTAGTCTCGGGAGCAGGAGGAGTTGGAAGAAGCTTTGGAGGTGGAACGCCAGGGGAATGAGCAGAGGCGGCTTTTAATACAAAAGGAGGAGCAAATGCAACAGATGCTGAAAAGGAAGAACAAGCAGGAACTTCTGGATAAATTGGTAAGTAATGAAAGATTAGGACTTCAGTGATCACCTCTCAACACTTGGTTTTGAACTGGTCTGATTTCTGTTTCTCCTTGGTTTATAAGGAATCTTGTAGCAAAATGCAAGAGGGAAGGGTCCCATAATCTGCAGAAAAAAGGAAGAGGACCAAATTATTATTGAAAAGAAGGCAAGAAATAACACACACCAGTGGCATCACTCAGTTAGTGTCACTCGGTGCAGGTGTCTGGAAAGGGTTGGGGCAGGGTGACGGACTGCAGGACCAGGGTTAAGCAGGGCCAGCTCTGGTTAGTAGATAGATGGGAGACTGCCAATGAATACCAGCTGCTGTAGGCTATATTTCAGAAAAAGGAACTGGCAAAACCACTTCTGAGTATTCCTTGCCTAAGAAAACCCCACGAAATTTGTGGGATTTCCATAAATTGATAGCTGATTTAAAGGCACATGCAAAGGCATAATAATGCTAAACAACAAATTGTACAAATGTTATGAACAGTCTGTTGTGGCTCATGTGCTGCGCCCATAACCCTTGTTGGGGCGTATGGAAATGACACGCAGTGTCCACCACGACCGCCTGCAGAGTTCAACCACGTCGACAGGATGCCAAGAAGAAGGAATCTGTGAAGATGTCTTCAACTAATAATGACTCTTACAAGTCTTCACTCTAAACGAGGGCTTTAATCTTCCTTTGCAGTATTTACAACATAGATATACACAGTGTATTGGACATCCGTCTCTAATACACACTATTTACACCATCCAAAAATAACACAACCTCTGAGGCAGCCACACAATCATGTCACTGCCTCTCAGTAACAGACACAGCCCACTCTCAGGCACCAACTGTCTCACTCTGTCTCTCAGTGACAGTTGAGAACTGACAGTTGACAGTTGCATCAACATTCCGATGATGCACTTTTTGAATGCTGACACATTAGCTGCCGCTGGAACTGTAAATTATCTGCACAACAGCTCCCCCTAGTGGCCACGCCAATATCATTTCCTGACACAATCTTGTGTATCTTTGGAAAAAAACCTTGAATAATCTATGTATAGTTACATTCTTATATTTCAAAAATGCAAATAGCCAAAATAAACAAAATGTACATATACAACATATTCCAGAAATGTAAACAGGCAACCTAATAGTACACAAGTATATGACAGTAAACAATCTTGGGAAATGAAGAGGCAGCAGACTTTTTTATTCATCTGTTTTCTGTGAAGGATCACAATGATTTTTATACTCTAGTACTGTTGCTTATTTAGCAATGCTTTGTCTTTACATGCACTTGAATTTTTCAGTACATTGCTTTCATTCATATTTATATTGTCCGGCTAATTGGTTTGGAATTGGTTTGATTCTGTTTGTTATCATGTACATCTTTTTTCAATAACAGATTGGTCCTTTTCCTTCTTCCTGTTATTCCTGCCTTATGCCACCAAAGAGAAAGGCCAGAGGATTGGCATTTCAATGTTCCTTTTCCCTCAAGATCTCTCTTAGACTTTTGCTGAGACCCTACATTGGGCTTGCGTAGTATGCTTCTCCTTGTGTGGAGTAGACCTTGTTTTGAATGACAAAGGTACAGTTGAACACAACTACCATAAACAGATTGTGCATATTCATTCATGTGTGCATCTGCATACATAATGCACTACATACAGTATGCATTACATACTCCAGTTCCTCAATTTTGAACTGAATGCGGACGTTCCACATTGAACAAAAATGCCCAACTGCTTCTGGTGGGGAACTTACACGTATGTGAAACGCCAAGAGAATTTTTATCTTATTCTTTTTGCTAGCGGTCAGGCATGATAGGTGTTTTAGTTCAACAACAAACTAGAGAGCTACAGATTCTGCACCTCTACCTTGGTCCATAATTCCACCCCTTCACCCAGCTGCATCTACTTCAGAATTAATGCAGTTTCACACTGTTTTATTTGCCATGGCTTAGTGCTATGGAATTCTTGGATTTGTAGCTTTTATGAGATATTTAGCCTACTCTGTCAGAGAGCTGTGGTGCTACAACAAACTACAGATCCCAGGATCCCATAGGATGGACCCATGACAGTTAAAATTGCATTAATTCTGCAGTATGGCAGCAGCCCTAGGGTGGCAAGTTATTCCTATTTTATTCTTCACAAAGGTCTAATTTGCATTGCTGAATTAATTCAGTTTGACACCGCTATAATTATCATGGCTCAGTGCTATAGAATCCTGGGATTTGTAGTTTGTTGTGGCAGCAGAGTCTCTGACAGAGAAGTCCAAATAGCTCCCAAAACTACATGTCCCAGAATTCTGTAGCACTGAAACATGGAATGGTTTAAACAATGTCAAACTGCATTATTTCTGCAGTGCAATTTAGACTAAAGATGCTGTTCTATAAATTAGACTAAGTGTTGCTGAAGCACTGGATATGATCTCTGGTCTGAAGTACAAGTTGCAAACCACTATGCAACACTGGAACAGGAGAATATACTGGGAGCTGTCTTCTATCTTTTCTCCTGCCGCCACTCCGTGTTTGCTAATTGTTACATTCCTTTACAAAGTGTTTAAAACATCAGGAATAAACTCTTCTAGAACATGGCCACATAGCCCGAAAAACTCACAAAAAACAATGGATGCCGGCCGTGAAAGCCTTTCACTTCACATTTTAAACCTGTTTTAAAAATATCTGTTTAATCTGTTTAAAATTGTCAGGTATTTCATTGTCTACATGGTCCAACCTGAATGTCACTTTTGGTGACACTGTTTTTCCTTTGTACTGTATAGTTTTCATTTCCCATTTATCCAGTCTAACACACTTCTAAGGGTTGTGTTTTAAGAGCATAACAGCTGTGGTCCAGATTCTTCTCTTAGTGCACCTCCCCCCCCCTAAAAACTTTTTATTGTTTTGCCTTTATGATCCCGCCCAGTTGTTTATGCATTTTATTTCTGTTCGGTTTCCTTTTTGCTTTTTCTCCTATGGGAAGGTAAAGTACTTGAACCTCTCATGGAGCCCAGAGGGATATCTACTGAAATGGAAAGGAGATTGGTGTGAGCTGATTTAAGAGGTGGTTCTGCTCTTCTGGGGTCTAAACTGAGGGAAGGAGCTTCTCTTGGGAGTGGGAGGTCTGTAGGCCTTTTACTTGATTTCTAATAAGAGAAGGGTGTTTCAGGTTTTAAAAAAAATATTATTCAGGCATGCCTCCTGTCTTCGATGTTGACCAAACAAAAATAAAAATCTTTCACCTTGCAGTCAGTGGAATTGTAAAATGCTTACAGCCTTGGCTGCCTGCTCAAGATCTGCTTTATTTTTTAATTCATAATTTATTTCAGAGCTTGGAAAAGTTACATTTTTGAACTATATCTCCCAGGATGGGGAGGCATGATCTCAGAAAGTAGTTTTTCCAATGATTGCAGTGGATGGAGAACACATTCTTGTTCAGTTGCACAGATCAATATGTAGCTATCTCCAACTAGGAAGTTTTTGGAAAAATATAAAAATGCAATATTCAACCCCCTTTATAGATTAAAACTCATTTTGTTACTTCAGGAGATTAAATTTAATTACATACAATTTTATTTGGCACAAGGGTATCATGTTTCATATACTGAAGGTGCAGTTTACTCAGAATATGATTACAAATTCAACTTTTTTTTTGCTACAAATATTACTACAGGATCCTGAATTGGAAAGAACATGTGAACTGTATGGCACCTCCTTGGTTTTGCCAGTTTGAGGAGCAAGCAAAACAACCCAATTAAAACAGAAGAAATGATCAACTTTAGTAAAACAGAGAAAATTATTTTGTCTTTATAGTTCTGCATAATATCAAGTAGACTCAATGCACTCATTCCCATACAAATAACTGAGAGAATGAATCCAAGACCAGGAGTACTAATGATCTGATCTGTTACTATATATAGTCATGCATAAAAGTTTTCCTTTAAAAAATATTTGGGGGCACTAAATATGTGAACACCTGAATTTTTTTTCTCCTTCTAAAAGAAAATATATTATAACCCACTACTTTCCAATTTTTCCAGGAAAAAAGTCTTCATGGGGGAAGGGGAGGAAAGTGGGGGAAGCATGCTCTTTTTCATCCTGATTTTTTTTCTAGTTTTAATTCTGGCTTTTCATATCTCTGTTGAGCCAACTGGTCTTTTATGTTCAAAAACCATCTCATGTATTTTATCATTTTATTTATTTACTTCATTTTGGAAATGTCTGCTTTCCTTTCTAGATGCACAAGCTGGTATACATGTCTGTTGTGAAGATAAAACTCTACCCTGGTTTCTCTTCAAATCTGCATGTCATAGTTTAGGTTATATGTTTTACTCATAGAATCATAGATTTGGAAGAGACTACAGGGGCCATCCATCCAGTCCAACCCCAAGATAACTAAATTGGGTCTGTCATACTTCGGCCACATCATGAGGGGAACTGAATCGTTAGAAAAGACAGTGATGCTAGGAAATACAAAAGGTGGTAGAAAGAAAGGAAGATCACACGCAAGTTGGTTAGATTTGATCAAGGAAGACATGGGCCTGAGACTGCAGGGCCTGAGTAGACAGGTTGGGGACGTGAGGACTTGGAGATGTCTCATCCACAGGGTCGCTATGAGTCAAAGTTGACTTGAGGGCAGCTAACAACAGCAAACCAAAAAGAAACCAATGTGACACCTGTCAGGGCTTCAGGGGAAGGGGATTCCATCCTTGGGGTTCTACAGCTGAGGAGGCCCATTCCCATGTCCTTCCCCATCATATTGATCCTATGGTGGGACACAGCTGTGTGTGTGTGTGTGGGGGGGGGTATTTTGGCAGATCTAAATTCTTGAGCAAGCATGAGGTGGCACTCCTTCAAGTACAGTTGGCCCTCTGTATCCATGGATTCTTTATCCATGGATCCAACCATCCATGGCTTGAAAATATTTAAAGATATATAATTTCTCAAAAGCAAACCTTGATTTTGGGATTTTATATAAGGCATACCATTTTACTATGGGACTTCAACATCCATGGATTTTGGTATCCATGGGAGGTCCTAGAACCAAACCCCAGTGGATACCAAGTGCCTCATTGTACCAAGATCCTAAATCTCTTAGAGCTTTTGAATGTCATCACCATCACCTTGAATTCAGACCAGAAGTGAACTGGCAGCTGGATACACATGCATCTGGTGAAACAGACTGGAGTCCCTGAGAGCTTATTGTGAAATGAATTGGTTAGTCCTAAAGGTGCCACAAGACTCCTTCCTTCTTTTCTCACTGAAATAACACAACACTCTCTCTGAAAATTTCCACTAGGTTTTCCAAGCTGTTTAGCTGGGTGGGAAATTGTATTCAGTCATCAAAAGTCATAGTCTGATGCTATAGCCACTATACCACCCTGTCAAACCTGACTAGCTCTCCTTTCTCTCCCAGTAAATGAGAGAACATGGAATAAGCCCATGCTCTCCTTAAGGTGGGCACACCATAGACGCAGTCTGACTATGAAGGTCAATTCATAGCAGCTTCACTACTAAGCTTTGATTTCTTTTAATGGCTGGGAGAGGGGAGGGTTACACTGAGTCACCAAAGTGTTTCCAACTCAGTTTTAAATGCCCTTTTAATTTAGCTGGAGCGAACATTGTTTTGTTACACAGCAGTTGGTTTTACTGGAAATCCATTTTGCCAGATGGCTTGCAAAAAGGAGCAGTTATAAATAATCTTTATAACATGACCAAAATAGGTAATTTAACGACGTTTGGGCACACACCGCTGCTAAACGTATCTAAATATGTTGTTAATGACTAAAAGGTAATGTGAAGGGCAGGAGAAAGAAAGTTCTTGTTTGTGTTTTTCCCCTCCTTCACTTTTTTCCCCGAAGTTTCAATTCACATTTCTCTCTCCCTCAAAAATCAAGATTTTATTTTGTAATGAACATTTTCTAAAATCCCTCTATTTGTGGTAGGAATCTTCCATGCTCTTCTAAAGTACAGTTTATAATTCTGACATGGAAAAGGTTAAATAGCTTTGTGCTGCATATATTTTTGTACATGCAGTTCTGTGCTCTTTTTATTAATTTTTGCTGATATAAATGTGTTAGGTTCTTCTTAATATGTTAGTTGTGTTTGGTGATGTTACAGATATATTTTATCTCACGTTTCCAAAGTTCTCAGGGTTTCTTACATGTGATTAAAAACAATGTGCCCAAAATGTATAAAACCGTTAACCTAAAATAGAAAGTAATAGTGGTAAGTGCTCCAAAACACTACTACTACTTCCCAATTTACTGAAACTGATGGGCCTAGAACAGTTACCACATGGATCAAAGGAAGGACTGTATGCCCATCTCCTGAAAGAGCAGGTCCTTAACACCAGGGTCTGAGTTCATGAGGTGCTACATTCATTTATCTATTCATTTCATTTATATGCTGCCTTTCTCCCAATGTTGGATCCAAGGTGGCTAAAAAAAAAATGGAATAAAAAGAGATTCCACCTAAATATTTGGAAGAACTTCCTGACAATAAGAGCTGTTCAACAGTGGAAGATGGTGCCTTGAAGAGTGGAGGAGTCTCCTTCTTTGGAGGTTTTTAAATAGATGGCCATCTGTTGGATATGCTTCGGTTGTGTGTTCTTGCATGGAGTGGATTATTATTATTATTTATTTTATTTTTATCCCACCTTTCTCCAAAGTTGGGACCCAACGCGGCTCACATTACACACACACTCACACACACATGTATATACATACTTATATATATACACACACACACATACATATGGATGTATATACATATACACACACACACTAAAGCAACACTTTAAAAACAATTAAAATAAAACAGTAAAAAGTTTTAAAACATACAAAATTAAAATATACAATGTTAAAATTAATCTAAACCAACCCCCCCATCCCACAATAAAAGCCTAGCCTCCCGTGGCAGAGAGTTCCACAAGGTGGGAGCAGCCACTGAGAAAGCTCTCTCTCTCAGGTCCTCACTAAGTGAGCCTGGGATGGGACCGAGAGAAAGCCTTCCCCACAGGATCTTAGGGCTCTAGGTGGTTTGTATGGAGAGATACGGTCTCTCAAATAGTCTGGACCTAAGCTGTGTAGGGCTTTATAGGTGATGACCAGCACTTTGAATTCTGCTCAGAAACAAACCAGTAGCCAGTGAAGCTGTTTTAATACAGAAGTTATATGCTCCCTGTAACTGGGCCTTGGGGTCTATTCCAACTCTAGGATTTTATGATTTTGAAACACAATTGAAAACCCTAACATTAAAACAGTATAAAATCATTAAAAAAGCATACAGAAGTTAAAAATAAAATGCATGCACCTCATAAGACCCCTGCCAGCATAGAAACCCACTTGAACAAAAAGGTATTTGCTGGTTGACAAAAGGAGAGCAGGGAGAGGGCCAGCCTAACCTCTGGAGGAATGAAATTTGAAAGGGATGGGAGCAGCCACTATCACCAAATGAGCCTGTGAACGTGGCAGGACTGAGATAAAGCATTACCTTGTGGATCTTAAAACTGTGGCAAGTTTGAATGTGGGAATCCGTGCACTGCTCTGAAACAGAGGTGAACATAAAATGCAGGTGATCTCTTAAATGGGGAGCTGGTGTGGTGTAGTTGTTTGAATGTTGGATTAGAATTTTGGGAGACCAGGGTTCAGATCCCTGCTTGGCCATAGAAACCCACTGGGTTATCTTGAGGAAGTCACACTCTCTCAGCCTCAGGGAAAGGCAGTGGGAAACCTCTTAACAAATCTTATATATATATATATACGCTTGGCGCATACAAAATGGCGGCGCCCGTGTAGAATGGGCGCCGCCATTTTGACGTCACAGATGCCTAGCGTCTGCACATTTTGTGGCAGAAATGACGCCGCGAGTGCAGCATTGGCGACTTGCGGCACCATTTCCGCGCCGCAAGAAGAAGCTGCATTTTGCAGCAGTTTTTTTGTTGCGTCCGGGAATCGTGCGGTTTGTCCGCTGCGGTTTCCGGATGCAGCAGCCAGCGGCGCCAGCAGACCGCTCTTTTGGGCGGTCTGTAAAGCACCATAGAATCATAGAGACCGCAAGGGCCATTCAGTCCAACCCCCTGCCATGCAGGAAATCTAAATCAAAGCATCCCTGACAGATGTCCATCCAGCCTGTTTAAAGATCTCTAAGGAAGGAAACTCCACTACACTCCAAGGGAGTGTGTTCCACTGTTGAACAGCCCTTACTGTCAGGAAGTTCCTCCTAATGTTGAGGTGGAATCTCTTTTCCTGGAGTTCGCTTCCATTGTTCCGCGTTCTAGTCTCTGGAGCAGCAGAAAACAATCTTGCTCCCTAATCAATATGACATCCCTTCAAGTATTTAAACAGGGCTATCATATCACCGCTTAACCTTCTCTTTTCCACGCTAAATGTCCCCAGCTCCCTAAGAATCCCTAGTCCATTTTGTATTATGGTTTGAACTAGAGGAGATAGTTGGGATTGCAGTGTGTATGTGTGTGCACACGTACCTTCAAGTCACCTGTCAAATTATGGCGACCTCATAAAATTTCATGAATTTCTTAGGCAAAAAATATTCAGAAATAGTTTTGCCAGTTCCTTCCTCTGAAATATAGCCTACATTATCTGATATTCCTTTGCAGTCTCCTATCAAAATACTAACCAGTGCTGACCCAGCATAGCTTCCAAAATCAGAAAGAATCTGGTGCCTTTAAGATAGTTCTTGCCTTTATCTGGTCAACTTTATGAGCTCACTGAGAAGTATTTCTAAGTCAGGAAATACAGATTTTTAGCAGGATCACTAGGAAAGAATGGTATTAAAGCATCTGCAGTTTGGCGTCATACCCTACTGAGATTGTTGTCATCAATCCGAGAATTTAAAGTGACAAATAGTTAGTATATTTGAATACATTTTGGAAGCTGCAGTGTAGTGCTCTCCCACAGTAATATTGCAAAGGCTTCCAAGTGGTAAAACAATCAGCAAGCTGCAGATTTATCAGACAATGTTTTCCAGGCGGACTAAACTCAAGATTTATCTTCTGTTGGCAAATTGTATTGGCAAATGAACTGCAAGGAAAAAAACATCTGTGGAATTGCGTAATTCTGATCTGTTTCCAAATTTTGCATTGGGGTGAATTACATTGCATTGTGTTGAGTAGGCCGAATACAATATCTGGTGCATTTGGATCTCGTCTGCAAGCATCCCCCCTTGCCCATGTCTCTCTACATGGAAATAAGGCTGTCTGACCCCCAAATATGTGTGTAGATTTTTTTTATATGTAGGGAGTGTTGGTAGAGGCCTAAATGCCCTAAAAGCACCAGATCTTGGAAGCTAAGCAGGGGCAGCACTGTTTAGTACTTGGATGGGAGATGGTAAATAAATACCAAGTGTTGTATGCTATATTTCAGAGGAAGAAACTGGCAAAACCACCTCCGAGGCTTTCTTGCCTAAGAAAACCCTATGAAGTTTATGGGTTTGGCATGTCAGCAGGCGACCTGAAGACACATACAGACATGTTCTAGAAGAGTTTATTCCTGACATTTCACCAGCATCTGTGGCTGGCATCTTCAGAGAAGTTTTTTTTCCCTTGGAGTTCATTTGCCAATACAATTTTCCAACAGATGATAAAACTCTTCTAGAACATGGCCACATACCCCGAAAAACCCATGGATGCTGGCCAAGAGAGCCTTCGACTTCACATGCTATGTCTATCTGAAAATCCTCCTAAATTGCAAATAAATAAATAAGTCCGATTCTTCCCCTAATTGCCACAGCATGGTCCTCCTGATTTTTAGGGGTGGTGGTGGTGGCAGCACCCTTTCTCACCCTTCCAGGTCACTCTGTTTGAAAAGTGCATCTCTTGTGCTCCGAAAGATAGCAGAATTGTCATACATTCTTTTACACCATCACTGCATTTGACTTATGTGGCATTAGTTTTCATGTTAGCTTTTTCACATTTGAAATATTGCAAGACCATTTACACTATCATGTCTCCTGCTCCATGACTGGTATTTTTAAAACAATACCTTAAAGATGCTAGATCCTGTCTGGTCTTGGAAACATAGCAGGGTCAGCTCTGGTTAGTACTTGGATGGAAGAGTGCAAACAAACACCAGGTGCTGTGGGCTAGACTGCAGAGGAAGAAACTGGCAAACTCTGAGTCTTCCTTGCCTAAGAAAACCCATGAAATTCATGGCGTCACCATACATTGATAGGCAACTTGAAGGTGCGTGCATGTGCACGCACACAAGCACACTCACACTGTTAATGGAACCACTCCACCCCCCCACCCCACCCCGATCTGTAAAAAGGAACACAAACCATGTCACTTCTGAAAGTATTTTTCCCCTCTCTTGCATTTTCCCTCTCATTGTATCATTGAGGATGTATTCCGAGAGATGGCATCACATAAGATTTCCTGCCGCTCAGGAGCCAGTCATTTGGGACAATAAAATATACAGTATTATCTTAATGCATGATGCCCTTCCTTAACTGAGTATTATGAAGAGAAGAAGAGAAAGGCTGGATCTACACAGCAGAAATAATGCAGTTTGACACCTCTCAATGCCATAGCTCAAATGGATGAAATTTTGAGATTTGTAGCTTTGTAAGAAATGTTGACTTCTCTGTCAGAAAATTCTGATGCCACAACAAACTACAAATACCAGGATTCCATAACATTGATCCATGGTAATCAAAGCGGTGAAAAAATTGCATTATTTCTGCAGTGGAATCATTTTGATGACACAGCTGAAATCAACACATATTTTCTATTTTCAGTGTCAACCCTCTGAACAGCAGCTTGATATCCTCTGTGTCTGTATGCATTAACAATCCTTCTGTTTTTGTCCATTAATAAGATGTTAAGTAATGAACTCACTTTAAGCCACTTTATGACTTTGTATGTACTTGCACATTTTATTTGTTAAAAAGAGATTTGACTGCCGTCCCTGAGAAGAAATTACTAAATGAGAAGATAAATATGTTGTTGGTTGCGGACACAATAGATCCATTGTGTGAGGCAGAAAGTGTATATCACCTCCAAAGGGCCTCAAGTAAAATCTAATAGAGAACCAATTTGAAACTGGATGGAGTTCATTGGTTGAAGAAATGTGTCTTAGATAAACATCTGATCCATGTTAGATGACTTTCTGTACTGCTTGTTTTTGTGATTAAGTTCTAATTATTATTACTTAAAAAAGCATTTTTAATACATGTGGCTGTGTTTGGCTTTCTGGAATAAGAGGCTTGTTATATTGTCATTTAATGTGGAATCTATAAAAGTGGCTGTTTGCAGATTTCTCTGATTTATGAGGCTAATGCAGCTTTTTCCTATTACCGAAAGTGATGGTTTTCTGGTAACCCAGGAGTGTCGAGAGCTGTGCCTTTTCCTTCTGAAAGCAACCTTTTGAGATGGTTTGTTGTTCTAGGAATGTACATAAGACTAATGGAGGATAGCTTATGCCATTTAAATATTTGTTGTGTTTTTGTTTGTTCTTTTCAAATCCCACTTACAGGAAAGTTCTCATCTGCCTGCCTCTTTGCTCTTAGCCCAGCACAAAGACCGGTCTGCACAACTAGAAATGCAGCTAGAGATTCCTAAACCCATCAAGCCAGTTGCCTTTTCAACAGGTATCAAAATGGTAAGGCCCAGATGGTTTTCTACAACATAAACAAGTATTTCTGCCAGATTTGTCTCCATTTGCATGGTCCCTCCTGTGTTTTCTACTCATGATTGTGGTTGCTGGTATAAAATTGATTTTAAAAGAGTCTCATCAAGTTTCATATAAAAATGCTGTGATTTTTACTATCTTAGGGAAGTTCAGATCCTTTGTTATCAGTTCTTACTTTGTAGGTATTTTTCTCTAATCTCACATGCAAACAAAATACAGTTGGCCCTTCTTATACACGGATTTTTTATACACGGATTCAAGCATACACGGTTTGAAAATGTTCCAAAAAAGTATAAATTTACCTTGATTTTCCATTTTTTATAAGGGACACCATTTTGCTACGTCATTATATTTAATGGGAC
>NC_056522.1:371702674-371744637 GCF_019175285.1 Sceloporus undulatus | reverse complement strand
AGGGGCGGGTGCAGACCGCCCCAAATAGGCAGTCTGTAACCCGCCTATGATTCTATGAGTGAATGAACTGTCTTTGTTAATATATGCTGCTGTGCCTAGTAAAACTATGCTTATTTCCCCAGCCCCACTTGCTTGGTACTTAGGAAGGGAATGAACAGGGCTAACTGTAAGCCAGCTCAGAATTTGTTTTCACTTACACGCTCAGTCCTGGAACATCTATAGTAGAAATCAGGGACAGTGTTTTTGTGCATTTGTGGAGTTCAGCCTGAAACCTCATGCAAATGCATTAGTTGCTATTCCTGCAATGCCATGATCCAAGTTTTCAAACTACACTTCTTCTGTAGACCTTGGGTCCTTTCACACTACAAAATTACAACATTATGATACAGGTTCCATCCTATGGAATCCTGAGATTTTCAGTTTTGGGATCTAGAATTATCAACCAATCAACTGTAGTGCCTCATCAAATGATATACTCCAGAATTCCATAGGGTGCAGTCATGACAGTTAAAGTGGAATCATAGTGCTATGACTATGCAGTGTCCAATGGCTCCTTGTCTTTGCCACTGTAAAATCCATCTGTCTCCATACCCATTCTTTTCTATTACCATTCCTAGCTGAAGCATCATGAGCCATATCTGACTTGATAAGCACCTCTAACCAGTCTGCCAATTTTCATCTTTTGGTTTTCCCCACTCATTTGCTCTTGCTTCCCATACCTTTCTATACTGACCATGGGTGTTCTGTGTTCCTATGACCCTGCATGCTGATCCTTCACAAGTATGAAATTATACAGTCCGCCCTTGCCTTACGCAGGGGGATCCGTTCCAGACCCCACTGCGTAAGGCGAATTTTGCCTATGCTCGAGCCCCATTGGAAACAATGGGGCTTCGGCATGGTGGCGCAGCAGCGAGTGGGGCACCACGGGTGCACACGGCCATTCATTTGAATGGGACGCGCCGCCCCTTGTGTCGTACGTGCACCCCATGGCTTGAGCGCATAAGCTCAAGACTGCGTAAAGCGTGCCCGCGTATAACGTGGGCATACTGTATTACTTGATAAATGCATATAAAAGGAAATGTTGAGGGGTGCGCCCATAAATTGATTACACAATGTATTCTCTTGAGTTTACCTGGCATGACACTCAGAGAGAGAATCCTTAAGGAACAATTGGAATACCCTAGGAAGAGGCGTCATCTGAAAGTTGTGGAAAGGGGGGAAAAAGTTGTGAACAGATTGTATTTTAATATTTTAATTGTGTTACAAGGTTTTGTGTCATGCATGAAGATAGTGAGAAAAAACACATGTCATTCTGCCATGAAGATAGTGAGAAAAAGCACATGCCATTCTGCTGCATGCACATGAGAGGTTTCGTTGTTTTTAACTGCCCTGAAATCTCACATCAACTTTCAGTTATGGTGACCCTATGAATAAGAGGCCTCCCAGTCACCCTATCATCAAGAGCCATGGCTTTCATGATTGAGTCTATTCCTCTATAATGCTGTCTTCCTGTTTTCCTACAACTTTCTAGCTTACCAAACATTATGTGAATATCTAGAAGGCTATGCTATAATTACAAAAGTCAACATGGTTTTCAGAGAAACATGTCATGCCAGACAAACCTGATCTCTTTTTTTGACAAAATTACCAGCTTCTTACATGAAGGGAATGCTGTGGATATAGTATATCTTGATTTCAGTAAGGCCTTTGACAAAGTTCCCCATGACATTCTTGAAAACAAGCTTGTAGAATGTGGGCTAGACAAGGCAATTGTTACATGAATTTGTAATTGGTTGACAGGTCGAACTCAAAGGGTGCTCAACAATGGCTCCTTTTCATCCTGGAGAGAAGTGACCAGTGGGGTCCCACAGGGCTCTGTCCTGGGCCTAGTGCTATTTAACATCTTTATCAATAACTTGGAGGACAAAATTGGGGGCATACTTATCAGATTTGCAGATGACACCAAATTAGGGGGAGTAGCTAATACTCCAGAGGACAGGATCAAAATTCAAAATGACCTGAGTAGGGGGACACCTGGCTGAACAAGACTACATGTGAAAGGGATCTAGGAGTCCAAGTAGACCATAAGTTGAACATGAGTCAACAGTGCGATGCGGCAGCTAAAAAGGTCAATGCAGTTTTAGACTGCATCAATAGAAGCATAGTATCTAGCTCAAGTGAAGTAATAGTGCCACTCTATTCTGCTTTGGTCAGGCCTCACCTGGAATACTATGTCCAGTTCTGGGCACCACAATTTAAAAAGGACATTGAGCAACTGGAGTGTGTCCAAAGGAGGTTGACTAAAATGGCGAAGGGTCTGGAAACCATGTCCTATGAGGAACGACTTAGGGAGCTGGGGATGCTCAGCCTGGAGAAGAGAAGGTTAAGAGGTGATGTGATAGCCCTCATATTGAGGAGGGAGCAAGCTTGTTTTCTGCTGCTCCAGATATTAGAACGCAGAACAATGGATACAAACTGCAGGAAAAGAGATGCCAACTCAACATTAGGAAGAACTTCAAAACAGTAATGGCTGTTTGACAGTAGAACACACTCTTGCGGAGAGTGGTGGAGTCTCCTTCCTTGGAGGTCTTTAAGCAGAGGCTGGATGGCCATCCGTTGGAGATGCTTTGATTGAGAGTTCCTGCAGGGCAGGGGGTTGGACTGGATGGCCCTTGTGGTCTCTTCTAACTCTATGATTCTATAATTCTATGATTGACTTTTCTAGTAAATCATGTCTTCTCATGAGATGGCTAAAGTATGACAACCTCAGTTTAGTCACCTTGGCTTCTAGGAAGAGTTCAGGCTTGATTTGCTCTAGCATGCATCTATTTGTCTTTTAGCAATCCACAGTATCTGTAGAACTCGTCTCCAGCATCACATTTCAAATAAGTAAAGCATATTACAATAATCCAAAACAGATTTAATCAAGGCAAATTTGTGACCACTGTAACCAGATCTGACTTTTCCAGGGATGGGCACAGTTGGTGCACTTACTTTAAAGGAATGGTAGACAGGATAGACATCTGGTTAGAACTTTCAGACATTACTCTTTTGGAGAAAAAGTGCCATAATCCCCTTGGAAGCATACCTAGTGGGAAAATTCTGGGTGTTGTAGTCTCCCCCTCCCCCCCAAAAAAACCTACCGAGCACTGCATACGGTTTGATCAAGTAGAGTTCTTCTTATGTTCTTGTAATACCCTGGACAGTGGACTGGGGAATGCTTTTCAGTAGTGCCTTAGAATAAAATTCACCTTTAATTTTCGAAATGCCCCCAAGCTTCTTGGAGTTGTGTTGTATCTTGGTATGTTTTGGGCCATTTGCAAAGCCTAAAGCTCTTAAAACTGATAAATAACCAAAGGCTCTTCAGCAGAATTATGTAAGTGTTAACTTTCTGGGTGAAGAAAAGCTTCAAGTGCAAACATGTTGAGCTGCATTTGAGAAGTTTGAACTCTGGAGTGTTTTTCTCCTTTCCCCTGTTTTTTTTTTTTGTTGTTGTTTGAAGTGTAAACCAGCCAGTGTATGTTGAAAAGCAGCTTGTCGTTAGATCACTTTCTAAAAAATGTGTGCTAACTTGTAGACTAACATTCAAGATCTTTTAATTAGTGCAAGGATTATGGCGTAACTGTTGTTCTATTGAAGTGTTAAGTGTTCAGCACAATGAGCTTGACTTTAGATTCACCTCATCCCTGCTGTCACTCCACACTTTTATAAAAAGTGGGCTTAAGACTATGCAGCAGAGTGCATTCTTGATGCTATTTGCACTTGACTGAAAACAGTTCATGTTTCTGATACAGAAAAGTGGACCCCTAGCTGAAACCAGTGGAATCTGATATGGTGCATTGAAAGGGATTCTTTTTTTTTAAAAAAACCCTTCAAGATTCATAAATGGAGTCTTGTAGTAGATTGGACTCAGCAATTTAATTAATGATGCAGTGCTGGCTTTACTGGAATCATACCAACTGTATTTAGTTGAATGCATTTGTAAATCTGATCTGTGCAACCCCATTTTATGCATTCTTCCATTGTTACCTTTGCTTCTTTCTGCTCTACAAATTTCTCTTCCTCCTTATGTTTTCCCTGCCAACTTAATTCTTAGGCTCTTAAGGCAGACCTTTTTTGCCTCAATGATGTATGTGTATGGACCTTTTAACATGGAGGAGGCAAGCATAATTAAATAATGATTCAGTCATACTAATATCTCGATCGGTGTGTGTGTGTGAGATTATCACACCCCCGCACACTTCTCCCATTCATAAGCCATGTGTAAATAGTAATGGATGCATCATTGGGTAATAACGGGAATTTCTGTTATTACCCAATGACTTTTTCCTGCTTACCTCTATTGAGGGCAGCACAGCAGGTGAATATACAAAGGAATAGTCCAGGGTCCAATCCAAGGGTCACACAAAACCAGTAAGTCATTCACAGCAAAGGGCAGAGGCAAGAGCGTAGTCACAAGGCAAGGCCAGAGGACAGATAACCAGAGTCATGAATCAAAGAGCAAGGAACACAGGAATAACAGGGCTGCAAAAGTACAGCTGGAGGTCTTTTAAGAGACCTCCGTGTCTCTCAGCTGAAACCTATCAGCTCTCCTCTTGGCTTCTAGCCTGGAAGAACACCTCAAAGACTCCTTGACGCTCCACAGGTCCTGGCACCTGCAACCTAGAATTCATAGAGTCTGTTTCTCCCTCTGGAGTGCAGCTTCCTGAGCCTGCTCTGGGACTGCTGATCCAGGCAGCCCCAGATCTGTCCCTTTCCCAGCCTCCTCCATGTCTTCAGAGTCTGAGTCCTCTGACGGTGCCTCTAAATCAGGCCAAGGGCAGTCCATGACAGACATGTCCATTGCTGTTTACACACGGCACGAACGGGAGAAACACATAGGAGTGTGATAATCTTTCCCCCAATTGCTCTATTAGCATGATTTAATCACGATTTAATTATGCTTGCCTCCCATGTGAAAAAGTCCTGTGTGTGCAACCGTGGAATGCTATGAAGAACTTGGAGGGCCATACCTCTTGCTGCACGCCCCAAGAGACAAACATGTGGGGGGTAGCCCCCCTTTTTGCAACCCTCTCATTTTTGACCTGAGGATGGGGACTTCATGTGGCCTGTACTTAGACCACCTTGTGTCTTGATGGAAAGCCATGTTGAGCATATGTGAATCTGTGGTTATAGTCAGGGCATTACTTCATTTAGTCCTTTATTGTCTACATTGGGTTGGGCATTGTGTAACCCAGGGGCCTCCTGTAGCTCCCAAGACTCTTTTCTGTGCCTCCCCCCACAAGAAGTTCTTGAAATCTCCAGACATTCCCACTTGAATTAATTTTGGTCAAAAGGGGCCCAAGTATCCAAACTGCCACAAAGAAGTTTGGCTATCCTTGCCTGAGGCAGTTCTCCATACTCTGGAAAAGGAGTAGTTGTCTTGAATCCTATTTTGGGAGAAAGGTGGGATATCAATCCAGTAATAAAGAAAGAAATGAAGGAAGGACGGACGGACGGACAGACAGACACCAAAACTGAAATTAATGTTGTATCAAGTTATGCCAGAAGTGATAGTACAGAATGTGGGGGGGGGGCAGTTAGGAAGAGAAAATTGCTTTCTTGACTAAACTTTATAGACTTATGCATGAATATATAAAGTATAGGCACCACCAATGAGTAGTGTTTCCTATTTACTTTACAAAGGTGCAATCATCTCTTCAATCCTGCTTTAAAAGTAAGAAACAAAAATAAGAAGTAGTGCAACAAGAGGGATGCAAATCTTTGCTCATTTCATTCCAGCAAGCAAAAACAAAAGAATGTTGCGGGGTTTTTTGCTGCAGCCTGGCCACATACTAGGGTTGTGTGGGGGTGGAGTGACTGCACGCCCTGCAACCCTACTATATGGCGGGAGCGTAATAATGGTGGTGCCCTGTATACATGGGTTCCTCCATTGTTACGTAAATGCTGCGTGGCATCCACATGTTGCCGTGTGGAGCTTACATAACGAGTGCGCCAATGGTGAACTTGTTACACTGCCCCTGCGGCTTTAAAAGAACCTGCTTTTCACTAGTTTTTTCCGTGGGAGGGAATCTGCATGGTTTGGCGGCTGCAGCTTTCCTGCAAAGGAAAAACAGGCGCCGGCAGGCTGTCGTTTTTCGGCAGTCTTTACTGCGCCAATTTCAGCAATTTTCTTCCTGCTCTGCTAGAATACAATGGTTTCTGCCCATTTATGAGCACTGTGCTCTTGACTCATTGGAAAGAGACAATAATGCTTGTGAAGTGGAAGACAGCAAAAATGAATTAATGAATTAAAGTATTTATATCACACCCTCTATCTAAATATAATAGCATATAATAAAACTAACTGTGTTAATTTAAAACAGTGTAAAAGTGAAAATGATTTTAAAAGACTAAAACATGTTAAGCAATTCAGCAAGTTAAAAACAAAAACCACAGATTAAAACTGTTTAGAATAATTTAAGACAATTTAAAATATGTACAAGTCCAGGGCTGTAAAACTGATTAGGCTTTAGTGCACAGCCATATTTTCTTTTGATGTTAGAATGATGGCAATGGTATCAATTGGGCATTCTGTAAGTGGGGTGCCACAGCAGAGAAGGCCTTCCACACCTTACAAGTGGATTACTTCAATCAAGGAAGCCATGTCATCTCATTCTCAAGACCTGAGCAGAGCTGTTCCTGACCTTTGAGATCTGTCATTCATAGGGATGTCATAGGGTCGCAAATAACAACCATCAAATTTGTACTTTGGGACCTGGTTGGGGAAAATTCATTTACACAAAAATAAATGAGTCAGCGGCTTTGTGGTTTGAGTGTTGGAGTATAATTCTGGAGGCCAGGGTTTGATTTTCAGCTTGGCCATGAAGCTCACTGGGTGACCTTGGGTAAGTCACATTCTCTCAGCCTTGGGGAAGGCAATGACAAACCTCCTCTGAACAAATCTTGCCAAGAAAACCCCATGATAGGGTTGCTATAAGTTGGAAACGACTTGAAGACACTCAACAGCAAACACACAGTTCCTCTGGACTAAAACATATTTTGGACCAGAAAACATACATTTTGTGTCAAATACCCTGATTCCTGTGCAAATTCAATGCTGTTTTTTACACAGAAAATACATGGAGAAAATGTGTTTTTTCAACATATAGGTGTTTATGGAAATTGAATGTATTTTACATTCATTTGCAATGCTATTTTTGCTTCTCAGCAAAAACGTACAACAAACAACATCTTCTCAGAAGCTACAGTGGGTAAGGGGAATGAAGTAGTTTCAAAAAGGCAACTTTCCAAGCTCTGGTTTATTTCAGATGTACTTTTACATGGTGGATTTGCAATTGTTGTTATCCATCTTTTTAGACCAGAAGACAGGGTATGAATGTACTTAAGTAAATATTCTCCAGTTGACCCATGGGATTCCTTAAATTTGGACATGTGTGGATGTTTGCTGCCTCATGTTAGCATGAGCAGTGCAAGGAGATCAGTCTTGAAAGACGGAAGGTGTCTGGTAGAACAAGCCAAAATATTGTTGGCAGGAGATATGCTTTCTTTCTTTCTCTCTTTCTTTCCACGGTTGTTTGCTTTGGAAAGATCACACTTTAAGCACATGGAAATACTTCACACTTTGGAGAAATGCTGACTTCCTACATGCTTTATGAAGGAACAGCACATCATTCATACTATGTAAGCACATTTTATAGATTATCTCAATATAACTTTTCATTTCTGCTGTCTGGTTTTTTTTTAAAGATGAGGTTTAATGCATTCCTTCTTTTGTTGCCCTATTTTGACCATGTGTTGCATAAATCACAAATAACTTTTAAAAAACAACCCAAACCCATCCCCAAACATATTCTTTCAATATATAAATATAATTGAAAGATACATTTGGAGTACTGTAGTAAATTTTACTAGTGTAGAGTATTGGTAGTAAAACTCTAATTTTTTAAGTGAAATGAAGCAGGAAAGGAACCTGGATGAAATGTTTAATGATTGGCAAATGTTGTCTTTGAGATTAAATCCCATTTCAAGGCACAGGTAAATGTTCTTTTGGCAGCAGAATGGTGATGCAAATTGAAATATCTCACTTTGGGAGTAAAATGATAGCATTAAATTCCTCAGTGCTTGTTTATTGTGCTAGAAATATCACTAAAAGTTTTACGAGAATACATTTTGCTGGTTGATTATTTAGATCAGTCTTACATTTGACAACTTACTTTTAATTATCATACGCTGCAGTGAATTCCACATCGGAGAATAATGAGCCTAGCTATGGAAGAAGGAATTATTCTATCCCTCCTAATTCAGACTTCTCCCCCCCTTGCTCTCTGCAGAGTAAAAGGGCTTCTTTAAGTGTGGCCAATTGTATAGCCTCAAAACCGTTTTAGGTCCTCAGCTGCCCCCCTCCTTTTTTGTCAAAGGCTTTCATAAAATTTTAATCCATGGCCAACATGGCTGTAAAGTGCCAAGACAGTCTCAGCAGAGTAGTGCATTCATATGTATATTTACATTTTGAGGACTTATTTTGCTAGTAATATATGTAATGTGGTTTATAAATGCAACGTAGGTTCAAGTGAAATTATATTAAATGTGGATTTTAAATAGCACCCGTCAAATTTTAATTCCCCCTGAAAACATGAGGTGGGGCAGGGGAGGACATCGTAGAATCTGACCTACCCAGCAGGATGATGCCATTGCTGTTGCATCAAATGAAGGACTTCCTGCTCAATAGCTGTACTGTTCATTTCTTTCAGTTTATTGAATTTTTCTGGAATATCTGGGGAAGGGGACGAGAGAAATACCAAACAGCATGGCTGCGGCTTTTATGTAATCGTGGTTCTGGGCTCTAATTATTGAGTGGTGACAGAGAAAAAGGAAAGGCCTGAATTAATCCAAAATTAGCAATGTGTCTGCCTTCCTGCAGTAGGTAGGCCCTTAAGTGGGCTTCATTTCAACTGTCTGTGTAGAGATCTAGGGGAAGGGTCCTATACAGAAAACATGGCAAGTTACGTTGAATGCTCTTGCTTTTCTTCTACAGTATCATAGAACCATAAGATTTTGAAAGAGATCCCAAGGGCCATCCACAACCCCCTGACATGCAGGAACTCACAATCCAGCCTCTGTTTGAAAACCTCCAAAGAAGGAGACTTCACCATTCTCTGAGGGACTGTGTTCCACTATCAAACAGCTCTTACTGTCAGGAGGTTCCTCCTAACGTTGAGGTGGAATCTCTTTTCCTGCAGCTTGCATCCATTGTTCTGGGTCCTGTTCTCTGGAGCAATAGAAAACAAGCTTGTTCCATCCACAATATGACACCCCTCCAAATACTGTACTTAAATAGGCCTATCATATTGCCTCTTAACCGTGTCTTTTCCAGGCTAAACATACCCAGCTCCATATGTTTCTCCTCATAAGGCATGGTTTCCAGATCCTTCACCATTTTAGTTGCCCTCCTCTGGACATGCTCCAGCTTCTCAACATCCTTCTTGAAGTGTGGTGCCCAGAACTGGACACAGTATTCCAGGTGAGGCCTGACCAAAGCAGATTAGAGTGGAACCATTACTTCCCTTGATCTAGACACTGTACTTCTATTAATGCAGACTAGAATTGCATTGCCCTTTTAGCTGCCCCATTGCACTGTTGACTCATGTTCAACTTGTGGTCTGCCAGGACTCATGGGTCCCTTTTACATGTTACCTCATACTTACCATATGTGCTGATGGTCATTGTTTTATCCCCAGGAGGTAAAATTGGAATTAAAACAAGAAGAAAAGCCTATGAATCATAGGCACTCATATTAGGAAGAGTGCCTATGATTTGTATGAACTCTAAGTTGTTGCAAACTAGGTTCAAACTAGGTTTGCAGTTCAGGTTGCACACTAGGACTGCATCTACACTGCAGAAATAATGCCGTTTGACACCACTTTAATGTCCCTGACTATATGCTATGAAATTCTGGGAATTGTAGTTTTGTGAGATGTCAGAGTGCTCTGGTGCCACAAATTACACATCCCAAGATAGGATAGGATAGAGCCATGACAGTTAAAGCAGTTCAAACTCCATTAATTCTGCAGTATGGCAACAGCATCCTAAGAGAAATGCAATGGCAAACCTCCTCAAGAAAACGATAGGATAGGTTTATCATAAGTCAGAGTTAAATTGCAGGTACATAATATCAACAAAGTAGTATGTTGCAGTATCCTGCAAACATTCACAATTGCAATGTACATTAAAAAGCTTGGAAGTGATTTACAGGCTTGTAATGGACCAAAATCAAATGTTGGAAACTAGACAAGTTATTAAAATCCATTTGTTTGAGTGCTCATTATATATTTGAGAGTTTGACCTTATTTATGTGGGATATTGAGGAAAGTCAAGGAAGAAAGTGCAAAAGCATAGCCAAACATTAGGAAAATAAAAATAATGACTACAGATAATTTACATAACTTTTAAGTGGATGATGAAGGCATCAGAATAGTTAAAATGTTCTAAACTTTGTCTTAGTCATAAATCCAAATGGAGATTGTAGTCAAGAAATCAAAATAATACTAAGACTTGGAGGGCAGCTATGAAGGAACTAGGCAAGATCCTCAAGTGTAATGATATATCAATGAACACCAAAATCAGAATCAACCAGACCGTAGTATTTCCAGTTTCTGTGTATGATTATGAAAGCTGGATAGCAAAGAAATCTGGCAAGAAGAAAATCAATACATTTGAAGAGAGTTCTATGGATACCATGGATTGCTGAAACGACAAATGGGTCTTAGAGGAAATCAAGGACGAACTCTAAGCTAGAAGCAAAGATGACTAAACTGAGGTTGTTCTACTTTGGACGTATCATGAGATGACGTGACTCACTCAGAAAGAAGATAAAGTTAAGTAAAGTAGAAGGCAGTAGGCAAAGAAGGAGACTACACTACAGGTGGATAGACTCAATCAAGGAAACTGCAGCCCTGAGTTTGCAAGGTCTTAACAGTGCTGTTAATAACAAGGTGTTTTGGAGATATTTCAATCCTAGGGTTACCATAAATTGAAGTTGACTTGATGGCAATCAAAGACAACAAGAACAACAATATGCATCACTCGTCTCATATAGAAGGATTTCTTGATCAAAGTGATAACTATTGTATTGTAGTGATAAGTATGAGATAAGTATTGTAGTGAAGAGATAGTCCTAATAAACGGCCAAAAAGAGTTTTGTGGCACCTTGCAGACTAATAGATTTTATGGCTACCCCCAGAAATATAACAAAGAGCACACATTCAGGTTTTTAGTGGCTGGAGAAGAGATCATAGGGCCATCAAAAGCTTCCATTTTCCATCTATTTCCCAGTACAGGAGGGGAAAAATATGTATAACCTTGATTGCTTTTGAAGGAAACAGATTTGCTTGCCATGGAAAGGTTTAATGGCTTATTTTTATCTTTTAAAAGTCAGCTTTTATTTCAGATAGCCTCCCCCCCCCCAAATTAAGCCAGTTTCAAGGTTTGCCATTAGAATTCCATTTATAAAGCCATAAGAAGTAAAGGAAACAGTGTTGGTGCATAAGAAAAATGCCAAAAGCTACAATTCAGCACTAGCATCATTAAAAGCCAACCAAAGTATCACAAAACAGTGACCAAGTGAGCCAGTAAAAATATTTCCCAACTGTGGGTGTTTGAATGTATAAATTTAGTTCTGATAGATAAAATGGGACAAGAAATATTCTTGGTGTAACCTGTAACAGTGCCTTTGATACTGCAAGAGGTTCCTGTCAAAGCAGGTGGGAAAGAATTAGCCAGAAAATAGCTTCTACTCTGTTCTGACTTGAAAAATATAAGTTGGGATTGTATTTGCAGGAAAGTAATATTCCAAAAGGTTATGAAGTGGTGAAAAGGATGGTGAGGTATATATTGTGTGAGGGAAATAGGTAGAATTAACAAATGATTTAAGGGGTGCTACTCAAAGTGGAGAGCCAGCATGGTGTAGTGGTTTGAGCATTGGACTAGGACTCTGGAGACCAGGGTTCGAGTCTCCACTTGGCCATGGAAGCCCACTGGGTGATCTTATGGCTTGCCTCTCAGCCTTAGAGGAAGGCAAAAGCAACCCCCTTCTGAACAAATGTTGACAAGAAAACCCCATGATAGGTTTGTCTTAGAGTCACCTTAAGTTGGAAACCACTTGAAAGCACACAACAACAACAACAACAACAACTTAAAGTGGTGGTCCCTGGACTAGTGGTGGCCCCTGGCAAGATTCCAAGAAGGAAAGAAACCAATTGAGCCAATGAGGACAAAAATGGTGCTGGTCCTTGGTTTACTGGAAGAAAATGTCCAGTCCCCCATATCAGAGAAGCACAGATTTAAGGTACAGTCCTTATCAATGAAGTGGATTTGAGAGAAAACTCCATGAATGAAACGACACACAACACCAGTTGAATTCCACTTTAGCTATCTGGGGTGTGTCCTGTGGAATCCTGGGACTTGTTTCTGTGAGAAATCTGTAAGAGATTTCTAGGGCTGTAGGACATGAGGAATTATACAGTAAAAAGTACCGCATATACTCAACTATAAGTTGACCTCATGTATAAGTTGAGGGCACGTTTTGGAGCAAAAATTATGGATTTTGATATGACCCGTGGATAAGTCGAAGATAAAATTTAGAGCCATATAACACAGGATGTAAAGGATGAAGCAAAGGAAAACAATGCCAAAGAACTTACAGAATTAGAGGAGGCATAACTGTTTGTGCTCATTTTAAAAGCTAGATTGATGAGAGAATAGAGGGAAGTCAGTGCTTCCAGACAGATTATTCTCTTACTTTTCACCAGGAAATGGTTCCTTTCATATAAATATATGACTTACGTTGACCCATGGATAAGCTGACTCAGGTTTTTGAGGTCACTTTTCTGATTAAAGTTTCTAGACTTATACATGAGTATATACAGTACTCTGCTCACATGGCTTTGAGCACTGGAACATTCCATATGTGTAGAAGCCCAGGGAAAGGCCGATGGTAGTTGTCAAGGCTTCCTCCTCTACTGCCAGATTTGAGGTGTCCATGGAGGACCATGACACTTTGCAGTGTTTTGGTGTTGCTTGTCAGCAGTTCCCATCAGCCCTGACCAGCGTAACTGGTGGCGAGGAATGCTGGCATTTGCAATCCAGCAACGTTTAGAGTTTCATGAGAAGGCACAATTCGCTGGAAAAACAAATAATGCTAGGAAAGGCGGAGGTAAGTAGAAAGAGAGGAAGGCTACATGCTTATTTTCCGTATTTGTTTATGGGTTTTGTTTGCTTAATCTTTTATGCATTCTATGTGTTTTGTAATTTTGTAATTGTAATATTGTAAACCGCTTTGATCTTCCTGGAAAGGTGGTATATAAATAAATTTTATTATTATTATTACTAGATGGATGGACTCTATTAAGGAGGCCATGGGTATGAATTTACAATATCTAAGCAGAGCAGTGGAGGTCAGGGAGTCTTGGAGATGTCTCATCCACAGGTTCACCATTGATTTGAGGGTGCTTAACAACAACAACAACCTTTTAGAAGTGGCACACTTTACCCACTCCAGCCCTAGGATAAAGTATTTTTTCTTGAGAGGTGTGTGTTTGGGAAAGGCCACAGTTCCTTATTTTTCTATCCCAGCAGTGCGTGAATTTCAATTGCCTGTGACATCTAATCTTGAGGGAAGAGTTGGAATGAGAAAGAGAAAGAGTGAGAGCCTAGATTAAGAAATGTCACCTGAAACAACATATTTCAGTTTTGACAAAGCAGAAAGATTTTTCTGATAAGCTAGTTTGAACCTGAAATCCCCAAATGAAAATACTCAAGTTGTCTGCATTATTGGCTTTCTGTTTCCTTTCCTTTCTGTTTTCAACAAAGGCATGGCCATGGCTATTTACATAAGGTTCCAGGGTTAATGCTAATGATAATGTTATTCCTGTAATTAATATGATTTGGTTTTTGTGCTCGTGAGTGATTTGTCTCACCCCACCCAATCATCTTCTGGGTTTTCCACACACTATGGGCTCATGACATTTTACCTTACTGTTAATTAGTCTTTTACGGGTAATTGCATTTTTAAAATAGTGTTTGCATGACCATTAATTTGGAGTTTAAAAGTTCTGAAAAAACTGATTTTCCCTAGTAATGTCTCCTATATTGTGGGGAGCAACCTGCTAGTAACATGAGCACATTGTAAATGTTACTTACATGCGTTTATGTTTCTTCTTGGATATGGTGTGGGGGACTATTCTCTAGTTCTTTGTGCCCCATCCAAAATCTCTCCAGCCCAGCTGCTGTGAAACCCTGGGAAGTTCCAATGGTGCTGCTTTTTGGGGTTCAGGAAAGAGAGTGGGAGGCAATTCAGATTATGAAGATGTGGCTGCTCTGGGCTCCCAGGGGAAAGAGAAGGAGAGGTGCTTGACATCTGTGAGTTCACTCATTTCTTTTACCACAGAGCTGAGACCAATAGCTTCTTCATCATCTGAATTGTCTTCTTCCTGACACCATCCCCTTGGGCAAATAGCAACAGTAGGGGCCTTGTGTGGGGTTTAATAGCTGCCAGGGTTGTGATGGGAGGACACAGCACTCTGTGGGAGGAGGGTTACACAGCTAGTTTGGTATAAGATTTCAGCCTATGTGTACCAAGTACACCATTGTTTTTAGCCTCTTTCTTGGTTTAATCTCTTTTTAGTGTTTATTATGTTTTTATGACGGGGGGAGGAATGGGGATCTTGGAACTTGTAATGCTTTTTTCTTTTAAATGTATCTTGTTTTACTGCTGTAATCCTCTTGGATTCTTCGAGATTAAGCGTAATATAAACAAATACTATTATTATTATTAAAGTTTGGTCGTGTCTTGAGTAGGTTATTATACAGCAGATGTGATGAAATGACCAGCAGTAACATAGGGAATAGTTTATTGGATAGCTGTGTGAAGCAAATGTTGGTATGCAGACATCTTTGGCATCTGTGGCCTGATATACTACCAACACACTGTTTGCTGCATTTCAGTTTCCGCATCCTGCATTCAAGTGCAATAAGAGACTCTACAGAGTGGGTTTTCATTTTTGTGGAGTGCTGTGAAACTTGTAAGTTTTGAAATAAGGGATCTTACATAACTTTATTTAAAAGTATAAATTTAGTTAACAAAAGAATACAGGCATGCAGTTCTGCATGGGTCGGTAGGAGAGTGAACAATTTTTTAAAGCTTTATTGCTTTACAACAGGTGCATTCAGGGCATATGCATACAAGTTACCTTGTATGCAGATTATGTTAGCGTTGCTGTTTAAGTATTATTTATATAATCTATAATTATATAATCTATAATGAGACCTCAAAACAGTGCATTTATATATTTATTTGATTTGTATTCCACCTTTTTCCCAGAATGGGATCCAAAGAGGATTAAAGGGAAAGTTCAAACAAAAAAAGAGTTAAAAATGATATGTGGTACAAAGTTGACAACCACTGAATAATCCAATTAAAACATTAATTTAAAACAATCAAAATATGTTAAAAACATAGAATTTAGAGATATAGCTGTGTTAGTCTGGAATGTCAGTTTGCAGAGGGATCGTGTAGCACCTTTGAGACTAACTGTGCGGTTTTAAAGGTCCTTTCTGGGCAACAGTTCACTCCATGTACCTGAGGAAGTAGATCAAGTCTGTGCTACAACTTCTTTCACACATTTAGTTAAAAAACAAACCCATCTTTTAAAAAACCCAGCACACCTGTTGCACATCCTTCTGCCCCAATCAGTTAAAGGCTGAAGGCCTGTTTAAATGAAATCTTTGCCTGTTAGCCAAATGAGAGCAGAGAAGGGCCCAACCAACTCTTCCTTGAGAGGGAGTTCCATATCCTCGGAGCAGCCACTGAGAAGGCCCTCTCCTGTATCCTCACCAGACAAAAAGAAAGTCATTCCCACAGGATGGTAAACTTGGAGAGGCTGATAGGGGAATAACCTGGAACTAAGCTGTATAGGGCTTTATTGGTCAATAAACAGAAATTTGAATTGTGTCTGAAAATGGATTGGTAGTCAGTGAAGCTGTTTCAACAAGGGAGTTACAGGCTTCCTATATTCATCCTTGGTCATTTATCTTTACCCAACAAGAGTCCATTGCTGACTGGTGCTAGTTTTGTTGACTGTCAGGGAAGGAAAGCATGTTTCTCAGGAGGACAGCTCAATATCCCCCAGCAGGTTAAATTAAAGTGCATCTTTTCGGGGGGATCTTTGTTGTTTGCATGGGACTATGCTTCAGATAAAGAGCTGAATCATTTGCTTTTAAGAGCACTGAATCCTTTGTGGACCATTACAGGAGGTACTAGTTTATTAATAAAAGCCCTTCAGAACTTGCACTCATTGTTGAGTACAAGGTGATTTTTGTATGACCCTCCGGATATCGTTGACTTGAAATTCCCAGTGGTCTTCATCATTGGCTGTGCTGACTCACACTGATGGTGGTTGCAATCCAGCAGCGTCCCATACCAATCTAGTGTCTGTCTAGTGTCCCTCCAGATTTTAACAAGCTTCCATTGTCCATAAGCATTCAACATCTTTTTAAAAATATCAAGGATCCTGTTTACAAAGAAGCCACTAGAAATGTTGAAAAAATTGACCTTCATAGATGTTAGGGGTCCTACTTTGTAAAACTTTTCCATTTAACAACCACCACTTTATATTTTGTGGATTCTCATAGGTTGAAGAGGAGAGGTGCAGGGATGGCATGCAACACCCAGAATATCCAGATGCCATAGTTTTTGGGAGCTGGGAACTAGAAAAAATAAATGGTGTTCTGGAGTGTTTCAAACTTCAACAATTGTGTATGTTCAATTTGATGATTCCACAAAAATGATGTCATGACTAGGGGAAAGCAAATTGTGACCTGAGAAAAGAATATTTTATATACACTACATATATGGCCTCCCTATAGCAGAAACCTAATTTAGTGACACAGTGCCTAACTTTATGTTGAACTAGAAACTGAAATAAAAATTTGTATGTATTTCAGATTTTTAAAAAAATCCTTATCTCTATCAGGCTTTTGAGCTGGAAAAGTATGTATGTCTTGGAGTCTATGAGACCACACTGGAACTTATTGAGGGGGCCCAACATCAGTATAATACCAGTTTTGGTAGAATATATCTAATTTTAACATTATGATTTTATTGAGTTTCACTTGACCACAGTATCAGATTTGTAAAAGTGTTATTTTAGACAAGTGTAGGAGGGTGCAGCTTGACTGGGATGTGGAGAGCTGAATGTTGTGCAATAACACCATGTCACTTGCCTTTCGTAATAAATCTTAAAGGAATATTCATCGGAAGGGCAGAATGCCAGAAAGAACAGGTTCGACTTGTCTGCAAGGATTTACACCACAGTAGTGTGTGCAACTGTTTTTTCAGAGGTCGTTGTGAAGGTCATGGCACTAGCTTCTATACTAAAAGAGAGCAATTTTATGACAGCATGGGGCAGGCAGTGTGCTCAAAACCTCACATGAGGTTTAGCTTGAAATGGATCAAACTTATTTACTTTAAAGGATAAGAAGAAGAAATGTACTACTTTGCAAAATTACCTATAGCTTCTTTGACATCTGAAAATTACAGGATCTGCTTGCAGAGTTTCTCTTGCTTTTCAAATTTCCCAAGTTCAGTTATACAAGCATCTATATTTGGCATCTAAAACGGTCTAAAGAGTTGGAGTGTCTTTTCTGTGAGGGATCATAGAATCATAGAATTGTAGAGCTGGAAGAGACCACAAGGGCCATCCAGTCCATCCTCCCTCAACCTAGTACCCTCTAGATGAATCAAACCATAACTCCCATTACACTCAGTCTGGAGGATTGGATGTGGTAATGGGGAGGACAGACAAGGGGAATGTTCTGGTAGATAGCATGGAGTTGGCTTTGCAGTGAAGGTGGCCATGAGATGCTTATGTGTAAACCATACTGTACCGGAGATATTATCACACATACTGTTGGTCTCGCTGCAATCATGTTAGTAAAAGAAGACACAAATATACGGGTTTAGTAGCACTAATTATTGTATATCTCCACAATAGTATGGCTTAGGCTGTTTTTGACATTCGTGGTCCTTCACGCCCTCTTGCATGCTCCTCCGCAACCCTGTCTTCCTGTCTTATGCCCTACCCAGAGAGCCTTTAGGGTTATATTTTAAATTTTATTTTTAATTTTTAATGCAGTTCTGAAGTTATGCTAATGCAATTTAATGTTTTAAAAAAGAAAAGAAAGAGAAAAAATAGGAAGATATCCTGCTTGGGGATAATGAGGGAGAGGGGGGACAAGGAGAGAGGAGGAGACATGACACCCCGTGACTGCCAATATTGGAACTGCCACAGTACTGAAATTTCACACTTGAGGACTAATGAGACTGCAGCACAATTGGAAGCTTGTTGACTGGTTTTCCCCATCAATGGAAAAAGACACTTTCAATACACTTAACAACACTTCACAGGCATAGCGGTGATGACTGTGTGGAATAAGTAATTTCAAAGCTGTGGTGGCACAGTGATTAAATGCCGGTACTCCAGACACTCACAGCCACAAGGTTGTGAGTTTGATTCCAGCCAGGGGCTCCAGGGTCAACTCAGCCTTGTGTCCTTCTGTAGGTCACTAAAATGAGTACTCATTTTGTTGGGGGCCATTACTTAGATGTTGTAAACTGCTTAGAGACTGTTTGGTTCAGCATGAAGCATTATAGCTGCTATTGATATTGCTGAAGATGCTATTCTCTAAATTTACAGTAATTGTAGTTTAAAATCTTCATGGGACTACAGAAGACTTTAGTCTGATTCCATGGTGCCACTTAAACAGAACATTGTGTTTTTGTAGGTAAAATCGACATTATGAAAAAAGCAGACTATATGGTAGTTGCTACTGGAATTTTAGATACTGCATCAGACCATCAGTTTATCTTCAAGCGTGAAAACATTACATTTTGAACACCAGTCCCAGAATAGCCAGTTTGGCTAGTTTAGGATTAGACAAATTCATGACATATCTGATATGTCTAACAGTAGCTTTTAATAGTGAATGACAAATAGAGTCTATGGGAAAGGACACATTGGCTTGGATCCTTAGTTGACCTTCTGCATACTCCAATCCAACAGGAAAGCCTCTTGTTTATTGATTCTTTCTGCCACTTCTTGTGGCTTTCTGAAAGGACTCGTAATCCTCCAGGGCAGATTTACAATGAACTGCAAAGGGAGAATCATTAAAAAAAAAATCACATTCCCTCTCTTTCTGCCCATGGGAGTAGCCCCTTGCTCATGTCACTTGGGATCCAAGCCATGAGAGTTAAATCTAGATGTTTGGATCTGGTTGCAGTGTGTCTTTTAAGTACTGTTCTTGTTGTTTTGGACTGTATTTTTATTTTGCTTTTACTTTCCATTGCTATATTTATAACATTTATAAACTCCTGTGGTAACTACTACAGGGGTGGGGAAATGCATAAATAAACATTTATACCCTACCTCTCAACTTCCCTTTCCTAAGAAGTGGGGAATAAATAATAAAGCTGGACTCCCAAGTCACAATAAAAGGAAAAATAAACAAAATAAACATTTTTTTCTTATTTTTAAGAAATATTTTAAAGATGTTTCAGGGAATGAATTAATAATAATAATAATAATAATAATATTTATTTATTTATTTATTTATATACCGCTATTCCATGGATCATAGCGGTTTACAGCATAATAAAAACAATTTAAAAACACAATATACAATAAAATAGCAATATAAAACCAACAGTACAATTACAAGGCTGACAGGATGGAAAAAACGTCACATTCAGGGGGAGAAAAATAACACCAACGTTCATGGGGGGAATGCCTGACGAAAAAGGTAAGTCTTCAAGTTTTTCTTGAAAACATCAAGGGAAGTGGACATGTGGAGCTCATTCGGGAGTGCGTTCCAGAGTCTCGGGGCTGAGACAGAATAAGCCCTCCTCGTGACAGTGTAGCGGACATCTGGAACCATTCAACAGATGTCTTTCTCCTGATCTAAGAGTGCGGGGCGGACTATATGGGGAGAGGCGGTCCTCCAAGTACCCTGGGCCCAAGCCATATAGGGCTTTATAGGTGATAACCAACACCTTGTATTCGGCCCGGAAGCGAATAGGCAGCCAATGAAGATCTTTCAGAACAGGTGTTATATGGCTGGCCCTGGAACAACCAGTGACCAGCCTTGCTGCCATATTTTGCACTAACTGAAGCTTCCGAGATTGGTACAAGGGTTGCCCCATGTAAAGCGCATTACAGAAATTCCTGGACATAGATAGATTGTCCTCTGATCAATTAATCCAGTTCCTATGTTCTTATGAAAATAAAATGCAGGTGATTGTTGAAATGCAATTTTCTTCTAGCAATGTTACTAGAAGAAACATTGTGCAACTATGTATCTAGGGCCGTGATGCATGCATGCCAGAGATGGCACGCAAAGCCATTCTCCCTGGCACACAGAGGGCAGGAAGTAGGAGGAAGAGGCGCACACCTGTTCCTCCTCCTTCCCGACTCTCCCCAGCCTTGAATTGCCTCTCTGGAGGCAGTTGGGCCTGGGGACAGTGCAGGGGAAGGAGGAGGAACAGGCGCTCACCTGTTCCTCCTCCTCTCCCCGGGCCTTCAGTTGTCTCTGGAGAGGCAGCTAGAGGGCAAGGGGGAGAAGTCCCGCCCCAGAAGAGCCACCGGCAGAGGGTGGAATTCCTGCTCCTGGTTCCAGGTAACACCTGGTGTTAGAAGGCCTTTTAGTTTGGGCATTGGTCCCTAAAAGGTTCTCCATCACTGATCTAGGGTGAGCCAACATGGTATAGTGTGTTTTACTACGATCTTGCAGATCAGGGTTTGAAATTCTTTGAATCCTTGCTTGACCATGGAAACCCACTTGGTGACCTTAGGAAAAATCACTCTCTAGGAAAGGAAAGGCAACCCCTCTGAACAAATCTTGCCACAAAAACTTTGTGAGAGGTAAATGACTTGAAGGCATACAACAGCAGCTATGTATCTGTCTGTCTGTCTGTCTGTCTGTCTGTATCTATCTATCTATCTATCTATCTATCTAGAGAGAAATGTTCATGTGAACATTAGAATTGACTTCAGGAGAACAAAGCCTGGACTCCAGACATTTATTAGGCTACATAGAGTTCCTGTTCCTTTAAATTAAAAGTGGGTACTTGCTTCAAGTGGCAAATAGCCCTTGGGGAAGTTTGCTGGGGAGATTAATTAGTAAACTCTGGAATGTGCTCCAGCAAATGTGCCTGATTGGCATTGACATATGTGGCAGCAACTGGTGGAAAGAGGGTGCTTCTCTTTGGGCAGCTATTTCCAAAAAGGCTTAAGGCTTCAGAGGTGCTTTAGTCTTTAAACGGATCTGTGCTAATTGCATCAAAGCAGTGTGCTTGTTAGCACAGGGAACTTCCTTTAAGGTTTTATGGAGTAAGCTTAGTATTAAGAGAAGATTAAAAATAATTGTACTTCCAAATGTTGCATAAAAATACTGCTGTACAGGAATAAGGGATAGAGGGAACTTGGACCCATCCAACAAGGGAAATCTACACGCATGGTTGATGCAGGTGCACATCTGCATCTGTCTTACTGGCTAGAATTGCATCATATGCACACACCTGCTTGAAGGATCCAGCTGTTCTGTACAATTAAAGCTGGAGTAGAAACCTTTTCTTCCACTCGTTTCCCTATGGGAAAGCAAGAAACAATACAGTGGGATCTTGTTGTCTGCTGAGGTTTGGTTCCAGGACCTGTGGATAACAAAATCCGTGGATGCTCAAATATAATGGCATAGTAAAATGGTGTCTCCTATATCAAATGGCAAAATCAATGGCCTGTTACAGACTGCCAAAATAAAGCTGCTTCGGGTCTCTTTGGAGGTATGCTGTTTAAATGATGCATAGGTCCTAAGAGTCTGGAGGTCGCGCCAAAGCCACACTCCATTCCTAAGCACTGGAGTGCAGCTTTGGTGCAGCTTCTGGATTCTTAGGATACATGCATCATTTAAACAGCATACCTCCAAAGAGACCCGAAGCAGCTTTATTTTGGCAGTCTGTAACAGGCCTATGTTTACTTTTTGGAATTTATACTTTTTGGGAATATTTTCAAGCCATGGATGCTTGAATCCACGGATGAAAAATCTGTGGATAAGGAGGGCCGACTGTACTAGGTCAGAGCACTGTACCATTTAGTCTAGTCCAATACTGTACTGTATTGTCTTTTCCAACCTCAGTTTCTCAAGCATTGGGTTTCAGCCAACTCTTAGAATCATCATTCACTGGTATTGTTCACTGGGGCCTTTGGAGGTTGAAGGACATCAGTGTGCAGTTGCCTTGATCAGTATGGCCAGTTGTGGGGGTGGATGTTGAGAACCACTATCCTGATCTGATTAGCAGTGGCAGCCAGGGGTTTAAACACAAACTTTCCCACAATCAACTGTCTCATTCTTTAAAACTCAGGGCTAGTCTGCATGCAATTGTACTATGCAAATTGCTGTGTATTTTTGCACATTTGCATTGATGCTTTATTGTCTTCACTTTCCTGCACATGTTTGCATCTGTTTACCCTTTCTCTGCTGAACAGCCATTTCTGCAAATTTCTGTTTATCCTCCAGTAAAAACCATGAAGCCTTTTTCTGTGGAGGTTAAAAGTGGGGTGGGGGGTGGGTTAGGTGTATTCTTGCAAATTGTTTGTGGCTTGATAATATTCTATTCAATTGGAACGAGGATTATTTCCAACGTGTAAACAGCCCAAAAGAAATACTGCAGTCCTGGGAACTGAACCTGGGGTTTCTAAGCTTCCCTATTAGGGTCCCAGAAATTGGGGGAATGGATTATCCTCCTTTAAAAGAATATCATTCTTAGACTGTCATAACCAGTCTGATGAAAATGCCCTCTATGTGACAGCTGCCAGTTGAAGTAAATGTCTCCCAGAAGATTTGACTATTATATGGGAGGAGGAGATCCCTGAAGGGCAACCACGTAGAGCTTTAAAAGTAATAACCAACATTTTGTACTTTGCCCAGAAACTAATTGGCAACTGGTGGAGTGATTTAAATATTAGTGTGATATGCCAACTTTGTGGCCAATCTGATTGCCATGTTTTAAACTAATTGAAGTTTCCAAACTTGGTACAAAGGTAGGCCAATGTAGAGCATAGTACATTTTACCATGTTTGGGCAGACTGTGACCACGTGACCTGTGTACCAATTTGCTAACCAAATGGTGTTATAGGGCAGCTTCAAGACCCCTGTTCTCTCTTCTAAATGGCTACTGCTCTTTAAATTGGACTTGAACTGGACAATCTTTCAGACAGATGATGCCTTCAAGTAGAGCCCTATACAGTAGGATAAGCAGAATCTATTCCACAGAACTCCACAACCGCAAAACATTATGAATAACTGATCAGTTGACCTGTATCCCATGTCTTATTGGTACTTATGATTTTTATCTAACGCTATCAGATGACATCAGTGAACCACACACTTCTTTGGCTTCAGTCCAAAGTTCTTAAACATTCTATTAACCTGAAAAAGTGGATTACCCAGCAGTGTAAGAAACTGAAATGAATACAAGTGTACTGTGCACTGCAGTACCAAAAGCATCTATGTCATACCAATTTCATACTATAATGTTAAAACAATCAACATTTCTTAGATGGGCATGAAATATGCTAATTCCTTAAAAATGTGAGCTAGTTCTGTTTGTAGAGTGGTGAAAGGTAGCCCTTATAACCTAGTTCTTGCAAGCTTTAGAAGTCCATAAATAACATTTTTGTTCTTCAACTGCAAAATTTCATACACAGAGCTTTAAATCATTTGCTATGAAGTAAAGTCTTCTGCTTGTGAAGATTTAGTGTGACTAGTTGTACTATTGTATATATTTAAGCAGTCAGAAACTTCTGGGGGGGGGGAATTCATGCTCAGATACTCACCTATTACTAGCATCAGCACAAACTGCTGTGTCTTTCTTTCTTTCTTTCTTTCTTTCTTTCTTTCTTTCCATTATTCATAAATTGCCTTTCAAGAAACCTCCTGTTTGCACCAGTAGTACAAATAATTAAAAACAAAAATAAACTAAAATTGCATAATGTGATAACCTTGTAAATGCAAAATAACCTTTTTCTCTTCAAAGAGTGCTTGTCATAAAAGTGAATTCAGTTGCAGGTAGTTGAAACATTTGGAATTTTGAGGATGTGCTGTTGATGCTCTCACAAAATGGTTGCTCTCTCTCTCTCTCTCTCTCTCTCTCTCTCTGTGTGTGTGTGTGTGTGTGTGTGTGTGTAGGGGACTTGGCTATTTGATGAATGCCTGCAGTGGAAGTTGTGGCCAGTCACAAAGCATCAGTTGCCCAGAAAGCAAACTAATGAGGCTCAAAGAGATATGGGTTGTCCAGAAATTTAAGTACAAAGCTTAGTTAGGGGATAAACAGACTGGGAAAATGCAGCATCTTCCTGGCCGCTTGGGGGTGTGGCGTAAGCATGATGCACGTCCCCAAGACGTCCGGAACATGCTGTGAAGCCGCCCCACTACCCACATGGCAGCAGTTTTTCAGCACTCTGGCGGCATGGCATTTAGATGCCACATGTTGCATACACGCAGAAAAACCACCACAGTGGAGGCAAAGGCGCTTTTTTCCTAGCGCAAAAAGGAGCTGCTTTCTGCTGCTTCTTTTTGCGCCGGGAAAATGCCGGGTTGGGGCATGGTGTGGGGTTGTTGCGATGCCACTGCATGCAGCTCCATGGCGGCTCCAATCCAACGTTTTTGGGCTGTCTGTTTTGGCCCTAAGTTTGAGTTCCAAAACAAAACAAAAAACCAATTTTTTTAATCCATAGTTTTTGGCTCCAAGACCTATTTCATAAAAGGAAAACAAGTCAGGTTTGGAGACTAAGCCTATAAACAGAACAGAAATAGAAACAGTGGTGGAATATGAACCAAATTCCATATTTACCACTACAAAATACAACAAAAAGCTCATTTCACAGGTGGCAAAGTTGCCATACTGAGTGGCAATACATACAGGAAAAGCACTAGTTTATAAAGACATCTCTCTCTCCCCTCACAAGTGTACAGTGAACAATAACCAGGCAAAACATTTCAGTAACTAACTGCCAGTACAGTCAGCTCTCCATACCTACAGATTTTTTTATCCAAGTATTCAAGAATCCATGGCTTGAAAATATTCAAAAATATATATATATATATACTGAAAGCAAACCTTGCTTTTGCCATTTTATATAGGGGACACCATTTTATTATCCATTTTATTGAATGGGACTTGAACATCCATGGATTTTGGTATCCATGGGATGTCTTGGAACCAAACCCCAGCGTCTGCCAAGGACCCACTGTAAGTAACATCTATAAATTGCACTTTAAGCAAAATATATCCGCAAAAATCTGTTAACATGTGGATGTTTTGACCATAAGGCTTTCCTTAAGGGGAAAATATTCAACATATATTTTTAAGAGGGAAGGAACAACTTGTATAATCAGCTACAAGATAATAATAGTCAAAATCGAGTTTGATTACTGAAATTAATGGGGTATGATCTTGAATTTCATGTCAACCCAGATGTTGTTGGTATTAAAGCATAATTTTGTTGTTAACTGCCTTGAGTTGATCTTGACCGATGGCGACCCTGTGGATAAGACATCTCCAAAACTCCCTAGCCTCCATGGCTCTGCTTAGTTCCTGTGAATTCATACAGTCTGCCCTTGCCTTATGCGAGGGATCCGTTCCGGACCCTGCCACGTAAGGCGAATTCCGCCTATGCTCGAGCCCCATTGGAAACAATGGCACTTGTGCACGGCGGTTTGGTAGCACGTGGGGCGCCATGGGCACGTGCGCCCATTCATTTGAATGGGATGCGCTTCCCCTTGCACCCCGCGTCTTGAGCGCGTACACTCAAGACCTCGTAAAGCACACCCGCGTATAACATGGCCGCACTGTACTCATGACCTCCTTAATAGAATTCATTAATCTAGCATGTGACCTTGCTCTCTTTCTACTTCCCTCCATTTTCCCTAGCATTATTATTTTTTTCCAATGAGTCATGCTTTCTCATGATGTGACCAAAGTACGTCAGCCTTAGTTTAGTCATCTTGGCTTCCAGGGAGATTTCTGGACTGATCTGCTCTACAACCCATTTGTTTGTCTTTTTGGCTATCCATGGTATCCTCAGCATTCTTCTCCAGCACTCCATCTCAAATGAATTTATTTTCTTCCTATCCACTTTCTTAACGGGCCAACTGTTGCATGCATACATGGTAATAGGGAACACAATGGCTTGTATAATTCTACCTGTTGTGCTGTGCTGTATATCATCACTTTTTATAATCTTTTCTAGTTCTTTCATGGCTGCCCTCCCCATTTTTACTGTATATACTTGACTATAAGTTGAGAAATTTTTGTCCCCAAATGGTCCCCAAAATCCTGGGGTAGACGTATACAAGGGTCAGTAGGGTCCTCCGACCAAGTGCCCAGCTGGGGCGACGCTGGGAAGGGTGCACGTTCGCCCTGCAGCCTTCGACTCCAGCCAGCCTCCCTCCTCCTGAGGAAACTTCCTGAGAAGGGAAGCCAGCTAGAGAGAAGGCTGGGAAGGGCGCTTGTGCGTCCCTCGCAGGCTTCTCTCCAGGCAGGCTCCCTCCTCATGAGACCTCATGAGAAGGAAGCCCGGCTAGAGAGAAGCCTGGGAAGGGCACTCGTGCGTCCCTCGCAGGCTTCTCTCCAGGCGGACTGCCTCCTCATGAGGAGGCCTCATGAGAAGGCAGCCCGGCTAGAGAGAAGCCTGGGAAGGGCGCTTGTGCGTCCCTCGCAGGCTTCTCTCCATCTGGGCTCCCTCCTCCTAAGAAGGCAGCCCGGCTAGAGAGACGCTGATCAACCCGGAGCCTCTCCCCAGCTGGGCTGCCCCCTTAAGACTGACCCTCGACTTATCCACAGGTCATATAAAAATCCCCATTTCTGCTCCCAAAAGTTGACCTCGACTTATACATGAGGTCAACTTATACACGAGTATATACGGTAATCTTCTTCTGAATTCCTGACTGCAATCCTCATTTCTATCAATGTTGGATTCCAGGTATGAGAATTCTTTTACTATTTCTATTTCTTCATTGTCTAGGATAACAGCATATATTTAAATAACTTTCCCTTGTCTTAATTTGCTTTTTTGGTTGGCATCACAGCAAACCATAGCTAGCATAAACCGTGGTTTGCAAATCAACTTTGGGTCATGCTTGGATTCTGCTTTACTAGCTTGGTCACATGTCAGTTGAGAAAATGCAATACAAACATGGTTCAACTTCTTGAATAGAAGCTTGTTGTTTAGTACTCATTGTCTGTGGCTACAGCTTCGTTGTCCACCAACACAGCCCTTGGTTGGTTACCATGTGCAGAGAATTTATCTTTTTGGTTGCAAAACCAGCTAGTGATTTCAACACACAGATATTTACAGATCAAGAAAGGAGAGGCAGCCTATCCTTTGACTTGTCATTTGTCATTGTCTTGGTTGGTACTCAAGTAGCAAGAACTGTTGAATTTAAGGTAGGTAGGCAAATCTATAGGCAGGATGGCTGGTCATGTTTGCTCTTTGAAAAGCTTACATCATCCCCTTGGCATCTTGCTCTCCTTTCCAGGCATTTACCTGGGTTGATCAAATTAACCCATCCTCCCATTTTTATGAACTGATGACAAGCTCTGCTGGTTTAATACTGTCAACTGCAGCACCTCTCAAGGTGGGAACAGGGTCAGACAGAGGTGAAGTAAGGCCAGCGTTGTCTGCAGACAGCACAATTTTAGAGTCTCTTAGTTGCTGAGATCAGCAACAAAATCTGACCTCAACATGGGAGCAGGTAGGGAGGCCTCAGTTGACCTGTTCTGGTTTGTTGATGTCAAGGAATATCCTTGTAGGTTTAGCTGAAGATGGATAGTGGAGCTTAGGCTGTATCTCTGGCTAGTATTCCCCTGTCCTGAGTTTCTTTGTACTGGATTCTTTTACTTTATACATGGTCTTTCCCCTAAACCTGAGACTTAGGAAGGCTTACAGGATAAAAAGAAATACAAATAAAACAATATCTAGCTAAAATAATATTCTATTATTACTACTACTACTATTGCTGTTACTATTATTATCTCTTTCTATACCATGTCATTCATCCAAAGTTTGGACTCAAGGGATCTTACAATTTAAAGCAAGTACACTATAGCTTTGTTGTTGTATGCTTTCTTAAGCGACACAAAGGCAAACCTATTATTAGGTTTTCTTGGCAAGATTTGTTCAGAAGGCAACTTGCCATTGCCTTTCTCTGAGACTGAGAGTGTATGACTTGCCCAAAATCACTCACTCAGTTTCTATGGCTGGACATAAATTTGAACCCCAGTCTCTCAGAGCCCTAGCTCAGCACTCAAACCATTATGCTATACTGGCTCTATATGCAATATAGCTAAGTGCATACAAAATCTACAATAAAATAGAATTAAACTACACTTGGTTCTGTTTTAATGCAATAGTTGTGTTCCTTAAAAAGCCAGTGCTATAGAAAATATGCTCTAAATATAACATAACTTATGGGGGGGGGGTTAGGTGCAGATCTCAAAAAATACTACTGGTAGCTAAGGTATTTATTTAATTAGCCAGAGATTTTAATAAACACAGCAGTGGAGGATAGGATGGCTTACAGCTGTCTCATCCACAAGGTTGTCATGAGTCGGGACTGCCTCGAGGGCAGTTAACAACAACAAATAAGCCTATATTGTGACTCTTACTACAGTCTGCCCTCCTCCTTTCAGATTTCTCTTTCACAGCTTTGATTATTTTGTAGCTGCTGCATAACTAGTTCATCCTTCTCACTCTCCACCTACTCCTATTCCCCCCTCTTCCTCTCTGCCTCCTGTCTTGTCAATAGCATCAACCCATCCACTTCCTTTCCCACTTTAGCACAAAGACCTAGATTTTTAGAGCCTGTCCCCCCTCCACCCCCGGCGACTGAAACCTGTTAGAATTGGGCTAATCCTGGCATGATGTTATGCTGGGGAATTCTGTTTTGTATCATGTGTTTGGTCCAACTGTGGAGTTTATCACACTGGGGAAAAAGACGGGAGCATAGCAGGATGCTCTGTCAATATAGTGCCATTTGACAAAGATTATCACACCATGTCACGCAGCATTGCAAATATTCCACGATTATCCAGTGAATAAAGATGAATTATTGTGCCCCTTTTTAATCACAGGATTTCCCCTTGAATAAAAAGCGGTGCTATATTTCCTCATTTTTCACAGTATAATTGCAGGATATTTGCGACGTCGTGTGATAATCGTTGCCAAATCCCACTATATTGACAGAGCATCCTGCTGTGTTCCCGTCTTTTTTCCCAGTGTGATAAACTATTACAATATATGATATTATACATGTATGGTTTTTACTGGGGCTAATGACTTTGAGGCTTGCTGTATATAGAACTGGATTGTGATACTTTGGAGAAAATATATATAAGTGGTTATAAAACTTTAACAAACAGATACATAGAGGGTTGATTAGATTGATAGTTATATAGATAGCAAAATATGTGATATTTTATATTTTTAAAAATATGTTAACTGGATAGGTTGAGACAGCTTTAGAGAGAGCTTGGGTCTGCTGAATGCCTGGTAAAAGTGTTTTTGCCCTTACAGCTTCTAAAGGCTTGGAGGACTCTGTTATTTCTAATGATGGGAGTTGACACAACTGAGAAAGAAGAAAATTCAACTGAAGAAGCAATTGTTTTGAGAATGATGTAATGTTTAGCACACCAATTTTGTGGGGTGGAGTTAATGCTTTTCAAATGCTTTTATTAGATATGTGTGTTCCCTTGGTTCTTTAGTTTTGTCCAAAAATCCCTTACTAGCTGGTTGTTCCTGAGTACTCAATAAAGTTTTCTGATAATCCACAGAAGCCTGGTTAACTGAGGCCCAGAACACATAGATAAAAAGAAGCAGCTTCCGGTTGCTTTGGGGGTGTGGCATTCAGATGATGCATACCCCCCAAATGGCTGGAAGCTCCTCCAATGCCATCCTCTGGTCCAAACAACCAGATCAAAAAGGAGTCACTTTAAACCAGCAGGATCGCAGGCAGTGGCCCCCTTTGGGAGTGGGCTGTGCGGTGGCCAATCCACCTCCTCAATCCTGTTCTACCTCATTATCTTTCCTGTCTCCTGCCCTGCCAACCATACCAGGTCATCACTCCTTTTCCTACCTTGGCACCACAACACCTCCACTTCTGTCCAAACCTTCGCCTCCTCTGCTTCCTCTGTACCAGATGGCAGAGAAGTGGGTGCCACTGCTGCTCCTAAAATCAGTTTCAGTGTCCTAGGGAGGTGAAGGGGCTTTTAAAATCTGGCTACCAGCTTTTTTCTTTTGGTTAGTCTCAAAGGTGCTACACGATTTTGCATACACTGATTTTCCGGACTAACATGGCTATGTCTTTGTTTTTTAAGCGGTTTGTGTGGCTCTTTAATTATTTTATTTTATTTTATTTGAGATAAGTTTTTTATTAGTCTTTACTTATTTATTTAATGTTTTTAAAGTGTTTTGAACAATTGTGTATTATCTCAAGGGCCCTGGTCACTGGAGAGGTGATAGACCCATACCTATTAAATAAAATAATTTAGCTGAAAGGGAAGCCAGTTAAATTGCCTGCAGATTCAGACTTTGGTTTGCTAATATGGAAAGGTTTTTCATTTTATTATCTTAAAGAGGCTCCCTTCCCTCAGTGCAGGTCTGATGAATAGAATGTGTGTTTCTCAGAAGAGGTGCCTTAAAACATAGCAAGGCCATTTGCATTGATTGCTGAGAGCTTAGTGCAGATTTTCCTTTATGGAAATGCCACACAGGATCATCAAAGAAATAAGCATCCTATATGTCTTCTGTTTTGACTAGCAGATGCTTGTCATTCTTAATCATCTTGTTTTTCCCATGACAGCATCAAAGAATAAAAAAATAATACTCTTCTAGGCAGAGGGAGGAGGCAAATGTCTACACAAACAATGGGTACAAAATATATTTCAAATTAAATGGGTGGAGGTTCTGTGGATTCAAGTGAGGGTTTGAAGAAATCAACATTTGCCTGATCTCAGTGAATTGCTTTATATAGAGAGGATCCATTTTAATTCAGAATGATCTTGCAGATTAGGCAGGTATTTCCAGATTCTTCTTGTTCAGGTTAACATTATTTGCTGGACTAAGGCACTGGGGATGGGGGGGGGGGGGAAATTATGCTTTTAATTTAGGTTCTTCTGTTGTGGTGGTGTTTAATTGTTGCTACTGCTCTGTGATTTACACTACATCTGTGTTGTAGAAATAATGCAGATTGATGCCACTGCTATGGTTCAGTGCTATGGAATCCTGGGATTTGTAGTTTTTTTTTCTGGCATCAGAGCTATTTGGCAGAGAAAGCTAAATCTCTCCAAACTACAAATTCCAGAATTCCATAGCATTGGGCCAGGGCAGTTAAAATGGTGTCAAACTGGATTATTTCTGCACTGTGGATTTAATTAAAGCAGCATCTAACTGCATTATTCCTGCAGTGCATATGCAGTCATAGAGATAGGTATGAAAATTCATATCAACATTGCCATAAATACTTTAGGGCCCAAGCATAGTCCCCTGCATTTTCTGGGGGTAAATAATCTCTGAAGGGCCAGAAAGATCTCTGGAGAATTGGTCCCAATCAGTTTTAACTATGCTGGCTGATGGTGTGATGGGAGTTGTAATCTGGCACAACTGGGTTTATCAGGTTGGGGGAAGAAAGCACAAAAGCAGGGTTACCCTTGAATATTAAAGAAAAGAATGGCCACAGAAGATTTACATAACTTTACTGGTGGCAATGAAGACATTGACATAATTAAAGTTCATAACAGAGAATGTAGTCAGGAAGTAAGAAGGGTGAGAGTTGGAAGGGTAGCCATAAAGGAACTAGATACGATCATCAAGTATAAAATATGAAGATAAATAATTGAATAGCAAAGTCAGAATCATTCTTGCCATTGTTTTTTTTAAAAAAAATACGACAGAGGGGGAGATGAAAAAGAGGGATCTAGCAGCACCTTTAAGAGTGATTTTTTAAAATTTTAGCATGTGCTTTTGCAGATATCAATCCACTTCTTCAGATGCAATACAGAGTGGTGCTAAGACCTCAGTCTATAGGATGTATTTATATAGTTCTGGGAGTGAGAAAGAAGATAACAGGGTCCAGAAAGATGCAAATCATGACACTCGCCCTAAATTTTCAAAGGCCTGTGTAAGGTGCAGGTCTTGTAGATCATACAGTGGTTGCATACACGTATAAGACTTGATATGTGAAAGTAGGCTTGCCATATCCCGCCTGGGGGCGGGACTTTCCCAGTTTGGGGCGGGGCCACATGGTCCCAACCCGGTTTGGCCCCGCCCCCCGGACTCCCCCCCCCCCCAGAGGCCCTGGAGGCAGCTCCAGCCCTCCCCATGGCTGTGTGCCACCCTCCCCGCCTCCCTGCCTGGCTCAGCCTAGAGAGCAGATCTTCAGGACACCTCCCACTCAGAGCTATTGCCAGCCCACTTGGTATATATGTCCTGCAAGAGGCCTGACTTTCCAGGTTACAGTGAGGAAAAAAAAAGGCCATCAATGTCTACCAGGTCAGTATTGTTGTAATTCTTGATCACAGGATCGTTTTTGAGGTCCTAAACACCTTTACTTATAATATGCAAATTTCTCCCGAAGCTGACCAATGGGAAAGAAGCAGTCAGCCCTGCATTTGGGTTGGTTTTCAATGGCTTGGAAGGAAGAGATTTTGCCTTGCAAGTTGCTGGTAAATAATAGAAGGCTTTGGGGTAGCAAAGGCTGCAGAAATAGTTTGACCCCCCCTTAAACATCCATGGCTCAGTGCTATGGGATTCTGGGAATTGTAGTTTCTTGTGGCACCAGAGCTGCCTGGGGGCAGAGCCTCTTGCCAGCAGTCTTCGGTGGAAGAGAGGAGGCTGATGGTCCTGGCCACCTCCCTTGGCTCCCTCCCTCCCTCCTCCTCCTCCTCCTCCTCCTCTCAGAGTAGTCACAGCCAAGATGAGCTTCTCATTCACTCTCCCTGGCTTTTCTCTCCCCCCCCTGCACTTTGAGACCCCTTTAACTGCCAAAGCTCAATGCCACAATAAACTACAATTCCCAGGATTCCATAGCACTGAGCCCTGGCAGTCCAAGCAGTGTGTTTTGGACACAGAGATCCTCCAAATGAATCCAGTCCCTAGCTTTTATATCTCTCTCACACACTGCAGGAATAATAACCCACTTTGAGACTGCTTTAACTCAGTGCTAGGGAATCCTGGGAATGCTAGTGTTTGGGAGACATTGAGACTTCTCGGTCAGTAATGGCTCTGAGGCCACAATAGACTACAATTCCCAGGATTCCCCAGCACTGAGCAGTCTCAAACTGGACCATTTCCTCAGTGTGGATGCAGCACCTGGGGAGGAATTCTGGGCACTGCAGTTCAACTACGTTTGGAGGGTTATGGGACTCCCTGTCAGAGATAGCTCTGGGGCCACAATGTACTACAATTCCCAGCATTCCCCAGCACTAACCCAGGACAGTTAAGTCACTCTCAAACTGGATTATTTCCTCAGTGTGGATGCAGCTTTGGTGAGGAACTCTGGGCATTTCAGTCCAGCATTGTTTTATTTCTGCAGTGCATTTTGGACCAGAGACAAGGTGACCAGGCATCCTCCTCCTTTTCCAGGACATGTCCTCCATTTGGATCATGGCTAAGAAGCATGGATTTATAATTACATGGGTGTTTTTAGCTTTTATTTTTGGCCATGTCCTACATTTTTTTGCTTGGGTGCCCTACATTTTGGGGTGAGGGCATTGGTCACCTTGGTCAGAGAGCTTTCCAGGGGTTAACTGCCATTCTGCTGTGGTGCTGGAACAGACCACCATTCCCAGAATTCCATAGCATTCAACCGAGGCAGTTAAAGTGGTCTCAAACCAGATTATTTCTCCAGTGTAGATGCAGCCCAAGCCTTTTGCCTCTCTTATGCCTGAGATTTCAAAGCCCAGCCTTGGCACCACAACAAACTACAAATCCCAGGATTCCATAGGATGGAGTGATGAGAGTGAAAGCAGTGTGGCAGCAGCCTAAGTGTGCTTAATGCAGTTCTTAACATGGTGCACCTCTTGCCTACAGAGTCTCACAAGACTTTTTTGTTTAACAACTTGTACCCATTAACTCCATTTCATGTCTCCTTTATTTGGTGGGGAGGAATACAGAGAAAACAAGTCAAAATGAAGAAAAACCAAAGTCCCTTGACCAAAGGGTTTGGTTGTGGAATAAGCCTCTGAAATATGCAAGAGGCAATGTTAAAATAAAGCCATGTTCAATGCTCAAATGTGCTGTTTGGAATGGGGAGAGGGGGGTGGCCAGAAAGGGAAGTACATTTCCGTGATCTGTCTAGGAATAATGTCAAAATGTCCTCCATTTTGATCATGCCTAAGAAAGATGCATTTATATTAACATTTCTAAAAAAGCCTCAATTTTTTTGTGTGTCCTCCATGTTTTAAAAATGTGTCCTACATTTGAAAATGTTGTCCTGCATTTGTCCTACATTTGACCCGGTTTGGAGGTCCTCACTTATGGCAACCCTATGTGAAAGCAATAAAGTCATTTTATTTGAGGTTAAAACCTTTTCTGAGAAGTTTTTTTTGGTTATATGTGCAGTATTAAGGATTCATGTATTACTGTATCTAGTGCGTGAAGAAGCCATAGTCATTGTTCATATCTCTGCTAATGGATTGGAATTTATGAATAAAATTCAATTTGGCTGTTTCTCTTTCAAATTGACCTTTGTGGTTTCCTTGCCTGAGGACTGTGTTCTGTAAATCCTGTACTGTGTGCCATAGAATAGACAAAATAGAATAAATCTTTATTTTGGTCATAGACCAGCACAAACTGTCATAGTATTTCCGATTTCTGAGCGTGGGTGTATAACTTGGAGAGTTAAGAAAGTTGACAACAGGAAAATCAACTCATTTGAAATGTCATTCTGGAGGAGTCCTGCAAGATACCATGGACTGCTAAAAAGACATATAAATAATGCAAGAGTAAATCAGTCCTGAACTCTCACTAGAAGCCAAAATGATTATTCTGAGCTTGTCCTACTTTATACATTCCATGAGATGGTATGATTCATTGGAAAATACTGTAGTGCTTGGCAAAGTGGTAGGCTGTAGGGAGACCACGTTATAGTAGGCTTGATTCAGCCAGGGAGGCCATGGTCCTGAGTTTGCAAGATTTGAGCAGGACAAGTGCTTGGAGGTCTCTCATTCATAGGAGTGTCATAAGGCAAAATAGACTTGATAACAAATAATGACAATTTCAGGATGCAAAAAGAGAAAGAAAGCCACACTGTCTTATGTTGCTGGGGTCTGAAGAATGATATAATCAAGCATCCTTAGAAATCAAACCAGGGGGTGACACGAGAGCTCTCCCTTGTGTCTCTACCAGATATACCTCTGAGTGAGGTGGGACTAAAAAACAACAACAGCTCCCCCTGAAGAGCTTAATACTTCAGGCAGACATGTATAAGAGAATATGATCCCTCAGAGAGCATGAGAACAGATTTTATATGGCTTGATAGGTCATGACCAGCATTTTGAACTGTGTCTGCAGGCTCAGATTATCATTGGTTTAATTGATACAATTCTTCCAGCACCGGATAGGGGACTAATGCTGAAGGAAAGAAGGAGCAACTTGCTTTCATTTCTTTCACAGGCATTTTCTGCATCTCCCAGTTTTTCTGTTGTCATCAGAAGTGCTGCCAATCATCCTCGAAGGAAATTCCCCGATTGGCTTCCTGGAATGCCTGCAAATTTCCTGGAATGGGGACGGAACATCTTGGTCAGGGGGCCAAAGTGTTCTTGGATTAGGTGAAATGTTCAAAGCAACCCAACATAGAGAGTATTTGCCTTTGATACTTCATTGCCTTGTGTATTAGTTGATGTGAAGGAGAATTTGATGGATGCGTTTGGAACTCTGGCTTTTTTTGTTGAAAAATTAATGAGAGCATAGGTCCAAGAAAACTTCACAAACTCTACCTCGGTCGGTCACTGTCCACATCTGGCATTGGAACTGTGGCAGCAATCCAGGGAGCTTTGTTGCATTGATGTGAAGGAGCGGAAAGAGGCTCAATAGTCTCATGCCAGGTAACCCTGGAACTTACTCCACAGCCAAACAGACTGATACTGCCATGTATTATAAAACGGCCATTTGCTTTCTTTGGAGGCACAAGAGAAATCTTACTGTGCAAACCTATAGGCATGTTCAGTCCGGAATAATTCTCATGGCTTTCAGGGGAATATAGTCCCAGGTAAGTAAGTAGAGGATTTTATCTTAGCATAGGCAATATCTTTCAACTTACACAGGCATCTTCTGTGATTGGAATTAGGTGGAAATACCCCCCCCCCCCCAGCCCTCTGTGCACCCTAAAAACCTGCTCAGGAGGGTTAAGTCCCTGAAGGCCAGTGTTTGGATAAGGTGGATAGTTACAGCAGGGAGTGAAATGAGACGGGGTGAAGGGACAAGCGCCTATTGGCAGGGGCAGCTACGGGAAGGAAGTGGTATTGTGCAATCATCATAGCTTATGCCTCTTTCTTCCCATGGGAATCATCATTTAAAAGCCATGTGTAATAAAGCCCTTAATTTCAGTATTTATAGAATATGAATGTCATTATGTAATTAAAAAAGTTTTTTATTTTAAAGATCTTGATATATACACACACACACACACACACATACACACACAAATTTTACATTACAAAACTAATGTCCTCTTCTAAAAGAGCAAATATAGCAGAAATGTTGTTATTCTCGTTGTTGTTCTGTGCTTTCAAATTGTTTCTGACTCATGGCAACCCTAAGACGAACCTATCATGGGGTTTTCTTAGCAAGGTTTATTCAGAGGAAGTTTGCCATGGATTCCCCAGAGGCTGAGAGCATGGGGAACTTGCCCAGGGCACTTGCCCAGGAATCCATAGAAATGGTGGAGTGACTATACGTCTTTTCATAAAAAAATAGTATAACACGAATGTTTCAAACTGGGTTTTAGCGATCAGTACCCCAGACTTCCAGAATGGATTGGACAAATGGATTATCAGAGACATACATGGACTGAGATTTTTTACTCATCTGTCCAAGCTCTTCTAATGTGTGAACATTTCAATTTTTCCACAAGTAAATTGGATACTTCACATCTCAGCCCTGTTCTTCCTTTCCACAGGAGGTCTAGTTACCTCTCCTCTACTCTTTTTCCAATGGCTGGTGAAGACCTTTTTGTTTAGACAGTCCTTTAAAATGCATATTGTATGCTTTTTATTAGCAAATTATTTTAAATGTTTTAAGTGTTTTAATCATGGTTTTAGTAACATTTTCATTTAATTAAAAAAAACTTTTTGTAGTGTAGTGTAGTGTTTTGTATTTTTGTAAGCTGCCATGGATCCCATCTTGGGAGAAAATTGGAATATAAATTCAATCAATCAATCAATATGGTTTTAAATATATATATAAAAATCGAGATTAAAACAGTGTCAGATTGCTGGTCTGCCATCGAAAGATCACCTTACCTAATTATAGAGAGGTTCAACACCAGATGGTTGGCTGTTGTTTGCAGAAGGGGCCTTCCTCTGTGTCCACAAGTGGAGACAATACACAATGGGAGAAGATGTTCTCTGCTGTGGGACCCAAGTCGTGGAATTGATGTTGTTACTCGCCATCAGGTCAACCTTACCTTATGGTGACTCTATGAATGAAAACCCTCCAAGACACTCTGTTACAGTGAGGCCTTAGTAGCCACTGGAGTTTGGTTCCAGAATCCCCCATGGATACCAAAATCCATGGATGCTCAAGCCCCATTAAATACAATGGATAGTAAAATTTTCTCACTTATATAAAATGACAGAATCAAGGTTTGCTTTTTCAAATTTATATATTTCTTTAATATTTTCAAGCCATGGATGGTTGAATTCGTGGATAAAGAATGCTTGACTATGGAGAGCCAACTGTATTAACAGCCCTTTCAGGTCTTCCAGACTCTGGGCTGCCTTGATTGAATCAATCAACCAGTAATATAGTCCCTCTTTTTCTACTGCTGTCTACTTTACGAAATATTATCATCTTTTCCAACAATACATCATCTCCAATAATAATAATATAAATAATAATAATAATAATAATAATAATTTGTTTTATTTATATACCGCTATTCCAAAGATCATAGCGGTGAACAGCAAGTAAGCTAATTAGCAAGTAAGCTAATTTGCCCCCAACAGTCTAGCGACCTCAGAAGGATGCAAGCCTGAGTTGAGCTTGGGCCCTTTTGCTGGTCTTGAACTCGCAACTTTGTGGTTTTGAGTGAATGGCTGCAGTACAGGCATTTAACCACTGCACCACCAGCCAAAGTACAACAGCCTCAGTTTGGTTCTTTTGGCTTCTAGGGAGAGGCCAGGCTTGATTTGCTCTAATATCCATTCATTTGGGTTTTTTGGCAGTCTGTGGTCTCCACAGAACTCTTCTCCTCCCTCACTACATTTCAAATAAGTTTATTTTCTTCCTGTCATCTTTCCTCACTGTGGAAAAGTGGGTCTCTTTCTCAATCAAGAAATAATCAGATTAAAATGGTTGATTTTGGTGGGGTAGCAGCTTTAGCACATAGGAGCTTGATTACCTGGAGAAAACCCTTAGAAGATTTTCCTCTGTTGTAGGTTGCAAATGCAGTCTGTATCTGTATTTCATTACAAAGTCCTAAGTAGGGGATTGTGTGCTGTAAAAATTGAATATATTCAGAGTACCTATTTGTAAAAAAAATGCTGCATAATCAAAAGTAGAAACTGCTTCTTTGTGCAATACTTTGTCCATCTTAATGCGGGTGTCATATTTCTAGTATATTAAATGTGTCAGCATTTCCACTGGGCATCTGGGTTACTCTGCCCCAAAGATTTCATTTTATTTTGAGAATACCCTTCGTCTTTTTGTGTGTGCCCTTTCTCTCCCCCACCATCAATGGAAAAAAATAGTGCAGAAGGAATTAATTAGGTGGCTTTTAAAAACAAATTGAGATGTAGCCAATGCTTTATTTCTTCAAGGAGAGAGAGATTGTTGCTTAACTGAGTTGAAAACTTGAATGAGTTATGGGCTGCAGGAGTTTGAGTTACACTGGGAGGGGGAAAGAAAAGAGCAGGAATGGCATTTTGTATTTCAGCCTGACAGTTGTTTATTTTTCAAAGGCAGTTGAAGATGGAGGAGGGTTAGGGGCTAAAATAATATGAAAATGGATATTCCTAATCTATCAGTTTCATCCTCTTTCCCCCCTTGGTGTTCTTATAGGCAACTTGGTCAGATGCAATATTATCAGGAAAGGAAGATACTCAAAAGTTTCTATCCACTCAGGATTGGGAGGCAGAGGATAGGGCATATCAAAAACTTGAGTAGATGTTTCCATAGGGAAATCACCACTTCTTCCTAGGAGAATCTTCTGCACTTTCCAAAACCTGAATTCTTTGCAGTCTCTGTGACTCACACATATGGATCTCGTGCCTGCACAGAACACAATCAGAAAGAGAAACAAAAACAGTGATATGCTAAAAATGAAAAGTCAAAAGTACGTGTAGTTCCTTGATGCTATAGAGGAGCTACTTACAAATTTATGTTACACTTAAAAGTTTGCAAAGAGATCTTTTAGCACCTTTGAGACTAGTTGTGCAAAAGAAACTTTCATAGTGTATGAAAGCATATGTTACAACGTCTTTCACTCAGTTAGTCTCAAAGGTGCTAGAAGATCCCTATGGATACTGGTTTTCCAGACTGATATGGCTGTGTCTCTGAATTCCACTTAAAAGTTGATTAGAACTCCTTTCCACTTCTGCTCTATCTTACTGTGCCCTGTTTTAATCAGCATCCCATTGTTTGTTGGTCAGCTGCCTTCTTCCCTTGAAGCATGAGATTGTTTACAGAGGAGCCCTGAGCCTCCAATCTTCTTGTAGGACTATTTCAAAATGCTGTTTTCAAGTTAATCAATGTTTGAGAACCTTATTGCATGAAGAAAGTGGAAGTTCAGCTGGATTGTAGCGCCTTTCTATGTGCCTTATCGCATGACATTGTAGTTGTAAGGAGCCCTGTGGCAAAGTGGTTAAATGTTGGTACTACAGGCAAAACGTGAGTTCAAAGCATGCGGCACCTAAACACTGTGCTCAGATGCCACTCCCAATCTAGCGCTTACTGCTGGTCTGTTTTGTCCCTTAGAAAGGTGCTATTATCCGGCTGAACCTCCGCTTTTAATCCTCATGTGATAAGGCTTTGAGCTTGCAGCTGATTTTTTATTTTCAACAAGTGGGCTTACATTTTAAACACCATCCCATCCCCTTTCCTGAGGAAAGACCTTCAGAGTCATCCTATCAGTGGCATTGCTGACTTGGACCTTGTTGTGGAAGCTTATCCAAGCCTCAATCACTTTTAACCTTTTAATTGGAACAGGGATATAGAAAAAAGAATGACACATTGCACTTTCTGAAGTGGGACAACATGTTGAGAGGTTTCCATATTTGTTGTTGTACTTCTTGAATTTTTTTTAAAAATTGCCCCAGGCTACCCTTCCCAGCACCAGCTGCAATATGTTATTTCCACCCCCACCCCCTTCAAGTTTTTTTTTTTAATTCTGAGACATATTAGAACAACAAAATCTTTCTCTTCTCCTCCTTTCTCTCTTTTTCAGTTTTTAAAAACTGATGCTATAATGCATTGGTGAATTGCTGAAATAGCAACTTTTACACTAAATGACTGTAACTCTAAGAATAATAAAAAATCAAAATAAACATAAAACTGTAATTCTGAGGGAAATTATAAAAAATATTCAGAGGAGGGAACGTTTGTCCAAATCATATGGCCAAGTGGGCATTCTTTATTGTTGTTGTGGTGGCGCAGTGGTTAAATGCCTGTACTGCAGCCACTCACTCAAAACCACAAGGTTGTGAGTTCAGTACCAGCAAAAGGGCTCAAGCTTGACTCAGGCTTACATCCTTCTGAGGAGGTCACTTAAATGAGTATCCAATTGTTGGGGGCAATTAGCTTACAGTTGTAAAACACTTAGACACTGCTAGTTCGGTATGAAGCGGTATATAAGTGAAGTTGTTTTGTTTGTTTGTTTGCTAGTTGCCATCAAATTGATTTTGTTTTATGGTGACCCTGTGAGTGATCCAACAGCTCCAGTCATCAACTGCTCTGCTCAGGTCTTGCAAACTCAAGGTTGTGGCTTCCTGACTATCCATCTATTTTCCTACTGTCTTCCTCTTTACCAAGGATTTTTGTTGAGTCTCATTGTCTTATGATATATCCAAAGTATGACCACATTAAGTCATCTTCATTTCTAGGAAGAGTTCAGGCATGATTTGTTCTAAGACCCATTCAGTTGTCTTTTTAGCAGTCCATGATATCTGTAGAAGTCTCCCCTAGCACCATATTTCAAATGAGTGGATTTCTTTAAAAAAATTGGAAAAGCCCTAGTGTTGATCCAAGAAATCACTACTGACCCCCGCCCCCCAATGAATGAGGGGACACACAGGCAATAACAGTACTGTATGCAAAATCCAAAGCATTACCAAACATCACAAATTGATCCAATCACTCTTTCACCGCTTCTCCTGATGGTCTCTTGGAATAATTCGACCTGTGTCGATCCTTAGTTACAAAATTTGTAACTAAATATACTGTACTGGGGATATTGTATTGTGTCTTGATGTTTATGTGTAATTTTAGCAGAAGGAGGGAGGGTTAAGGGAATTAGGGAAATGTTATTATTGTCTGTATATATGTTTTATTGTTGTTACCCACCTAGATCCCAGAAGAGAGAGGCAGGATATAAATTATTATTATTATTATTATTATTATTATTATTATTATTATTATTATTAT
>NC_056522.1:371676702-371702664 GCF_019175285.1 Sceloporus undulatus | reverse complement strand
TATTATTTTCAGACCAATGTGGAAAAGCCCTTTCCTAGTGGCAGATGCAAACTTAAATCTAGTCATAATATCTTGTCTTAATTGCACCTTTAGACAATGTGGGAATTTGAGACTCAGGACTTTTCAGTCAGCCCTAGGTTTCTTAGGGGCAGTTAGTTTGCAGAAGTGTCATCTGGAATTAAAATTTTATGTCTGTGGTCTCCTTCCTTCCATTTATGAAACAAATGGAAATTTATTGAACAAATTAATTTTGATTCCATTGTAAAAGTCCATCCTGAGAACTTGCATGGTAGCTTACAAAGCCCTGCAGGGAGAGTTTAAAAGTAGCTTCCCCTTACTAATTAGGCCTTTCAGGAAACAATTGATTTCAAATTGCAGCAGGTTTTTTGCACGATATTCTTTTGATATTGCTTATGACAAATGAAAGTTTTTACCTAATAAGTTCACCAGTGACACAGGAAAGCAGCTGCACTCAGTTACAGTAAGTCTGACATCAGTAAATCTTATTTTCCACCCCTCCCTCTCCAAAGAATTATAGCTAACAAACCATTATTCCCATACTGTTATGGTCTAGGAAAGAATTTCAAGTTAGAAGCAGGAAATGGATCGTATAATGGCCAGTAGAGTGCTTTGATGAGATGTTTTAAATCCAGTTTTATAAGGGTGAACATTACCTTCCTAGTACAAATCTCCTAAAATATACCACAGTCCTAAAACACCCCGTTGTGTCTTTCCAACAGGGTCAGCATATTTCTTTAGCTCCTGCTCCGAAGATTGAGGAAGTGCTGTATGAATACAAGCCATTGCACGTAGAGACCTATGGACCACAGGTTCCAGAGCTTGAATTGCTTGGAAAATTAGGGTAAGTATCCCACACACCCCAATGTGACTGTCACTGAAATGTTATTCCATCTGGGAACTTGCCACTCCCCCCCTCCCTCTGCCAAAGCAGAATTTCGAAAAAAGAAAAAACAAAACAGAAAGACCGTAATGAAACAGTCAACTTCCTGCCCAAACCAATGTTTTGTTTGGGTGGCTAAATGTGATTTTTGTTTCTCCTCCCTTCTTTCGTTCCTTGTCTGGTCTTTTATAGATCAGTTGAAATTTGGCTGGATTGCATTAGTGTTTGCAAGGTTGCCAGTGGCAGCCAACAAGGAATAGCTGTTCATTTTCAGTTGCACAGTATCAACATGTAAAAACAAAATACCATACTAAAAAACAACTAAGGAGCTTGGCTTGCCCAGCAGCAGCTGTAGGCCAGTAAAAATATCAAAGCTGGTGCTTAGCTACGGAAGACATTTGATTTTACTCCCTCTGGATTAACACTCAGCAATGCATTCTGTCCGCAGACTCTTCCAGATGGGGTAAATGTGTCAGGAGTTGGAAGTATTTGTTCCTGTACTTCCTGTGTTTGTTTTTTATTTTAAAAAAAGATCCAAACAACACTGTCCAGAAGTTGGAGGAGGCAACAAGGGGATTAGCTATTTTGGATTTGATTGTAACCAACAGAGGTGAACTGGTCAATGGAGTTGAAGTAGTGGGATCCTTGAGTGAGAGTGACCATGTCCTCTTGGGATGTGTTATATAGAGGGAAGTCAGATAAAATCCCATAGGCAGAAAAGCTCAAATGGAAGAAAGTTCCTGATACATGGAAATTTATTAAAGGTGTGATATTGAAGGCACAGTTACAAACAGATCCAAGGAGGAAGAAGAATGGGAAGTGTCCAGAGAAACCAAGGTGGATGTATTAAGAACTTTCATATCAGCTGAGATTTAAAAGAGACATGCATAAGAAATGGAAGTAGGGGAAAACACCAAAGAGGAATGCGAATTAATAGCCATTACTTGTTGGGGAAAAGTAAAAGAAAAAGTTAAAGCTCAGAATGAGCTCATGCTTGCTAGAGAGGTTAAAATAAAAAGGAGTTTTGGGTTTTGTTTTGGGTTTTTTTGGCTATGTTCAGATCAAGAGGAACAGCAAGGTAATGGTGGAGAGAAAGTGCATAGAGAAGGTGCTAACAGGGCAGAGAGAAGGTCGAATTGTTCAGTATCTCCTTTGCTTCAGTCTTCTCTCAAAAGGAAAACAGCGCTCTCACTGGTCAAAATAGAACAAGTGATATAGTAAGAGGACTGTGGCCCAGGATAAGTAAAGAGGTAGTGAAGGAATACCTAGCTACTCTAAATTAATTCAAATCTCAGGAACCAGACGAACTGCATCCAAGAGTATTGAAAGAGCTTAAAGACATAATCAATCTGTCAATATTCTTTGAGAATTCTTGGAGAACATGAGAGATTCCAGCAGATTGGAGGAGTGCAAATGTTGTCCCCATCTTCAAAAAGGGCAAAAACAAGGTTCCAAGTAACTACCAAACAGTCAGCTTGATGTTGATACTAGGAAATAGATAATTAACAGTCAGCCTGTGCAGCCTTAGAAAGGAATGCTATGATTACTAACTCCCAGCTAACACTAACACCCATGTTTCTCAAAAACATAAAACACAAATATCTTTTTTGAGTTACAGGCTTGGTAGATCAGGGAGCATTGTGGATGTAGTATACCTTGAGTTCAGTAAGAGTTTTGACAAACCTCTCTATGGCATTCTTGCTGGAAAGCTGATGAACTGTGTGCTAGACAGTGCTACTGTTAGGTGGACCTGTAATTCATTCTGAAAATTCTGGAGAGATGTTACTAGTGTGGTGTCTTGGGGTCCTGTCCTGGGCTTAGTGTTGCTCAACATCTTTGTAAGTAATTTAGATGATGGAATAGAAAGCATGTGTATCTGATTTGCAGATGACACAAAATTTAGAGAGAAGGCTAGTGCTTGAAATGGCAGAATCAAATTCAAAGTGACCTTCACAGATTGGAGAAATTTAAAAAACGAATTTCAACAGGATAAATGTAAATATTCCATCTGGGCAAGAAAAATTAAACGCACAAATATTGGATGAGTGACACCTAGCTTGAAAGCAGTACATTTGAAAATGATCTAGCAGAATACAAGCTAGTCATGAGTCAATATTGTGTTATGGCACCCCAAAAAGCCAAGTCAATACCAAGTTGCGTTAATAGGAGCATAGTGTCCACATCAAGAGAAGTAGTCATGCCACTCTGTCCTCAGACCTCAGCTGACAGATTGTGTCCAGTTCTGAGCATCCCAGCTCAAGAAGGATATTGACAAGCTGGAATGTGTCCAGAGAAGGGTAAAGGTGCTAAAAGGTCTGGAAACCAAATCTTATAAGGAAGCTGGGTACATTTAGCTTGGAGAAGAGAAGACTGAGTGGTGATCTGATAGCTGTCTTTAAATATCTGAAAGGATTTCATGTAGAAGATAAAGCATGTTTGTTTTCTGCTGTTCCAGATACTAGAACACGAACCAATGGCTTCAAATTCTATTAAAACATTAAAAAGCACTTCTTGACTGTAAGAGCTGTTCAACAGTTCAACCATCAGAGGGTGATGGTCTCTCCATTTTTGGAGGTCTTTAAGCAGATGTTGGATGGGTATCTTTTGGAAGTCTTATAGTTGTGTATTCATACATGGTAGGGAATAGGATTCGATGGCCCTTGAGGTCCCATCCAGTTCTAAGGTTCTATTATTTTATGATAATTTTGCTGCACTTTTTTGAGGCTCTTTGCCCCTCCTTATCCATAGTAATCTGCGATATTTTGTTCTTACCCCAAAGACATTTTAAAGCATTTTATCATTGTATGGATAGTGATGATCAAAGTGAATACATCCAACCTCTTAACCCTTCCCCATTTTCAGAATTTTTCTGCTTTCTGCCCTCTAATCAAATTCAAAGGCAAGCTTTTAAAGATGTAGAAAAGTTGAAAGGGGCCATCAGGGCCATCTAGTCCAATGCCTCCCCCCTACAACCAGGCCAGAATACACAACTAAAGTACTCCCAAGAGATGGCTATCTAACCTCATACAATTATAAGTAATGATAGAATTACAGAATATCCCAAAAATCAACCCACTCACCTACTCATCAGTTTCAATGGGGTTGAAGGTACATGTTTGAGAAAAGGAGAAGGAGGAGGAAGCTGTGTTGTTGGAACCTTTCCTCTACTAGAATTTTCAAGTTGGTGAATATGTGTGTTTCAGAGCAGAAGAGTCTATTTGTTTAGAGGTCAGGCTCTAGTGAAAGTTTTTTTTAAATTAAAAACATTTAAAGGTGTAAGACTGGAAGAGGGTGGAGGAGTGTGTGTGTCACTGGAAAGTTTCCTCCACATGAATTCTCAGGTTGACACGTGTGCGTGTCTGTGTGTGTGTAGATATGTGTGTTTGTGTAGATAGCATGTGGTTGGCTCAGTAGTGGAGGTTGCATGGCTGGTGTATGTATGTAGTTATGCATTTATGTATATTTCATATGTGTGTGTGTGTACACACCATGTTGGATTTGCTGTCTAGAGTTTGGACAGTGGAGGGGAGAAGGCTGATCCCTTGCTGGCACTTGCATAAGCAGCAGGTTGTGGGGGGGGGCAATTCTCTTTCTTCTGCCCATCTGGCAGGTTGGACCAGTGTCTTTTAGAGTATCCAAGGTGATGTGACATGCTGTTACTTCCAGACACAGTTTTGGCTGATTTTTTTCCTTTTGTTTGGGGAGTTTGGGTGCTTTGGTGGGTAGGGGATGAAAACCACATTTTGAAAAGATACATATTGTCATCTTTTGGGCAAAAAGCACTCCCCATTTGGGGCCACAATCAGGGCATGTGGCCTGAAGGCTGGACTATACCCACCTTTGCTGCAGGGAAAAAGGCACTGTGATGATGGCAGACTGAAAGGTAAGGCATAAACTGAGTAAATAAATACAGTCCTGTGCTGAGCACAGCCGTCTTGCCACTTAGATTTGCTGCTCTTAAACAGTTAACCCAAATGCATTCATAATGTAAATGAGATCATACAATTGTTTAAAATATGACCTCACTGTTTGGGGTTTACTCGGTTTTTTGAGGGTCCATTCCAGCTGCTTAACTAGTGAGCCCTTTAAATTTTGAGTTTCATGTCCAGTTTATTGTTCTTTGCTTTTTTTTCTCTCCATTTGCTGGTGTATCAAGTTATCAGAGGCAAATATTAATTAGCTTTCCCAGCCCTAACACAGCCTGATCTAGCAGACACCACCTGTTCCTGGAACAGCTGCCCGGGCCGCCAAAGCCCTGGGATTTCTGATGACAAATGAAAATGTGCGTCAGGAAGCAGGCTTCTCATTCCATACCAAGGACCTCTTGGTTCTTGACATTTCATGTTTTCCTTGCCAGTTTGAGAATAGGCTTTCAGCAATATATGTGAAACAATCCCTTGTTCCTAATGCTTGTCAACACAAGGCCAAAATTCATCAGGTAGCGTTTGTAAAATGTTATAGCTCTCTTTTTAAAGAGTGATACACATTGAATGAATAATAAAATGAATCATTCTTAACACAGGATCAGATATTGTTGTTGTTACTAGCTACAGTGTTGAGTTGATTAATTTGTTGACTTTAATAGGCTTTAAAAATGTAATTAACTAAAAGGTTGTCCTTGGTTAAATGGGCAGCAGTTTTTAAAAATACTATTTTAAACACACTTTAATATTTATTTATTTTAATACAAACTTGTGTGTGAAAAGTGCAAGTGGCAAAGTATATGTTAAAAGTGGCATTCTCCATTCACACATAGGAGGAATGCCTCTTCTAAGATGATGGCTGGTACGAAGTACAGTCAGCCTTATCCACCGGCTTTAACCATCCACAGCCTGAAAATATTTTTTAAAAAATTAATATTGCAAAAACCATACCTTGATAGTGCCATTATTAAAATAAGTGACATAATTTCACTATGCCATTGTATTTATTGGGACTGTGGGTTTGGGTATCCATAGGGGGTCCTGGAACCATACACCAGCAGAAACCAAGGGCCCACTGTATGTTTGTATCTTCTAAATGATGCTGTGAAATATTATGTGATTCTGCATATCTATGGATAAAGGACAGATCTGTTGATTTGTCCAGTGATTCTCTTGTGATCAGTTGGTTAAAATTTCTGCACTTAGGGTGAAGCCTTACTCATTAATATTGGTTTACATTATCTCAGGAATTGGTGCATCAGCTGCTAGGTAGACAATAATTATTATCATTGCTGTTTCAGTGTCTGCTCTCATACAAGCTATCGAAAGATAGTTTTTTCATGTTGCAAGGACACTGTGGGGAAAGTTTGTGTCCTTAACCCCCAGCTGCACTTCGACTCCCTCTTTCAGATTCATCCCAGTGAGACCATAGACACCTTGAGTGAAGATTATGGAAGACACACAGTATTTGAGTCAGGGGATTCCTGTTCTGCTGCTCAGCCTTGTAGCCTTGAGAATGTAATATAAGGGGCCCTGATGAAGTAAACTAAGTTGAGAAATAACAACTTGTTTAGGGTCTCACCCATTGAATGTCATCACCAGTTAAGGTTTTTTTTCCTCGAGACAATTTTATCCATTGCACCTAAGGGTTCCAGATTTGGCTGTTGTTTGATCAGCAGGTCTGCCCTTTTGTAGCAGTCTAGCTACCCTCTTCCTTTTTTGTCTGATAGACTGTGTATTTCTAATAGCTGTAGAGGAAGAGAAAAGTTAGTAGACCAGTTCAGAGAAGCTTACAGATACTATTCACGTTAAGGGTTAAAAGCCAGATAACACAGAAATGTTTAGATGTGTGGTGACCATGAGCATTCAGCACACGGAGGACGAAGCTAATTAACTACAGCTGTTGCTCATAGGTACAAGGTCATTCTGCTGGCTGCGTGCAGCAAGTCTGAAGATGAACACGTGTCTGTTTAGACAAGGGGACAATTTTCTATGTTGGACAGGAAGAGGCTGAGTTTGTGACCGCATGGTTTGGTGTCTATATAAACTCAGGGACTTCCGGTAATTGGTGTGGGTTTTGAGAGAGGAGTTGATTGTGAGTTCTGTATAGTAGCATTGGTTGTTTAGTTGCACTTTGTAAATAAAGATAAGCACTTTCGGGAGCTTGGCTTGTCTGGTCTTTAATCAGCACAAGCCTGGCAGTAAATGCTGTAGAGTTCCTGTCGGTACCTGCATTCCATCATTTCCGGAAGACATTCATCTGCTGTAATCTTCGCTGAGGGCTGTGAACACGTTTCTAAAATTGTCAGCTACTCTGCTATACTCTGACAATTCAGTACAAATAGGTTTGTCAGTTTCAACAATTTTTTAAAAAAGTTTTGCTTTCTGCAACAAGAGGTACTTGTAACTTCATAAGGTTTTGAACCATGTCCTTTCTAGTCTTAGTCCAAAAATACAACTGATACCATCTTAGTTTCGTCATCCAAGGATCTGTGCTTAATGCCTGAAAATCTTGTTCCTCCTCACTTGTTCTGCGAAAGGTGCAGCAGTTTTGCTGAAAAGGCTTCCGTGAGCAAGCTGTTTATGATATTAGAAAGGCTGGCATATTTGTGAAGGACCCATTGCAGGGAATGTTCTGAAAGTAATAAACCATGTCTCAAAAATCAATAGAAAATGCTACTAGAAGTAGATTTTCAGAAGGCTGCAGGACAGAGGTAATACACTGTGTTGACAGCATAAATGGGACGGGGCTGGAATAGCGGGGGTGATGGTGGAGGGGAGACCGTTCCTCCTGAGAGTTAGAGAAGCTGAAGTTGCACATTGCTTTAGGAAACTAGCTGGTAAGCAATAAATCGTAAGTAATCAAGTTGCAGTATTATTTTAGGGACATGGACTTTTGCTGTAGCCAGTGACTAACAATATTACTTTTAAAACTGAAAGAAATGGCAAACAAGCAAGCACAGCAAACTGAAAAGGCACCAGTCCTCGAGGTCTCATGCATGGGTTTCATAATATGTTACAAAGAATCCAGGGGTTCTGTACAGATTCCTTGGAAATTCCTAAACTACAGTGGTGCCTCCGCATACGCGGTCTTTTTATAGGCGGCTTTGAGCATAGGCGCTCAAAGTCGCCGGCACGCGCGGGGCGGAAGGGGCGGCACGTCCCATTCAATTGAATGGGCGTGCGCACCCGTTCCGCCTTGTGCGCCGCCACACACAAGCCCCATTGGAAACAATGAGGCTCGAGCATAGGCAGATTTTTTATACGCGGAGGGATCCGGAACGGATCCCCCGCGTATAATAAGGTTCCACTGTATTTGTAGTTTTACAAACCTACTCATAGCTCCCTGTTGTTTATGGATGGTGCTCTTTTGGCTACATAAAGATCAGCACTCAGAGAACGAGGGTGCATCTACACTGTAGAAATAATGCAGTTTGACACCACTCTATGTGCTGTTGCTCCTTGGTATTTGCCATTTTACAAGGTCTTCAGCCTTTTCTGCCAAAGAATGCTGGTGCCTCACAAATTACAATTCCCAGGATGGAGCCTTGGCAGATAAAGTGGTGTCAAACTGCATTATTTCTACAGTATAGCTGTACCCAGAGTTTACTATTAGTACCGGTATATATGAATGAATAAGAATAGCTTTACTTGGTGCTTCAAAGACAGTGCTCTAAAACACACTGCAGAAATAATTCAGTTTGAGACCACTTTATATCTCCTGGCTCAATGCTAGAATATTCTGGGAACTGTAGTTCTGTGAGACATTTAACTTTCTATGTCAGAGAGCTCTGATGCCCCAGTAAATTACAATTCCCAGGATTCCCTAGCAATGAGGTAGGGCAGGTAAAGCAGTCTCAAACTGGATTATTTCTGCAGTGTGTTTTGGACCAATAATGTTTATATCAGGTGTCCCTCTTTGGTGAAAAGTATTCCATAGCTGGAATATTCCCTCTTGTTTGGAGTAGGGTCCTGGGGGACAGTCTTGGGGTATCTTGGTATTTAGCTTACCTGAACCAGCTGAGCTTTACTCTGGGCAACACCATGTTGAGCAATCCTTGTCCTTGATCCTAGTTGAAGCTGCCTGTCAGGCCAACCAGGAGATTATTCCCTTTGTTCCAATGTTTAATACAAGTCGAGTCTCCCTTATCCAAAATGCTTGGGAAAAAGAAATGTTTTGGCTTTTGAATTTTTTCAGATTTTGGAATATTTGCATATATGTAATGAGATATCCTGGAAATGGAACCCAAGCCTAAACCTGAAATTTGTTTCTCATTTGTATGCCCTGTATAAACATAGCCTGAAGATCGTTTTATACAGTACATAGTATTTTAATTTTTTTGTGCATGAAATAAAGTTTGTGTACACTGAAGCATCAATAAGCAAATGTGTTACTTTCTCAGCCACCCATGTGGACAATTTGGGATTTTGGAGTTCCAGATGAGGGAGAGTCAACCTGTATTGTTACAAAATATACAAGAACACTGGCTGTTGGACGTAACCTCAGATTCATGCACAGAATGTAGCATGTAAATATGATTTAAATATCTTGATTTCCATACTTGGAGTCTCTGTCTATGTGCTCTTTAAACCCCATTTTGCAGCTAATGTTCAAGTGATTTCAACCTCTTTATATATGAAGGTCATACACCTATTATGGAAAAGGCTGGGCAGGCCACAGTGGTGGGTGTGATATTATCTTACTTCCCTTGTATGTTGATGTTCTTCAGAAAGCGTGAATAGGACCACTGTATTTCTTTAGAAGGGGGCGTGGAAACCAGTTGAGTCATTAATTTTTTGTCTCTTGCTTTAAAATTTAGGTAGAGCCAGCATGGTGTAGTGGTTTGAGTGTTGGACTATGACTCTGGAGAACAGGGTTCAAATCCCAGGTCAGCCATGGAAACCGACTGGGTGACCTTGGGCAAGTCACACTCTCTCAGCCTCAGAGGATGGCAATAGCAAATCCCCTCTGAAGAAATGTAACACCCCCCCCCCAAAAAAACCCACCTGTGATAGAGTTGTCCTAGGCTTGCCACAAGTTGGAAATGATTTGAATGCATACAACAAGAACAACAACAATTTAAAATTTAGAAGTAACAATTTAAAAATTCCACTTTGGATGTTTTTTAGACTATGGAACTTTCAGTGCTGTGTAGCAGCAGCATGTCTGCAGCTAACAATGCAATAAAGTTTGAGTTGGGGAAGAATGGGGTTCTTCTCTAGCTGATTGTCCAGTAGCTGTTTGTATCTGCCCACAACAGACAAGGTTAACAGTGGCTCCACCAAAAAGCATCTAGGGGTAGCCATGTTGGCCATATAGCAAATCCAAGAACATCCAAACAATGATACCTTTATTGGACCAACCAAAATGCACAATTACATGTTGCAAGCTTTCGAATTCACACTGGCTCCACCAGAATCACCAAGTATGTGTGAACTGCAAAACAGAGATAAAAGAGGTGGGGCGGGGTGGAGAGCAGGTAAACCTGCTTATTTTTGGTCATCAAAATGGAAAATAAAAAGTCATCCTTAGATCCAAGTTACATCTGCTGTCAAATCAGATTATTTCTGCAGTGTGGATGCAGCCCCAGTTAAGAAACCTTCAGGTGGTCTCTCAAATGTTCAAAATGTTGGGTTTTTAAAAAAATTATACAAGGCTTCCTTGATCTGGTTGTTTCGTTTCACGTTAATGATTTTGGAGGGAAAGTTTGCCCAAATACGTTGATCTGCTTTTCTCTTTTGTGGCGTAGGAACCAATTCCTATTCTTTCCATGCTATTTCTGCCTCTGGTGCCACATTTTCTGTTAAAAAAATAATGTGCAGGAACATGTCTACTTGTCAACTGATGTATACCTGTATTGAAATATTCAGCTGGCTCCTAAGTGGCATGTCTGTCTGGCACTGCTGATTATATTTGCTCCAGGCAAGAGAGAAAGAGAAGTCTGTGTTTTGCCAATGAGAACTGGGTTTTCCTAGTGTAAAGTGCTGATTGAGATTCACAAGATTGCCTTCTTGGCCATTTGATATATTCCTGTTAGCAAAATACAATTTCTTTCTCTCTGCTTCTCTGCCGCTCTGTACAATATTATTGTGCTACTATTTATTGATGTGTACTTTTTGTTTTCAAGAACCTTCCAGGCATTTTAGAATGTAAATAAAATAATCATGCAGGTTGAGTATCCCTTATCTGGAATTCTGAAGTCCAAAATACTCAAAAGTTGTCCACATGGGTGGCTGAGATAGTGACAACTTTGCTTTCTGATGGTTCAGTGTACACAAACTTTGTTTCATGCACAAAATTATTTAAAACATTGTATAAAATTATCTTTAGGCCATGTGGATAAGGTATATGTAAAACATAAACGAATTTCATATTTAGACTTGAGTCTAATTTTGAAGATATATCATTATATATATACAAATATTCCAAAATCCAAAAAGACCCCAAATCAGAAACAATTCTGGTCCTAAGCATTTTGGATAAGAAGTACTAAAGCTGTACCCGAAATAAAAACTATCAAAGTGAAGAAAAAGGGAAACAGCAACTGGACAGAGCAGAATCAGTATTAAATGAGATGTGATTCCAGTTTACAAGCTGAAAGCTTCGTGGAAGAATACTGTTTTTATTTTACACCAAAATAACACCAATGAAGGAGCAGTGTGACTCTCCAGGAACAGAATCTCAGAACCTTTCTACCATGATAGGAAAGACCTGACCCCCAGTTGTGGCCAGTTGAGCATCAGTTAGTGTACAGTGTAGGTTGTCAAGTGGGGCCACTACCAAATAAAGTGGTGAGGAAGAGTGACCTGATTAGTTGCCTCATGGCCTATGTGGCCAGTTCCAGATGACGGTCCAATGATAGTTGCTAGTACAAGAGTAGGCAAAATGCAGCCCTTGGGCCTTTTTAGGTGTGGCCTTTGAAGCTCACCAAAGCCCACAGATTGCCTTCCCAAATTTAAAAAATCAGTGATGGATTTCCCGGTGTTTTTTTTTCCCCAAATACCAGCCTAACCCCCACCCCACCACTTACAAAGTTGGGGACTTGCTTCCTTTGTCTCCCAAAGCCCTGTGAGGCTTCCAAGCACCCCCCTCCCTAATTAAAAACAACAACTACCAGACATAAACCTCCAAAGCTACTTGCAAATGTAGTGGTTTGCTTCCCTAAATCCCTCAGAGTCCCCCAATGCCCAAGAGGCCCAAATAGTGTCTGAAAGTGACATCATGTCATTTCTGGTGTACCCAGAACATGTTGGTGTAGCCAGTCGTGTGGATGTAAATAGAACAAATGGTCCCCATCCCTTTCCACAGTTAGCCACTCCTGTGCTAATAGTGTTCCACAGGAATTTGTTTTAGGGCATAGATTGTCCTTTTGTTTGTTTGTTTGTTTAAAAATGTGTTTCAAAACAAGTGACTTGGCTAAATGTGTTTTGTTCCTTCCCACTTCCAAATCATGCTTTCACATATGCCAACATTTGGCTCCCAACACACACACCCCCCAAGCACATAGTTTCTTAGCGCTGAATACATCATGTGCGGGGATATTTGGTACAAAATATTTAGAACAGGACAAGAAAGCCATTTGGATGCTTCCAAGCTGCCTGTGGATTAACACCTTCTGACTGACCAGTTGCCATCATGTCCCATACATCAGGAGATCAGTCTGAAGAAGCCATTATCTCTTCCCTTTCTTGTTCCATCTTGTCCTACCCCACACAGCAACTGGAGTGAACAGGGAAAGGATTTTTAATGTTTCTTTTTTACAAGTAGTGCTACAGAATAGGAAATGCTTGAATAATTGTGTTAAATTAATAGGAATATAACATTCTATAACATAGATCAGCGGTTCCTAAACTTTGGTCCTCCAGATGTTTTGGACTTTGGTTCCCAGAATTCATGTCTATTGGCCAAACTAATGGGGGCTTCTGGGAGATGAAGTCCAAAACACTTGGAAACCTAGACTTTGGGAATCATTGACATAGATCCTCATGCAAAATCAGGCTTAGATGCATGATACAAATGAGATGCAGAAGAACAAGTGGCTGCAATTTACATGTGGATCACAGTCTTTCTCTGGGCTTCATTACTTTGATCGGATAACATTTTCTGAAAGAGATGAGTTAGCAAATTCTTATTCAAGGGTGCTCCTTGGTGCTGAAGCTTATCTCTGCATGCAAAGATCTGGATCGGGACCATGGATTTTTAGAGCTGGCCCTATTTTGCTTTTCAGTGAGTTGGTTTGGAATGCCACTACCTTGGTTATGTAGTGGATTGAAGCCAATTGAGATATTCTTTCTTCCTTTCCTATAATGAGGGAAGCAGATAGTGCTGGCTGTCCAGCTGAATCAAAACCAAGGACAGAGACGTGGCCTCCTGCAGGAAGCCTGAAACCTCACTGTTTAGAAAAGCTGGACGTTTTGGCAAAGCGTCTTCCGAGCCTTTCAAGCGGCACCCTGTAGTATATGGAGTTTTTGAAAGGAGCACTTCTGTCAAGGTCATTAGCAGCGTATGTTGGGAGTGGGCTGCTTATGAAACAGAAATTTTGACTTCCCGTCCGCCCACCTGTGGGTCTAGTGTGGTTCTGTAACTGTTAGCAGTCTCCGGAGGATTGTAAAACCAAGGAATATGGAAAATGTATAAAGGAACAAAAAAGGAAGTCCTACACTAGACTGTGCACTTACTTATATTCCTGGTTGGCTACAGTCGGGCATGTTGCCACTAAATTAACCTCAAAAGCCTGGATCTGACAGCAAAATGTCCGCAGTAATTGTTTTCATTGGCATTTGGCTTCAGAGTTAACTCAGTGATCGAACACGAGTCTGTGTGCGCTGAATATTTGTCCGGTAATGAGTCTGTGTGGTTTCCCTCCAGTTTTTTTTAAAAATGTAATCATGGAAAAATAGTTTCTGCTTTGAATAGTTGTCAAACATGCTTCTTTCACTGACAATGAGATGCAGGGCAGCTGAAGGGGGTTGTTTAGTCTAGAGTAAATACTCCAGAGATTAGAAGGTCATGGTAGGAAATGTAATTATACCATTTTATTCTGGAATAATCTCTGGATTGTAGAGTTCTTCTATGTGTATGTGTTGTGAAGGTAGTAGGGTGAACAGAGTGCCAACTTGTGTTTGTTCGAATTATACACACAGACCCCTTCTGACTAGCTGGAAATATTAAAATTTGAGGACGTTAGCCTAGTATCACTATCACAGAAACAAAAAGCCTACCAATACTTTTTCTGAGAACATTTGCATATTTATACATTTACCTGTTGAATTAATCATTTATGGTCAGCTTTAAAAGACTTAACCATTTCAGTAGTATTGTTGGGAATAAGTGCAAGCAAAAATAGTAATTCTGTTAGAACTGCTCTGGTTATAAAACGGCACAGAGAATAAAACACTGGTTATGCTCTGGCTGTAAAGCACCACAGCTATAAAGCAGCATAGATAATAAATAAAAGCATGCAATAGTATTATTGGGAATAAAGATTGCTTTGAGTAAAACAAACAAAATTAATTTCAAAATTTCATGTTGTGAAAACCATGTCCTATCTGGCTTGTTTTCATGTCCCATCAGTGCCAAATGCCACCATAAGTTGAGAACCTTTGTCTGATGGTTCTTTGGAAATTTTATTAAAACCTTCTCACAACAAGGGGCAGACAAACATTTGAAAACACAGGGCAGCTGCAATAGAGTGCTGAATGCATTTTGCACAGTGATGGATTTTCAAAGAAGTTCAGGGATATACCAGAAATTTAATGAAGCTGGGGCAGGCTGGTGGAGTGACTGGTATTACTTGGGAGAGGGAGGAGACTTTAGCATTATGGTAGTTGTTGTTGTGTGCCTTCAGGTTATTTCTGACTTATGGCGACCCTAAAGTGAACCTATCATAGGGTGATCCTGGCAGATTTCTTCAGAGTTAGTTTGCCATTGCCATCATCTGAGGCTGAGAGAGTGTGACTTGCCCAGAGTCACCCAGTGGGATTCATGGCTGAGAGGGGATTTGAACCCATGGTGGGATCTAATCTAAATAAACTAATGAGAATTTTGAAGGGCCTAAATACCTTAAAGGCACTAGATTCTATTTGATCTTGGAAGCTAAGTAGGGTCTGCCTGGTTAATTCTTCAATGGGAGACCGCCAATGAATACAAGGTGCTGTAGGCTATATTTCAGGGGAAGGAACTGGCAAAACCACCTCTGAGTATCCCTCCCCTAAGAAAACCCTATGAAATGTATGGGGTCACCATAAGTTGACAGATTACTTGAAGGCGCATATGCACACACAGTTAGGATTTGCCATTTCTTTTCTTCTGTACAATTCACGAATCTAAGCTAAGTCAGTAAAACTTGGCTACATGTTGTAATCTTCCATTTCATGCATATAGAGGAGGACTGTGTGTGTGTGCTGTTATTTGTCACTAAGACAACTTAGACTTATGATGACCTATGAATGAGAGACCTCTAGTAGCCCCAGTCATCAGCTGCCCTGATCAAGTCTTGCAAACTCAGGGCCATGGCTTCCTTGACTGAACCAATCCACTTGTAGTGCAATATCCCACTTTCCCTACTGCTTCAACTTTGCTGGGAATTACCATCTTTTCCAGTGATTCATGTCATTTTATGATGTGTGCACAGAATGGCAGCCTCAGTTTAGTCATCTTGGCTTCCAGGGAGAGTTTAGCTCTAACTTCCTCTAAGACCAATTCACTTGTCTTTTTAATGGTCCATTATATATGTGGAACCCCTCTCCAGCACTACATTTCCCCCCCCCCCCAATGAGTTTATCTTTTTGTTGTCCAGCTTTCACACCCATACAAAAAAATTGGAAATAATATTACATGGATGATTCTGACTTTGGTATCTATTGATATATCTTAAACGTGAGGATCTAATCTAATTCCTTCATAGCTGCCCTTGCCTCTGTCTGTCTGTCTGTCTGTCTGTCTGTCTGTCTGTCTGTTTCTCTTTCCCTCTCCCTCTAATTTTTTTACTGAAAAAATATGGTTCCGGCTCATAAAGGTGCATTTGTCTGTGCCATTCACATTATAGCATCATTCGTTTCCTTACTTACCCTGGGGCTGATTTCCCCCTTATCAGTAGGAAGACTCTTCTTATAAAGGGAGTTGAGGTGAGATGGCTATAGAGAATTAGGATTAACTCTAAATCTGTCTAATCCAAATCCTAAACCTAAACCTGTTCCTTCATCACATGAAGAGGATGGCTGACCAGATATGAAATTCAACACGGAGAAATGTAAAGTACTGCACTTAGGGCAGAGAAATGAAATGCACAGATATAGGAAGGGGGAGACCTGGCTGAACAAGAAAACATGTGAAAGGGATCTAGGAGTCCAAGTAAACTACAAGTTGAACATGAGTCAACAGTGTGATGCAGCAGCTAAAAAGACCATTGCAATTTTAGGCTGCATCAATAAAAGTATAGTTTCTAGATCAAGAGAAGTAATAGTGCCACTATATTCTGCTTTGGTCAGGCCCCACTTGGAATACTGTGTCCAGTTCTGGGCACCACAATTCAAAAAGGACATTGAGAAACTGTAGCGTGTCCAAAGGAGGGTGACTAAAATGGTGAAAGGTCTGGAAACCATGTCCTATGAGGAACAACTTAGGGAGCTAGGTATGTTTAGCCTGGAAAAAAGAAGGTTAAGAGGTGATATGATAGCCCTGTTTAAATGGACATTGAGAAACTGTAGCGTGTCCAAAGGAGGGTTACTAAAAGCTTGAAAAGTCTGGAAAACCCATATTAATGGATGCAAGCTGCAGGAAAAGAGATTCCAGCTCAACATTAGGAGGAACTTTCTGACAGTAAGGGCTGTTCGACAGTGGAACACACTCCTTCCTCGGAGTGTAGTGGAGTCTCCTTTGGAGGTCTTTAAGCAGAGGCTGAATGGCCATCTGTCGGGGATGGTTTGATTTGGATTTCCTGCATGGCAGGGGGTTGGACTGGATGGGCCTTGTAGTCTCTTCCAACTCTATGATTCTATGATTCTATGTTTGTGAACCAGGTTTCAGTGCAAACAAAACTTTGATCAGAGAAGCAAAGGTCTAAACTGGGGTGGGCAACTGTGCAGGTGACAGGTCTGAATTTTCACACCTATGTGCTTTCCATTGGGCTGCACTGGTATATTGGCAAATTGGAAGAAATATTATTGTGTCACTTCCAGTTCCTGTTCATCGTGATTTGAGGCTGGTTTGCCTCAAGTTGGGAGTTTTATCAGAGTGGGAGTCATGCAAACTGCTGCAGTTGTGGATAGCCCTAATGCATTTTGTAGTTTCAAAACTGTTCAAAAAGGATTTTAAATATTAGTGTGTGTGTACAAGGATTTATTGCAAACCCTCTGGGTGACTTTGGTCAAGTCACACTCTCCAAAACATAGTAGGGAGGAACTGGGGAAATCCTACTGACTTACGAAGTTCTCTGTGGCTAACTGTGAGTGAACATTTTCTCCAACATAGCTCCAGTGGTAGCAAGAACGAACCACTTTCAGCCACCTTAAATTTTGAGATCTTTCTGAGGCTCTTCTCTCTCAGTCCTGCTAATACTGTCATGACTGGCAGAGACATGTACAATGGCATTCTTGGTAGCTAAGAAACAGCATGGTGTAGTGAACTGAGTCTTGGACACTAAGGTCAAATCTCTCAGCCACAGAAACCACCTTGGGCAAGTCACACCCTCAGCATTAGAGGAAGGCAATTGTGAACCTCTTCTGAAAAAACCTTGCCAAGAAAACCCAAGGATAGGGTCATTGTAAGTTGGAGTCAACTTGAAGGCCCATAACAACAACCAGGGAGTTGTGGGGTTGTGGGGGGCTTGGGAGGATGCAAAAATGCGGCTAGGTATTACGTACAGACTGTGGGCCACACTTTCTTCATCCTGATCTCAACCTAAGTGCCATATTTGTTCAAAGATCAAATTGTTCAAATTCAAGATTCAGTACAATTTTCTTGTTTTAAAATTCAAAGCCCTACACAGCCTAGCCCTCCCCTGTCTTCCAGCTGTTATTTCTTTTTGTCAGTCTACCCAAAATCTACATTCTAGGAAATCTGTGCTTTTCACCCAACCAAGAGTTTCCCCTTCCTTGGCTCGGTTTTGTCCGTTTTCACTTGCTACTTCATATACCTGCAATTGCCTCTTTGAGTATTTGTGGACTGCCCCTCATTATTTTAAAATCTCAGTTAAAAACTTTCATGTTTTCCAAAGCTTTTGGAATTTTAGCTTAATACTGGCTTACAGCCTTGTTTATTTTGATTATATGTATTTGTCAAATTGCTTTATACTGTATTTTTCTATTTTATCTGGTTAATTTGTTTTACAATTATATTGTATAGTTTTATTGTATTTTATTATTCCTTTCTTTCCTCTGTGTTGTTTTACTTGTACAATGCCATGTACACCTATGGCTCTATATAAATAAATGCTAATAATAATAATAATAATAATAATAATAAAGAATGTGATTGATATAATCTTGCCTGTAGCTGGTATAGTACCACCCAATACTTATTCTAGAATGGCTTAGAAAAGGAACTCTGTCTCTGTGTGTGTGCACAATGTATACATGTACTGTATCTGTGTATGTGGCCTTCAATTCAACATTAATGAACTTTTAAAAATCACATATAGTAAGTAAATTCTTTTTCATGGTTTGCATGCAATAGTACGAAATGTGTTTTCCTGGTTTTGGAATTTAAATGTCCCCAAATCATGTAATGTTTCTAATAATAAAATAATGACTTGAACATATGCAGAATTGACAGATTAGCCATTGTCGAGGCTGGAAGGCAACATGGATATATTTTGGTTCCTTTGCATAACTGGTTTTAAATGTAAAAACATAAATCTTTCATTGCTGGAGGGGTTGTGGTGTGGTTTTCATTTGCTATAATTTCCTGTGAGACACTATTCCAAGCAAGCCCCACCTTCACAAGACAATACAGTTTTGCATTCACCAGAATATATCCCAATATATTTAAGACTTGTTAACACGACCTGGGTATATCATACAGTCTCAATGAATGTGTTTAATAAAGGGCAGTGAGGTTTGAAAGAATCTTTTGAATTATTTTACAGTAGAAGCAGAAGCTAAATCAACCCCCTTACAGCCATAAATGTCACCAGTTCTCTTCCATTGAATACTTACACTTGCTTGCCACTGCAAAATCAATTGTGTGACTCTTTCTTGACTCCAAAAAACGAAAAGTATTGCGACTGGCTCATACATTACTGACTCGCAAGAACACTATGCCTCTGTAACTTGTCAGAATCAAGTTTTAGTTAATAGGTATTTTTCAGTGATGTAATGGGAAACATTTGGCAGAGAGACAGAATATAATGGACTGTGATTAATGTTTTAATATGCACTTTTTGCTCTTACATATGATGCAGAGGTGGAGTCTTTTCAGGCCCAGATTGATAGGCCTTCGGCAGGTGTGTGTACGTAATCTTTTTAGAAAAACGCTTTAAAAATAAGTTGAACCTTTTAATTTGTGTGGGTGGCTTTTTTTTTTTTAAAGAAAGGGTTTTGATTCTTTTTTAAAAAAATCCCTGGCAATATTGATGTGTATAAAAGCATGTCTTCTAGAGAGTGAGTTTTTCCACTACTTAAAATAATTGATTTAAAAAAAAAACCCACCAAAACCCACACATAGTAAAAAGATTTATTTGAAAATACCTCAAAGAGAGTCTGAGAGTTAAGTTTGACAATAGCAGAGTTAGATTTATTGTTTATTCTAGTGTGTATGTATTATGTTCACTTAGGTTGACTTTTTATTATAGAACTTGCATTTTCTTGACTTTTTTGTATGTTTCTCTTAATTCGTTTTTCACTTAACATTTTGCTCAGTATCCATCACTCAGAGCTACCTCCTTGTTTAAATGACTACGAACACATTCACTAGCGGTTTTCAGAGGTGTGATTGAAACATTTGCACTTTCTGCTCATAGGTTGAATATAAAATGGTTTTAATTCAGTGTTACATTGGCGATGTTTAGAAATGACATCAGGGATGGGCAAAGTGCAGGTTGTGGGTCATGTGTAGCCCATGAACCCAACTTTTGACAGCTCTGAAGCCCCTGTCAATTCTTCCTAAGCCCTCAGTCTTCCATTTAAAAATTCAGTGTGATTACTGCCCCCAAAACATGCAAAACCTAATACATGAAAACATGCAAAAACACCCCCACTCTACAAGCACCCAGAACCCTGTTCACCAAAAATCTGTTTTCCTCTGCAGTTCCTCTCAAAATGGCGGCAGAAAACAACATCACTTCCTGTCACCATTTTGAGAGGAACGTTTTGAGACAAAACAGATTTTGGGGCTTGCTGGATAGGGTGACTAAAATGATGCTTCCAGTTAACAAGGCAAGTTTGTTTTTAAAATCCCATATCAAATATAAATATTAAATATAAATGCTAAGAGCATTTACAGGTGGCCCCTTGGTATCCTTGGGGGTTTGGTTCCAGGACCCCCCATGGAAACCAAAATCTGTGGATGCTCACGTCTCATTATATACAGTGGCACAGTAAAATGATGTCCTTTATATAAAATGGCAAACAAAATCAAGCATTGCTTTTGAAGATTTTTAAATATATATATATATTTTCAAGCCGTGAACACAGAATGCGTGGATATAGAGGGCTAACTGTGCTAGAAAACCTCTTCCCTCATCTTTCGCAAATACATGTTTTGGGGTTTTTTTTTGTTTGGGTGTATTCCTGGATTCAGGGCTGAACCTGGATGACATTTTGGTGGTGGCTAAGAGTGTGTTTGTACAGCTGAAACAACCGCATCCATCCTTGGAGGTGTCAGATCTGGCACAGTGATGCATTCTTCACTTATATAGTGCACTGTATCTCAGATGGTCCACTATGAAGAGGCAGCCTTTGAAAAGTGTTGGGAATCTTCAGCTGGTCCAAAATGCTGTGGCCAGATGGTTAACTGGGGCCAGTTAAAGGGAACATACAACTCTCTTGTTACAACACCTTCATTGGCTAGCAATCTGTTTTCAGGCACAATACAAAGTGGTGGTTATAACACACAAGGCCATATGTAACTTGGGTCCAGTCTGAAGCTGCATATTCTCCCATATGAGTCTGTTTGGGCTTTGAGATCTTTGAAGCAGCTCTTTCTCACTGCCCCACCGCCCCAGCATATTCACTGTGGATTTGAAAAAAGGGCTTCTTATAACAGCTGCTCAATGCTGTGCACAATCTTACCAAGAGAAGTGAGGCTGGCACCTTCCCTGTTTTCCTTCTGCCAGGAAGCAGTGGCATCACTAGGGCTGGCATCATCTGGTGTGGCAATTTATGGTGTGAGCCCTCCATTGATCTCCTCCCATGCCACACCATACAGAATCCTTACATATGACAAACTATGTAATGGTCATAGTTTATGTGACATAAACAAATAGTAGAATTAAAATTATACCTGTACATTATAATATCATGTGCACAGCATAAATGTATTTACCTGTACGTAGTTTCATGTGATTAAAGTGAAAATTTTGTAAGATGTGATGCTTTTAAAGAAAATTTAGAAAGAATATTTAAATAAAAATTTAATTAAAGTTTAAAATTTGAAATTTAATTTAAAAAAACAAAACAAACTGGGGCCTCTCCTTTCTCCTCTCACTGATCGTCACCTGACTCACACCATCTCTTTAGCATTTTAAATGGATGCAGGCAAATGCCACAGCCCATTTCTAACAAAAGACAGACATTTGGGGAGCAGTGGTGTCACCTCCACCTAGAGTTTCATTTGGTGTGGTCCACATACCCGTAATGACCCCCCTGCCAGGAGGCATAGAAATAAGCCTTTAGTATCTAAGCTAGGTTGCTTTTAATCCAGGAGAGGTGCTGCAATAGCAATAGCATGTACATTCCTGTACTGCTTATAAATGAACTCATACCAGCAAGCTGGGTACTCATTTTATCGACCTACAAAAGGATGGAAGGTTGAGTCAACCTCAGAGCCCCTGGGATCAAACTCACAACCTTGTGGTTGCAATACAAAGGAAAAAAAATACTTTAAGAATTTATTTTAACCAACCTGTTCTCTGTTTTTAACACACTTATTTTATTCATTGTATTGTTAACTGCCTCAAGTCCCATTTTGACTCCCATGGCTCTTTTCCAAGTTGTGTTTGAGATGTCTTACACATATATTATCTAAATATGCCTTTTGCTTTAGAGAAAGGGTGCTCCTGTGCAACTTTTTGCAAATGTCAGTTGCACAAACTTCATACAGTTAATCGACTGAGATTTTGTTACATGCATGCTACACAGCTTGCTCACTCTCAGACTCCTGACAGCCCCTTCCTTTGCTGTGGTTCATATTGAGTCACTGCTCTTGGTTTCTCTTGGCTATGGCTCCATTCCCATTTTCTTTTAGTCAAACTTTCTTCCTCCCAACCAATCAGGGAAAATGTTATGAATACAAAGGCACCACAAAACTATGCAGCTAATCAGATTTGGCTATGTAATAATGTCACTGAAGCAAACAAAACCAATGCTTTGCCCTTCGTTCCAAGTGGTTTGGAGAGCGATGGGAATAGACCGTTTCCATCAGCATTGGGAACACTATCTGAATAGATTTCACTACAGTGCAGCAGGACTGGAATGTCCTAGGCGTGCATCCGACTCAAAATGTGGTCTATTAGTATTAAATAACTTTAAGCAGAAACACCATTTAGTTCTCAATCCCATTCTGATGACAGGCTATAGTAGATCAACAAGAGTTTCCAACCCTCAGTAGTTTAAAAAGAGAAACAAGAAGAAACTCCTTCTCTTAAATCAACCAAGAAAACTTTAGGGAAACTGTGAGTAGATTTCTGTGTTAGAGGATTTGTATGGGAGCTCTAGTTCTGGTTTGTTGTTTTTGTTAGATGTCATCAAATCAGCTTCAACTTAATAGTTACCCTGTGGATGAGAAACCTCCATGAGGCCCAGTCATCAACAGCCCTGTTCAGGTCTTGCAGACTTAGGGCCATGGCTTCTTTGATCAAGTCAATCCTCTTGTTATGTGTGATCTTCCTCTTTTCCAATTGCCTTCCACTTTACTGTGAATTATCTTCTTTTCCAGTGAGTCATGACATCTCATGATATATCCAAAATGTGATAGCCTCAGTTTAAGCATATTGACTTCTAGGAGTTCAGCCTTAATTTGTTCTAGTACCAGCTTATCACATCTTTTTGGCAGTCCATGGTATCTGCAGAACTCTGCTCAAGAATCACATTTCAAGTGAGTTAATCTTTTTCCTGTCACCTTTCTTCACTGTCCAGCTTTCATGTCCATACACAGAAATTGGAAATATTATGACATGAATGATTCTGGCTTTGGTATTTAATCATATATCTTTACAGTTGAGGATCTTATCTGATTCTTTGTGGATGCCTTTCCAGGTTTTAGCCTTCTTATGATTTCTTGAGTTCTGCCTTCATTTTGATTAATGAAGACATGGAAACTCTTTAACTGTTTCTGTCTTCATTGCCCACTTTAAAGTTATGTAAATTGTCCTTGGTATTATTTTTGTTTTCTTAATATCCCACTGCAACTCAGTGGTGTCACTAGGATTGGTGTCACCCAGTGCAGTAACTCATCGTGTCACCACCACTCCCATTAACTTTCTCCCATGCCACACCATACAGAATCTTTAGTAATGTTTTTTATACTAATATTACTCTTAAACCATAATTCCTGTATATCACTGAATGGAATGGCAATAGTTATGACATAAACATATTGAGCCATAGCAGTTAGAAATGGTGTCAAACCTATTATTTCTGCAGTGCGGATGCAGCCTCTGTCTTCAGTACAAGGGCCTAGACCATCTCCAGTGACTGACCTCAGGGGCCCTTGTTAAGCAAACGCATAAACATTAGAGCTACATTGGCATACCGCCACGCAGACTTGGCTTTCCATGTTACTGGGCCTACATTTCATAACAAGAAAACATTGTTATGAAATCATTGCAAGCTATCGTGGTCAAATCTGTTGCCCTTATGAACAACATGGTAGCTGGTTTAACAGCATATCTGCTTCTGTATTTAAGACTGAAGTCTTGCTCTTAGTCCAAAAGTTTTTTGTTTTGTTTTTGTTTTTGGTGTCGGGGAGGAATATGAAAGGAAAATCTCGTGCTTTGGTTTCTGCTTAGCATACATATTTCCTTGGAGAATTAAATGGAACCATAAAAATAGTGTATGAGTCCAATATTTGGGTTGGTATAAATGCTTTAATATGTTTGGTTTTTAAAATAACCCGACATTTTTTGTTTTCCATGCATCCCTCAGTAATCTCAGGAGTTGTTCTTTATTTTCTGTTTAATTTTTTTACCCTGCCTTCTTTGCCTAAGAGGGCTGCTGTTACAAATTTTGGATGATGCTGGAGGATGGCACTTTGTTGTAAAACCCAGATTCAAGTTGCTTTTTCGTGCCTGTTTTTTTTTTTTTTTAACTGCTGTTGCTTGTCTTTAGGACATCTTTGCCCTTCTGGAGAGCTCTAGCAGCTGAAGTAACAGAGTTTTGGCAGAGCCTCACTGGAAATGGTATCACCACGAAATATTTAGGACCTGTTTTTAGAACAAAGTCTCAAGTGCCAAAAGCAAAAAACAAAGCAAAACAGTGTCTTAGGGCAAGGAATACAAATAAAGGAATGTTTGTTGAACACACATACTGTTTAAATCTATTTCAATTCCTATTTCTTTAAATTTAGCAAGCTAGAAACTAGTTCTCTTTCCTTTCCTTCTTCAAAGGAACCATACTCTTGAAGTATAGCTTCCCCCACCCCAACTCACCATATATCTGTGGGGCCAGTTTCTTGGAAAATGCAACGTGAAGGAGCCTACAAGACAAGATTGAGGCTTCTGTGTTGTCTTTATGGTGTAGAAACATTTTATTTATTTGTTTGCCCACTTTTCTAGTTTAAATCTTGTATTTTCCCATACAGCATTGAAAGCAAATAAACAACAGGAGGATGTGGTAAAAAATTGAAAAACAGTAAGATGAAAAAAAGAAGAAGAGGAAAGATAGAAACAATCAAGCAGACCAAACAGTGGCCACAAGACAAGCCCTGATTCTAAATAAAATAAAAATATAAAAATGTATGGATCATGAAGTTGTTGGGGGAGGATGTCTTTGTCCTGATGGTGGAAGGGCATCAGACATAAGATAGTGCAACAAGATTTTTTTAGCAGAATAACTCAAGGTAAAGTTAAAGGCATTCACAGCTGGCACCCATAGTTTTTTTGTGGGGTTTTTTTGGGCTATGTAGCCGTGTTCTGGAAAAGTTTATTCCTGATGTTTTGAAACGTCAGGAATAAACTCTTCCACAACATGGCCACACAGCCTGAAAAGCCCACAAAAAATTAACTCAGGGTAGCTACGGCTACTAAAAACTGTTGTTGTTGAGGACATTTAGATTCCAAAACCAGGAAAAGACATTTCTCTCTATTGCAAGTAAACTCAGAAAATGTATTTATTTACTATCTAGAATTTCTAAAAATGCACAAATTCTAGATTGAAGGCTCTGTGTATGCATACTCACACACACACACGTATGTGTGTATAGGTTGCGCAGAAACAAACACAGTCACAGACACAGCCCCCTTTCTGTGCCATACCATCATAAACATTGGATAGACCCAAAACCAGTGAGTAGCAGGATTGTATCATTTACTTTCTATTGACTAGGATGATACTTTGCTTTAGACCAGGATGAGTCTGCATGTAGCACCCAATGTCAGTTTGCACACACACCCAGCCCTTCAGAGCACCCTCAAGTCCCTAGTTGCTAAGTACTTTCCAGTAGATTCCAGAAAACCTTCCTAGAGTTTTCTTGTCCATAATTATTCAGAAGAGATTGGCCATTGCCTTCCTCTAAGGTTAAGAAGGTGTGAACTGGTCAAGGCTACCCATATATATAAAATCTCTGTTCTACCTTTACCCAGGTTTGTAATTCATATTAGAAACATTCCCCCCAAATGCCAGCTCAATTATAACAGTTATCTCTGTTCACTGACAGTTCAGTCTCTGATGTGACTTGGTCCTTAAAAAATATTTCCTAATAAAAATCATCTTGTTAGATTTGAGGTGGGTGGGTTTAATTTTACTCAAATTGTATGGTATTCA
>NC_056522.1:371536432-371666702 GCF_019175285.1 Sceloporus undulatus | reverse complement strand
GGAAAATACATACTCTCAAGTAGGATAATACATATACAATACATAGCAATACAGGAACCAGGGACCTTGAGACTGTAGTACATGCGTTGGTAACCTCATGCCTTGATTTCTCTAGTGCACTCTACATGGGGCTACCCTTGTGCTTGGTCTGGAAACTTCAATTAGTTCAGAACATGGCAGCCAGATTGGTCCTTGGTACATCCAGAAGAGACCATATAACACCAATCTTAAGATCACTCCACTGGCTGCCCATTAGTTTCTGGGCCCAGTACAAGGTGTTGGTTATTACCTTTAAAGCCCTAAATGGCTTGGGTCCAACTTATCTTCAGGACTGTAGTGATGACGGAACAGGATGACTGAAGTTAGAGGAGAGAGACACCATGGCAGAAAATAGGTTTTGTATGCAAAAGGGTCCTAGTTTCAGTCCCTGACATTTCCAGATTTGTTGGGAAAGATTCCTCATTGAAATTCTGCTAGTCAGTATAGACACTATTGAGCCATATGGCCTCATGACCTGACTCTGTATGAAGCAGCTTCGTACTTTACTGTGAAACCTGCTTAGCAGCTGGCGGGAAGGGGCTCTATTTTACAGCAACATTATATTGTGATTTGAGAGCTGGGAGAATGTGAATTCCACGGAGATGATTAAAATATCAGGAAAGATTTCTTATTCTCATGGTAAGAACTACACATCGGTTGCGCTACAACATTGGCCCCTTAAGGTCAGAATGGGAACAGGAGAGGAAAGGTGATCTGCAAGAGTGCCTATGGGAGTGGGTGTGAATTTTCCCCACTGTCTGATTTTTAGCTATGTAGGAAGAGATAGTGAAACCACTGGGTTTCCCTTCTTCCCCACTCTGGCAGTTTTTGTGACTTGATCACTGAGTAATTTTGTCCCTGTTGATGTCAGAACCAGAGGAACAGTCTAGAAAAGGAAGAAACCAGGAGCACAAGACTAGCCTTTCCAATTGACCCCATCCTCCTTAATCCTTTCCCATGTATCTGGTAAGCCTAAACATATGTCTGCTCTATTTGCAGGTGGCTCTGATGTGACAGATCCTTCTGCCACCTAGTGTTTAATGACAAACTTCTGTGCTTTCCAAAAGCTTTCAGTAAGCAACCTAACAACCATAGTGTTGCTCAAGAGCCTTTAATTTTGACAGGGCCTGTTGTGTTGGGCACCCTTCCATAGGGTTTCTTTCTTAGGTTTCCTTCATCCATAGGGATGCATGCTCCTTTTTTCCTTGGTTCCACATACTAATATGTTTAGAAACTCCAAGTTATGCCAGTGTTTTCTTTTCTATTTCTCAGCTCTAGATTTTTCTACTGATACTAAGTCTTCAGTCATAACCAATCTGTCTGTGCTTGCTTCTGGGATGGTCTCAGGGGACAAAAATAATCAGTTTGGCTAGATGATCCTGCCTCCTTGTCCCCTATCAAGGCTAAGAGCTGGAAAAGATGCTGAACAGCATGATTTGGAAATCTCTTACCCAACAGGGGCCCCTTTCATGCTGAACAATTACAACAGTCCGATGCCCCTTAAGCAGTCATGTGGAATCCTGGGATTTGTAGTTTGTTGAGTCACTAGAATTCTCTGGCAGATGATTTTCACAAAACTAAATGTCTCAGGATGGAGCCATGCAGTTAAAGTGGTTTGTTGTTGTTGTTGTATGCCTTCAAGTTGTTTTTGACTTATGAACACCCTAAGGTGAAACTATCATGGGTTTTTTGTGGCAAGTTTCTTCAGAGCAGGTTTGCCATTGCCAGCCTCTGAGGCTGAGAGAGTGTGACTTGCCCAAGATCACCCAGTGGGTTTACATGGTTGAGCCAGGATTCAAACCCTGGTCTCCATAGTGCAACACATAAAGCAGGCTCTGTTAAAGTAGTACCAAATTGCTATAACTATGCCTTATGAAAGAAACCAGTTTCACTTCAAGGTGCAAATGAATCTGTTTGAATCTCCCCTTCCCACATAGAAAAAGAAGTTCTTAATGTGTATCCTTTCATAATGTACACACACTTCCTCCTTCATAGAGAGGATGAAGTGGATCAGCTGTGAATTACATATAGTTCATCACATGAGGATGTGGATTATCTAACCCGGCTCTCAGCCTGTTTCTTGACAGTTTTTTCCATATGAGAGTGATGATGATACCTGCAAATCCAAATGGCAGATTGGTGACTTGCGCTGGTAGTTAACTCCCTTCAAGAGGTTGCATAAAGTCCCTACATTAATTGATCCCTCTTTTTTCAGTACATTCTCTTCCAATTTGGCAATACAGCCCTAAAGCAGCCATTAAGAGAACCAGTTGTTTGGACAGGAACTGAAGCTATTGGCCAATTCCTATTAGCCAACACCAAGGACAAATTTTGTATTTGGTCACTCGATGGACTGGTTTTATCCCCATAGCGTCTGTGTGCATGTGCCTTCCAGGTGACCCTATGAATTTCACAAGGTTTTCTTAGACAAGGAATATTTAGAGGTGGTTTTGCTAGTTCCTTCTTCTGAAATATAGCACCTGCTATTTCTTGGCCACCTTCTATCCAGGTATAAACCAGGGCTGATCCTTCTTACCTTCCAAGATCAGACAGGATCTGCTATCATTTCTGTGATGGCTAGAACATTCGAACTTTAAAAACCTACAAATGTTAATATACAAACATTTGTACCTATATCCTGCCTTGAACCTCATTTCCAGGTGGAGTAGCATTGTGAAAGCAGCAGTTCATAATGGGTGACTCAAAGTTATGTTCCTGTCCCTTTTGGGAGGGATTCTTCCAGAATATGCAGAATATGCAGAATACTTTTCCTGTATAACTTTCGTAGCACTTCTTTTTTCCCTAGGTGAAAAGTTACAACCAGCTCAGTCCTGGAGGCTTCATTCTTGTTCTTTTGAGAAATAATATTACCCTCCTTATCCACAGATTTCCTCTCTCACTCAGATTCAAGCATTTACAGCTTTAATATATATATATATGTATGTATGTATGTATGTATATGTATACGTATACAGTACGTATAAACTCCAAATATCCAAATTGCATATAGTCTCTGCAAACAGGGATTGGGCTTCAGCATTCCAAACAAAGCCCTGTTCCCTCTAAACTTAACATTGGCTGCACCTGCACTGCAGAAATAATCCAGTTTGATACCACCTTACCTTAACTGGCATGGCTCAGTGCTGTGGAATCATGGGAATTGTAGTTTTCTGAGTCATCTAGCCTTCTCTGTCAGAAAGCTCTGGTGCCCCAACAAATTAGTTCCCAGAATTCCATAGCATTGAGCCATGGCAGTTAAAGTGATCCCAATCTGGATTATTTTTGCAGTGCAGATGCAACCATTGTCATTCTTTGTCATCTTCATTATAACAAGAAGCTAAACCCCTGTCTGTCTGCCCGCCTGCTTTTTCTCTTTGTCTTGTTTGTCTCTTAACTGCTTTTCTCTGGAAATTCTATCATGGTATGGTGCAATGGTGGTGGGGAGATAAAACGGAGAGACTTCTATGCATATTTTGTAATAAATAGGAAAAACAGATCCAGTGCTTGGTGCAACAGAAGCCAAAGAATAATAGCATTCATAATATGTTGACAAAAAGGAGGCAGTGAATTCCTATAGACTGTTCTTCAACACACACACACACACACACACCAATTGCAAATCTCCTTCGAAATGGTAAGCAAGGGCAGCTGGTGGCTCCCATGACAGTGGGGGTAATAAACTGACTCCTGGTTTAAGTCAGAATTTAAAAGAGAATTTAAAACACTAGACCCATGCCCATGTTTGGGCATGGGTCTAGTGTTGTCCATAGTCGCTTTAACATTTGAAATAAAATTTGGAGTAGATTAACTACCCCACTGACTTGGGAACTGCCACTGAAGATAAACCGAAATGGAATACCTCTTGGCTTTTCTTGTAGATTTATCAGCTACTTTGTGGCTTGGTGTGAATTTTAAAATGAACTTGTAAAATAAATGGACTTGAGCTGGTATCACATTTAAACTGAGTCATCGGCCTCCCCAGGCAACAGTATAGTTCAAGTATTCCTTATCCAAAATCAAAAATACTCCAAAATCCAAAATAGTCCACTTGGGCAGATGAGATAGTAACATCTTTGTTTTCTGATGATTTGGTGTGTGTTTCATGCACAAAATGATTAAAAATATCATGTATAAAATTATCATCAGGCTGTGTGTTTAAGGTGTATATAAAACATAAATGAATTTCATGTTTAGGCTTGGGTCTCATTATATATATACAAATATTCCAAAATCTGAAAAAAATACGAAATATGAAAAACCTTTGGTTCTAAGCATTTTAGATAAGAGAGACTCAACCTGCATTTACCTTTCAAGCCAAATTTGAGGACAAGTAAACAGGGCCACAGTCCCTCCCTTGGCAGAAAAAGGGAACAGTGTGGTGTAGTGGTTTGAGCATTGGACTACTGCTCTGGGAAATCAGGGTTCAAATCCCTACATGGCCATGGAAACCCACTGGGTGACATTGAGCAAGTCAGACACTCTCAGCCTCAAAGGATGGCTGCAGAAAACCTCCTCTGAATAAGTCTTGTCAGGAAACTCCCATGATAGGTTTCCTTATGGCTTCCATAAGTCAAAAATGATTTGAAGGCCCACAACAACAACACCAGCAACAACAACCTTGGCCTTGTGCAAGAATGGGGCAAGGTGTCATGCATGGTTTCATGTCATTCCTCTAACAGCAGATCCACTCAGCAGCTGAAACAGGATCAGTACCAACACAAGGTGAGCAATAACAACTCAAGTGGCCAATGTTACATTAAGATGGAAGAAGGAGAATTGCCTTGGTGTATATTCAACAATATATTTACATTCCTGAATATGGCCAACAGTGTTGTGTCCAGCTGTGAAATGGAAATAAGGAAGGTGGGGAGAAACTATGTGCCAGTGGGAGTTAAGAAATAGCCATCATATTCAGTGACATTCTCTCCACCATCACCCTGCTCGCTCGCAGCAAGCCAAGTCCATGCAACGCCTGATTTACTCATGGCCTAAATCTAGCCACAACTTTGTGGCTGTTGTCAGGTGTGATCTGTCCCCACCACATGAAGCCTGAGTACATTTGCTGAATTCCCGCTCAAGGACTGTGACTGGAGTGTCCTTGCCAGGCACAGCCGCTGTTTCTCAAGGATGTGAAAATGCTTCACTTGCAGTTATTTCTGTGGAGGGATGATTGATTTGCTGTATCTGGAGGGTTTGGGACCTGGAAACCTGAGCACAGCAGAAAATGCGCTGGCTGTTTTGGCGAAGCAGGGTGTTGAGAGGACAGACAGCTGGCTGGTGACCTCGAGAGAATGACAAATGCGGGGGCCAGGTGCCTCAGCCATTTCTGAATGCTTTAAGCTAAGCCATGCCTCTCCTTGGGCGGAAGCAGTTCAGACCTAAAAGAAGGCCCTGACAAGTCAGATCGCAGTTTCTGGAAACAGGCAGTGACTTGTGCTTCCCTTCTCAGTGTGCTGGGAAACAAATTCCCATTTTTGTGTTGTAGGAGGGACAGTGTGCTTTCTGTTGTCAGGCTGAAAACCTACTTGGAGCTGCCATCGCTGTCCTGCAGCCAAGTGATGGCATGTGGAATGCGGAGGGATGAGATCACTGCAGTAATCTAAGACGCCAGTGACTTTTTTTAAAATAAAAAGAAATTTAAAAAGGCATTTGTTACCCAGCATAACCTAGGTCTCTCTCAGTAGGGTGCATTTGCACCTGTTGAGAACTCCAGATACTTAAAGGGGGGGGGGGGGGGAGAGGGAGGAAATAAAAAGTTAACATAAAGTCAGCACCCCCTGCGCATGAAAATTGAAGCATATGAATTGTAGAATAAAGAAGGCTGTCATGCAGGAACACACAGTCCAAGCACTCTTGACAGCTGGCCATCCAGCCTCTGTTTAAAAACCTCCAAAGAAGGAGATTCCACCACAGTCTGAGGCAGTGCATTCCACTGTCAAACAGCTCTTACCATCCGGACGTTCTTCCTAATGTTGAGGTAGAATCTCTTTTCCCTGTCATTTGAATCCATTGCTCCATGCCCTAGTGGCTGGACCAGCAGAGAACATGCTTGCTCCATCCTCAATATGACATTCCTTCAAATATTTAAACAGGATTTTCATATCACCCCTTAACCTTCTCATCTCCAGGCTATCCACACCCAGCTCCCTAAGCTGCTTCTCATAAGGCATGGTTTCCAGATTTGACGTTAACGCTTAAGTTAAGTAATAGAAAAAGATCATATTATATAAATGTAACTAGAGCTTTCCTTTTTGGACTACTACTCCTAGAATTCCTCGGCCAGTATGGGTAACTTTGCCAAGCTTTGGCTATAATCCCAGCACAAATTGCTAGGTAGTGTGTTTTGCCGAAATCAGTTTAACTTGCAAAATATAGTATTTCAGTGTTGGCAGAATAAGAGTTACTGTTTCAGTAAGGTTGGAGAGGTAGAAATTGGCAAATAGGAATATACAAAGAAGGAATTATCAGTGAGACCTACCAGCCCCCAAGCACACGAGAGAGAGGCATTTCTGCATGGTCTGTATCATGGGGTCTTTTTAATTCTAATCTAGAAAAAGTTATTTAACTAAAATTCTGTTTATTTCAACAAGCTTAAGTGACTCACCCTGAACTGGGCTCCATGTGCACAAACCAGACAGTGACAGATGTACATAAATCTGAAAGTGAGGTCCAAAGGCTCAGTTGTTGTTAATACATTATCAAATGTAATGTCCAATAAATGTACTACTGTATTGATAGAAATAGATTTGCAAGTTCTCACCAAACTTCAGAATGGATTTAATTGTGGGATACAGAGTGTTCACTTTAAAATTCCTTTTGAGCTCAAAGAAGACCCATCCTCCAGGGGGGGAAATCACTACCGGTTTTTGCTTTAGCTCTACTTTGCCAATGAATTACTGGAACACTACAGTAGAATACACTCTAAAAGATTAAGGTATTGGTGCTCAAGAATTTCACTGTGCACAGTTCTCAAAGAGGTAGCCACCCAAACACTTGATCTCCAGTTAAAGAGCTGTAGTGTCCTTTACCCTTGCTGTTCACAAGCACATCCTACAAGAGTACAGCATGTGCGGTTTGAGGTGCAGGGGTCCATCTTGTTTGTCCTTCACAGAACTCCCTCTCAAAGAATGGACAGGACATGAATTGCCTTTGGTGGCTTTAGGAATGATTTTGTCCAATGGACGTACTGGTTGAGGTGAAGAAATGACCCAATTATTTATACAGCCCCCAGTTTCACTATTTACTTATTCTGTTTACTTCATTTATATGCTTTCTCCCAAGTGTACTTATACTTTTTTCCAAAGTAGTACCCAAGGTAGTAAGGTGTTTGTTGTTGTGAACCCCCTCTGAAAAAAACCTGCCAAGAAAACCCTGTGATAGGTTCACTTTAGGGTCTCCATAAGTCAGAAATGACTTGAAGGCACATAACAACAACAGCCTACAAGTTGTCTCCCATTTATGGTAGCCTCATCATAGGGTTTTCTTGGCAAGATTTATTCTGATGAGGTTTGCGTAGCAACACCTGTAATGCCTTGGTGATCTCCATTCCAGGCCTGATCCTGCTCAGTTTTTAATTCAGACAATGTAGAAAGTCTACTTATTCACAAGCAGGTGAATCAAAGCAGTGCTGCTAAATAGTATATAACACTGGTTGAGTATCCCTTATTAATGTTCCAAAATCCAAAATGTTTTTCATGGGTGGTTGAGATGGTGACACCTATCTAAAACTATTTAAAATTTTGTATAAAATTACCTTGAGGCTATGTGCATAAGGTGTATATATAACACAAGTGATTTTTTGTCTTCAGATTTGGATCCCATCTCCAAGATATCTCATGTATATGCAAGTATTCTGAAATCTGAAAAGATTCAAAATCGGAAACCCTTCTGGTTCCAAGCATTTCAGATGAGGAATACTCAGCCTGTATAAACATACAATCTATACAGTTCAGATCCAAGTGGTGACAATAACTCCAGGTTTTGATACTGCTCTGAAGGATTTTTCAGAAAGAAGTAAAATTATGGAGGCAGGAGCACAGAATTTATTCCAGTTAGTGGCTCTTTAGCACAGTTGAAGAAAATGTCCAGACTGATAACTTTTCTCAAGACAGATACTCTTAAAGGTTCCCCTGTCCGATCATAGCACTAGCAGTTATGAGATTCAAGCTGAGGATGTCTTTGTTTTATAGGGAATTTTCATAATGCATTATAGGTGTCTCTTACAGAAACTAATTATAGAAAAGTCACCATTTTCCAATACCTGAGATTAAGCCCCAAATTTCACATATCAGATTTACTGGATTGTTCTGATCTCCATTGCCAGAATCCATGCTGTTGAAACTTGGTGTGTAAACTCATTGGAACTAGAGCTTTGTGCTTTTGCTTACAATATTTAGTCTCTTTATCAATCAGCAGTCAGAATAATTGCAGAGTTTCCTTTCCCTGGAGACATAGCAAAGCCCAGCCCTCCGAATACTATTTGTTTGCCTGGGGAAAGGGGTTAAATGTTGATGTGCAGGATTACGTTTTTAATTGACTTTATCTAAATAAGTGTTATGTACTTTACATCCTAGTAATCCACCCTAGACTTGAGGGAAGAAGACATTTTGCAAATTGAAATATGGGCAAAAAGGCAGATGTAAAATGTTTATGTTTCGGGCAATCTTTTAATCTTTTCCTCCCACTTCAATAAGTGCTCTTCCATCATCCTCATCTCCCTCTGTGCTCCATCCTTTCTAATACTGAGGTTAAATCAGGGAGCTAGTAAAATTTGCTAGTGAGGGAACAACTTTCTCTCACTCTGTCAAACAACTGGTGAGCAAATCTTATCTTCCCCATGCTGCCCATAATACATCTGGAGAGCAGATTTTGGGGAGGGAAACATCTGTATGCCAAATACTTACAGATGGAGTGTGTGCCGTACATGATCCTTCTGCAAAATTCACACAATGAGAACTGCCTGGTTCCAGACAGCACTGAAGGGAAAATTCAGCAGTCCTCCACATTCTCATGAAGAACTAACCACTTTACCATCTCGATGCCAGTTCTTTGAGCCAAGGAGTGAGAGAAATAATCATCTGTAGTGTGCACGTGGTTGGTTGTTTACTGTTAAAGTTTCTCCCAGTGTCCAGAAGTTTATAACATGCAGAAGAGCCAAGCTGGAAAGCTTTGACTGAATTCTGCCATTTCAGATTGAAGCGGGCTAGATGTCTGAATGCTCTTTTGTCTGAAAACTTAGTACACATATGACAAAAATATTGCCACAGAAGTGATTGGGAGGGAACTTTTGGTATACGTGTGTGTGTGTGTGTGTGTGTGTGTGTGCACGTGCGTGCGCAGGGAGAACTGGTGGATGCATTAATTTCTCCCTGCCCTCTCTGCTTTTCCTGAGAGCAGCCTGCTCTGGCAGGTGTAACTGAATGGATTCTTCATCCCTGTACACTCTGTTGCTTGTTGTAAAGTTGATTTCAATTTATGGCAATTTGGTGACTGAGAGACCTCCTAAACCCCAGTCATCATCTTCCCTTCTCAGATCTTACAAACATGGCCATGGCTTCCTTGGCTGAGTCAGTCCACCTGTACTTTGGCCTCCCTCTTTTCCTACAGCTTTTAACTTTACTGAACATGATTGCCTTTTCCCAGTGAGTCACATATGTCCAAAGTATAAGAGCCTCAGTATACTGTACACTGCCTTGGGCTTATTGGAGAAATGCAGGATACAAATGTAGTAGAATCTAAGAGTCTTAGTAGGCAACAATCTCAACAGTGTGATGGCATTGTAAAATAGGCCAGTTCAGTCCTTGGCTGCATTGACAGAACTATCGTGTCCCAGATCAAGGGATGTAAGAATACCACTTTATTCTGTTGTAGTCAGACACTTATTTGAAATAGTATCTAATTCTGGGCACCATAGGTCAAAAATGACAATAACAACTTGGAACAGCTGAGAGAGTTGGCTATGTTTAACCTGGATAAGACTGACAGGTAATACGGTAGTCAATTTCAAATATCTGGAGGACTATTGTATGGAAGATGTGACTACTGTTCCAGAAGTAGGGCACAACACAATGAATTCAAATTGCAAGAAAAGAGATTCAACCCAAACCTTAGGAAGAACTTCTAGGTGGTATTTGACAGTGGAATAGATTCCCTTGGAAGGTGGTGGACTCCCTTTTTTTGGAGGTATTTAAGTGGTGATTGGTTGCCCAACTTTCAAGTGTATCCCAGCAGTGGATTCTTGCAATGGCAGGACAATGACCTGAGTGGTTTTTAAGGCCTTTCTATGATTTTGAAGCCCTCTGTGATTCTGATGAAATGAGCAAATAGTGCTGGTTTGCTTATGTGTATTTTATTCAGCAGATGCTAGATTAACATTGGATAAAGAACCTAACAATGCTTTCACCAAGTTTAAGGCTCCTCATAAAACTGTTGAGAAAAGTGTAGGATTGGTTAGGCTTTTTGTCTTTAACCAGCAAAGTAGTACTATATAAGAGTAAACCACTCAAGGCTGTTGGAAATCAATATGCAACTGGACTTTGATGGGGTGAGAAGTCATAAAAGAATTTGTTTGGGCCGAGTTCAGGACAGAGGGCATAGTGCTGTATTGAAAAGAATCCTGGCTTATTTTCTTTCTTAAAAAACAAGCAAGTAAGCAAACAGACAGAGGGTTTATTCTTCTCCCACTACAAACAAAAACCAGAGGACTTGGTATGGAACAAAGCAAACCTTTTCCCTGCTTTCTCAAAATGTGCTAGCATTCAAGTGAGCCACTCAGCTACAGATCTGCATGGGCTGGATTTGCTTAAAGTGTGCCCAGGTTTTTCCTCCAGGTTGGAAAACCCAGCTGAGTTTGATGTTTAGAAACTGTTTCAGTTGTCCAGCCATGCAAACCACATCCCCCTACCCTGCCGTGTGCCCTTCAGTTGATGTTGTAAAAGGTGTACATGAAAAGACCTGGGTCTTTGCCAGAAACCTCAGGAATCCAGTTCAGAGATGTGATGGTCATAAAGGAATTAAAACAACGCAGATGTGGATTAATGTGAAAAGGGAGGCAAAATGATCCTTACTGTGTGGTTTTGGGGTGGCAGAACCTTAAGGAAGCAAATCCTGAACTGCCAGGTCTCTGGTATACCTCAAGAAATGTAGATCCTTGGGTAGAGTATAAACTGTTTTCGATTTTCTGGCTGCAATGTTTGTTAATGTGCTGAGAACACAATCCATAGCCTTTAGTGGTGGTTATCTACTCAAATTTTGCTCAGTGGAGAATCTGTATTGCAAGATGTAACTTCTGTGCCCCTTACAAATAGTTATTCAGCCTCTGCTTAAACAGGGGAGCAAAGGATGACCCCAAGGGCCTAAATAACCTAAAGTTCCCATCTGATCTTGGAAACTAACCAGGGTCAGCCCTGGTTAATAGCAACTTACAATGAATATTATGCACTTCATATGGCCCCTTCAACTGCTAGCCTAGGTGTATTTGGTATGAAGGTCAACTCTAAAGACAGATTGCAAGTGCATTCTGCTGTGATTGCACTTTAGAAATCCTCTTCCTTCTCTCCTCCCTGGGTATTTTGCTCTCTTTCTATGTGTATCTGTCTCTATCTCTCCCTTCCCTCACTCCCTTGGAAGATCAGAGGCAACATGTGGGAATGTGGGACTTGTGTGTCCTGCCACTTCTCGGTGAAGGGAAGCTTGAATCCAACTCCAGGTGCCAAAGCCAAGGAAACTACAAACTGGCAATGACTGGCCGAGGTTTCCTTGGCTTTGGCTTTGGCTCCAACAATTGGTCTAGGATTCAGTCTGGCAGCTTTCAGCTTATTCCACCATATAAATATTAAATTAAGCCTCTTATTTGGCTGGGTGAAGCAAATATTCACAATTCACACATCCTGAGTTATTTCAGCATGCCTTCCAACAAGCAAGATTTTGTTCTGGAGGTTTTCAAGAAGTATGCCAAACCCAATCCCTTTGTCATTTGAAGAGGGATGCCTTTGTGTTTATGTTCTTTTCTTCTTCTTCTTCTTCCCAAAGCCACCAGATAAAAGGATAAAACCCTTGCGGGTAATCAGGAATGTAAGTGCAATATTACAGAGTGTGATGATACGGTTTTGCCACTGTGATGGAGATTCTGTCAGCTCCCATGTGGGAAAATAGCCCGGGGCACTGCTGAGAGATGGTAAAAGGCTGTTTGAGGCTATTAGGGGTGTAGATGGGTAGGGAGGAACCACCCGGCTCTTGGCTGTCCTTTATCTCTGCTTCGCCCTGCGTAATTATGTGTCAAGTGGGAAAATGGTCAGAGCAAGCGGTGGGAGGCCCTCTCACTTGAATGTTGTCATTCTGTGTGCCTTCAAATCAACTCCATCTTACAGAATCCTAGAACCACAGAATCCTAGAATCATACGGTGGTATCACACTAATACTCTTATAGCACTGCTATTCCACTTTTACTGCTTTGGCTGTCTCCTCTTGCTTTCTGAGGTTTGTAGTTTAGTTTAGTGAGCCTAAGAGCTCTCCGGCTGAGAATAATAAATAAAACTTTTTTTTTATTTTTATATCCCGCCAGAGCAGTAAAAGTGGAAGAAAGAAGTGGGGAATATAAATAAAATTTATTATTGTTGTTGTTGATGTTGTTGTTGTTAGAGTGTAGTGCAACAATCTCCATAGAGTTGAAAGAGACCAGAGAAGAGAGACATAGTGCTCTATCAAAAAGAACCCTGGCTTATTTTCTTCCTTAAAAAACAAGCAAGTAAGCAAGCAGACAGACAGACGGACAGACAGACAGAGGGTTTCTTCTTTAAACAAGAACTAGAGGACTTCAACTGTGTCCCTAGTAGGAATGCCTCAGAATTTAGTTTAACTTTGATTTGGCACCAAACAGACCTGATTTGAACCAGAACTGTACAAACTGAAACTCTTTTGTCCATCTAAATGTCACAATGCCCTGGTTTTTGTTTTTGGCTTTTTAAAAAATAAAATATTGAAATGCATATTTTATTATCAACTCCAGATTTTATTATAAAATGCTTATGTGTTTTCATGTGGATTTAATAAAACAAACATGAACTACATGGATGAGAATGAATGGATGCAAAACTGAGAAAGCCCAGTCTGATCTATCCAGCCCTAAGCCTTGCACATGGTCTGAAGGCACAAGATGCAGCTACTTTGCTGAAGCTAAGCAGACCTGGGTCAGGTCAATATGGGAATAGAAAGGAACCGTCAAGACCACACCTGAATATTCCTTTTCCAAGAAAACCCTGTGATGGAGTTGCTGTAGTTGACAGGTGACTAGAAGGCACCTACACACATTGGAGTTCCTAGATCGCAGGATTCTGGCCCAATTTCTGAACCCTCTTATCAAGTTCTCAGGGAGCAGGGGAAGCCAAAATATAGCTGCTTCGGGTCACTTTGGAGGTATGCTGTTTCAATGATGAATGCATACTAAGAGTCCAGAAGCTGCGCCAAAGTTGTGCTCTAGTCCTTAGGACTGGAACATGGCTTTGGTGCAGCTTCCACACTCTTAGGACGCATGCTTCATTTAAACAGCATACCTCCAAAGGGACCTGAAGCAGCTTTATTTTGGCCTGTCTGTATGGGGCCTTAGGGTGAGAGCACTGTCTTCAAAACTGTGTGCATACATATTTCCCACTCACGTTTTAGACGTTGTTTAAAAGAATGATGTACTCTGTGTAAACATGGTGGCTGCTCCCAGACTCTGGAATTTTCTTTCTAGAGTGGTTACATTGGCACCTTGCTTGTCCTTTTTTGCATCTGCAGGCCTTTGAAGATTGCCTTTGAGGAGAAGGGCCTTGTTTTGAAGGGAAGAGCCTTATTTGCTATACTGACTGTTGTGTTATGTTGTTGTTGTTGTTGTTGTTGTTGTTGTTGTGTGTGTGTCTTCAAGTCATTTCTGACTTGTGGCAACCCTAAGGCAAACTTATCATGGGGTTTTCTTGGCAAGATTTTTTCAGAGGCAGTTTGCCTTTACCTTTACCTTCCCCTGATTCTGAGGGCCTGTGACTTGCCCAATGTCTTTCTGTGGGTTTAAATGCCCAAGTGGGAAATCAAACCCTGGTCTCTAGAATTGCAGTCCAATTCTCAAGCCACTACACTACACCACACTGGCTAACTGGTTTTAGTTTTATGGATGGTTTAATTACATTCATTAAATGCATCTGAGGAAGTAGACTTAAGTCTACGAAAGCTCATGCTGCCAACTTCTTTCTTTAGTTAGTCTCAAAGGTGCTACAAGATCTCTCTATGTACTGATTCTACAGACTAACATGGTTATATCTATGCATTTTATATTAATTTAGTTAGTTTCTCTTTCCTGGGAAGCAAGGAGAGGAGCCTCTGCTGCCATCCAAAATGGGCTTCATTCCATTCTCTCCCCATCTATGCTGCAGCATAACTGACCTCAACAGAAAACACCATGTTCATCTTCCCTGTTCTGTCAGTTTAGCACCTTTCCAAAAAATAATCTAGTTAGAAATAGTGCTCACGTCTGCCTATTCTAGGTATTAGGTGCAAGAAATGCCTTTTGGAAAACTGTAGTTAATCAATTTCTTACTTTTAAAAAAATGTCCTCCTTCTTTGTTTATTTTTTTAAACACTTTTACAATGTCAAGAAGCCTCCTGCTTGTTTATAACATCGCCTCTACCCAAGCGGACCTGTTTTATGGAAACCGGGTGGCATTGTAAATTAGAAGATGCAAGTGTTTGGGCTCTTTTACTGGTGGTCTTGTGAGCTCTCCAGCTAGCCCTCCAGCTGCTTTGGGTTTCTCAGGACAATGTATAAAAGGCTGTGGGTGGGTTGCAAGTTTACGCTTAAACTGCCAAGTGGAGAGAGAGGGAATGACTCAACCTTCCCTGGAGCAAGTTGGACCAAGATGGGATGAATCAAAACTTCTAGTTGTGATGATCTTGGTGACTTGCAGCAGAACTGTGAAAGCTGGTACTGATTTGCATTACAGTTTTGAGAACTGCAGTGTCTGAGACAGTCAATTGTCCACTTAGAAGGTGACACTTTAGGACAAAGTTCAGCAGCTGGCAGCCTGGATCCCATTTGGGTGTTCATGGGATTACCATTTGGCTCATGAGACAGCTCCTAGATGCCAAGGACCCTTGCTTATTGTGATTAATTCCCAGATACTTTCTCCCAAACCAAGAAGGGCCCTTTAAGACTTCCCTTCCTACCATATAAAACACCCACAGAGGGTTTGGCTCAAGTTCTCCCACTGTGCACCTCTGGCGATGCCTTTGCATAGCCAGGACAGAAGCATGGGAATGAGTAAGTGAGATGCTTCCTGTTCATAAGAGGAAGGAAGGGATTAGTCAGTAGGTTGTTGTTGGTTTTTTGGGGGGCTTGTCTTCCAAGTCACAAAGGAGAGAGTCAGAGGATGGATCCACAGTCCTGGAGTGGGAAACCTTTGATCCTCCAGATATTTGGGACTACTTGTTACTAACTGCTGTCAAGTTAATTTGGACATATGGTAGCCCTATGAATGAGGAGACCAATAAATGGGTTCTGGAGCAAATCAAGCCTGAACTGTTCTTAACCAGGACGACTAAACTGAGACTGTCATACTTCAGATATATCATGAGAAGACATGACTCACTAGAAAAGACAATAATGCCTGGTAAGGTAGTAGGTCGTTGGAAAAGAGGAAAACTGCATTCCAGATGGATTGACTCAATGAAGGAAGCCACGGCCCTGGGTCTGCCAGACCTGAGCAGGGCTGTTGATAATAGGGTGAGGTCTCTCATTCATAGGGTTGCCTTAATTCAAAGTTGACCTGATGGCAGTTAACAAGGAGGAGAGGCATCCTAGTCACCCTAACATCAACAGCCCTGCTCAGGTCTTGTAAACTCAGAGCAGCTGTTGCTTCTCTCATTGAGTCAGTCCACTATTAGTCCAGTCTCTCACTTTTCCTTTTGCTTCCATTTTGCTAAGAATTATAATCTTTTCCAGAGAGTCACATAATCTCATGATATGTCCAAAGTATGATAGTTTCATTTAGAGGTCTCCCGGCGCTGCTGTTTGCTCCGAGAGGGAGCCGCCGCAGCCAAACCACGCAGTTCCCTTACGGAGCAAAAAAGAAGCTCCAAAATGGATCTTCTTCTGGTGGCGTGCTAATGACACCGCAAGGCGCCAATGGCGCACTCGTGACGTCATTAGCACCGCGCGATGTGCGGACGCACAGCGTCCGTTACGTAAAGATGGTGGCGGCCGTGTGGAACAGGAGTAGGGACATCCTGTTTTTTAAACTGGGACGTCCTGAGGATGTCCCAAGTGGCCGTTTGTAACCCGCCTTAGTCATCTTGGCTTCTAGGGAGACTTCAGGATTGATTTACTCTAGGGCCCATTTATTGGCCATTTGGATTGTCCATGGTGTCCACAGAACTTTCCTCCAGCATCACATTTCAAGTGAGTTGATTATCTTCTTATCAGGTTTTTTCACTGTTTGGTTTTATATCCATATGTAGAAATCAGAAATACAATCCTGACTTTAATATTCAGTTATATTTCTTTACACTTGAGGATCTTATCTAGTTCCTTCATAACCACCTTTCAAGTCCCGGTCTCTGGATTTCTTGAGTAATTGAGATTCGGAACTGCAACCCTTACTGCTAGCCATGCTACCTGGGGCTTCTGGGAGCTGAAGTCCAGGACATCATCATCATCATCATCATCATCATCATCATCATCATCATCATCATAATTTTATTTGTATACTGCCCTTCTTAAAATCAGGGCGGTGAACAGCAATTATACAACAATACAACAATAAACCATACAAAATTAATTAAAAACAGTTCAATAAAAATAATAAAATTTCATGCCGGCATGAGCATGTTCACAGATTTTTCATGCTTGTTGGCCTTAGTTCAATGCAAAACATAGTCTTGGTTTTTAAAAACACGTATGAAACCTACCCAACAACCAGATCTCTGAGGCCATTTATGGGAGTCCATAATGTTATGGTAACTGTATAATACCTGAATTGGGGCTTTAAAACTTGGCAATAGCTAGAGAGTTTCTCTGTCTCTCTGTTATAGTTTATTTTTATTCTATATTTATTTTATTAAGGTATTTCTAAACCATTGGCTGGAATCATTTTATGCTGAGCAAGCAGTGAATAGGATCTTGACCTTACAGTTTAATTGTTTGCAGAAAGTTTGTTTTATTCATATCCTATACCTGCATTTGCAGTGCTCACAGTGCTGTAGGGTACTTTAGGACCAAGGAACTCCACCATAATTTACACAATCAACAACAACAACAACAACAACAAAGAATTAACAGGGGCTTAGACTGGATGACCCTTGGGATCCTTTCCAATTCCACAGTTCTGTGACTCTGTGAGAAGTCAAAACAGACAAGTCAAACAGGTAAAGCCAATTTTAAAAACCAGTGGGGCAGTTTGATGTACCCTTAGAGTGCAAGCCTGACTTCCTTTAAGGGGTTGCTATCCGATCCAAGACAGGCTGACCCCCCAGTCCAACACTAACTCATCTTCCGACCATGGGAATTTCTTGGGTTTTGGATCAAATTTGTTGGCTCTTCTTTATTCTATTATCACCACTTTGTTGTCAGAATCACTATTGCTATGTGCACTGCTTAGAGTAGTAGAAAAACTTCTTTTCCTCCCTGAACAGCACATAAAGTGTATAAATGCAAGCATTAGGCTACATATCCCAGATGTTTTTTATATTATCTAAAGTAGTCTCTAGGAATAGTTGTTCAGGTGTACAGTAGACTTTAGGAATAGTTGTTCAGACCTAAATTTGCAGGTGTATAACACCTTCTGTGATCTATAGCCTGTATTTTCTTACATAAACCATTTGTACTACTGTATAAATACTCCTCAATGTGTGTGTGTAAATACTTCTGAAAGTGTGCATTCATATGCTCAGAGTAATAACGCCATTCACATTTCACACAGAGACATACGGAAAATTTACACTCATTTATATTTTATTTTATTTACATTTCCCTTTTTATGGGATCCAAAGTGGCTGTCACTTTCTCTGCTTGGCTTATTTCTGTCAGCAAACCAGAGCCCCTTCTCTTCCTAGAGCTCATGTTCTGTCATTTTAAAACAAAACATCTGACCAGTTGGAATGCTTCTGCATATTCCGTTACAACTGTGGTAGTGGTTTTAAGGAGAGCTCATTTCAATTAATAGCACCCAATGCTCCTGCAGTCCATACAAATGGATCAAAAGATAGATCTTGTATTCAGTTCCTACACACGCACACACACACACACCCTACCACACTTTTGTTGTTGTTGTGGGCCTTCAAGTCATTTCTGACTTATGGTAACCCTAACGTGAACCTATCATGGGTTTTTCTTGACAGAATTTGTTCAGAGGAGGTTTGCCATTGCCTTCCCCTGAGGCTGAGAGCATGTGAAGTCCCACAGTCACCCAGTGGATTTCACAGCTGATGTGGGAATTGAACCTTGGTTTCCAGAGTCATAATCCAGCACTCACGCCACAATGCCACGCTGGCTCAGCAAACCACACATCCCAAAGTAAATCTATCTCACTTTTAAATTAAATTGGTATTTGAAGAAATTTCGGGGGTTTGATGCCTTCTTAGTTTCTCTTTACAAATGTAGTAAGTATGCTAAAAGGTTATCCAAAGCAGGTTATGACTTTACATATAAATATATAGGGGTTTTTTTTGGGACATTTCCCTGTACATCTGTTTGACTCATTTCAGTTGCAATAAAATGTACATCATAATGATTTTTTTTAATTCTTGGACATTTTCCTGTATATCTATTTATAAATCATATCAACTGTAATAAAATGTAAGTTATAATGAGTAGCATGATTGGAAAACAGTTTCAACCCCCATCACAAAAGCTTGGAGAGGCATCTTGGAGGGAGGTCCAGGGTTTGGGGCCCATCCTGTCTCTAGGCAGGAGGATGCTGGACCAGGTGAGAGATCAAATCCTTTCCCACCTCCTCTAATTATGTGATGCATTCATCCAACAAGGAAAGCAAACCTCAGTTTGGTCTCTCCAGTTTCCAATTTCAGGGTTTTGAGAGTAGCTTGGCATTAGTGGAAATGCGTTCAGCAGTGGAAACCAGAGGAATTGGATTTTTCTTTTGGTTCCCCTCCTGGAGGATGAAATGTTTGTTTCTCTCTGCTCAGACAATGCCTCTCTTTGTTCTAGGTATCTAAACCACGTCCGAGCTGCCTCCCCGCAGGATCTGGCTGGTGGCTATACTTCCTCCCTCGCCTGTCATCGAGCCCTTCAAGATGCCTTCAGCGGCCTGTTTTGGCATCCTGGCTAGCTTGGGACTGAGTAATCGAGACTGGAGTGGAGCAAGCAAAGCAAAACCTCAGGTGAAAATTGCTGCCGTCTGCACTACAGTTAAGCTGCCATCATCTTTCTCTCCCCCCCCCCTTTAAAAAGTTGTGAAGCCAGCTGTACTTAAGTATTAAAAAAAACCTCATTGTACAGAAACTTGCTTTAAAAGCACTGGTTGTGTGCATGTGTATCTTGAGTTTCTTTTTTTCACGGAGCGAGGGTGGGAATGAGAAACATTCTAAGTCGGTTTGCTGAGAGGCTAATGGAAGATGTGAATAATCATTTTGTTTGGTGTGTTTTGAGGTTTCAGAAACAGACTTGCAAAAAGTTTTAAAATAGAGCCAGACTTTATTATTATTATTATTAAATTCTGCGGTTTCTATCACCACTTCAGGGTTTTATTTGCACAAGCACTGAAATGCTATTTTGATTAAAGTTTTATGGTGTCACTCTGCAATAAGCACAAAGTCTTTTCTTCTCATAAAACCACCTTCTCCTAATGCAAACAAATGGGTTTTACTTCCTTGAAGCACGAAATGAAGGCAGGAGGTGGTGGGCACACGGCTCTCCTAATTGTCCCACCTTGTTTTGAATGATGAAAGTGCTGGAGGAATGCACTGGCCCTCTTGCTAGTTTAAAGCAAACTGTTACAGGCTCAGATCCTTAAAAATTTGGGTGCCTGTCCTTTATTTGGCATGGTCCTGGGATTGTATTGCTACTGTTTACCCTCCAGGCAATATCCCTGGCCACACCTAACAAGGCACAATAATACTTTGCATAAAGTCAGCCAGCACTCCAGGCTTTCCGGATGCAGGGAGTGACTTCACCTACAACCTTCCCTTTTCTTGTCAATCTGCTCTGTTCTGGATGGTTGGTGTAATCAGTTTGTTCAGATAGACCCACTGAATCAATTGCTGAATAAGTCAACATTTAGGTAAATCTCATTAATTTTGTAGGCATGCTCAAACTGAGACTGACAATGGGATTTGCACCTTGATCTGTAAGGTATCACAAGACCTTAGTTGGCGTACTGTATTGGCAGATATTCTTACCCAATACTGTGCACCAACGAAATGTAAATATGCAAATTGGAATTTAGTGAGACAATAAAGAATAGGAAGTGCACCCAGAAATCCCACTTCAGCAAACATAGCAAAATGGTGTCCCTTATAAAAATGGAAAAATCAAGGTTTGATATTTGAAATTTATACTTTTTTGGAACATTTTCAAACCGTGGATGCTTGAATCTGTGTATAAAAAATCTGTGTATAAGAAGGGTTGACTGTACTCTGGGATAACCAAGAAACCAATTGAGAAGTTTCTGCTTCTTGATCTATCAACATACCAGATACTTGATTAGTTTTAGGACAGTCCCTTTGAAATAATCAGGAGGCACTTCAGGTTGTGGTGCAAATAAATGCTTTGAGGCAGGATGGAACTTATGTGGTAAGCCTTGCATTCACAGCAGGGGTCTCACGTCCTACTTGGAGGAGGCCTCCTTTGATGAAGATGGGATGACTGGTCCCAGCTGGAGTCACAGGAGGCTGGCAGTCCTGTCATGGTAATGGCAGAGCTTGGTCTGTCCCAGGAAGCAGAAGATGTGGGGTGGGTGGGAGGTACTTCACTCTATCCAGTGACATAAACTAAAGCACCAGGAGATGACAACACCCTGCTCCACTTTGAACATAAGATGCCAAGCTAAGGAGGTCAACTACTCTGATTAACTGCTGGCTATAAACTAACACAGCACAGTTCATTCTGTCACTGCACACAACAGGTCCCAAATTTCCATGCAACTTTGTCTGGCATCTCTGGCTTGCTGGATCTCTGACCTTTGTCTTGTACTTTTGGACTGCTCTTTCTGGCAACTCCCTTCTTGGCTCTTTGAAGCTTGGACTGCCTGGGCCACATTTCTGCTTGTACTGCTCACCTGGGTACTCACTGGCCTTAAACATGACAAGGAGTTGGGAACTAGCAGTGTTTTTGATGTTGGAACTTCAAGTCTCATTAGTCCTAGTCAACATGGACAGTAGTTGGGGTGATGAGACTTCTAAACTAACAACAGCTGGGGCTGCCGTAAGCTCTCCACCTGATTTAAAATGAGTTCTGATTTTAATTGTGGTTTATGTAGCTTATTTTATTTATTTAAATAATCCATATCCATTTTTCAAAACATTTCTGAAAGGAATGTGCCCAAAAAAAAAAAAAAAAAAGACATACAATACCATACGTACTTAAAATATTTCAAGTACAGCACAGCAGAATTAAATCCATTAGTAACATAATTTTGTTGCTGATATGTGCCTTCAAGTCATTTCTGAGGGCAGGAATGAATTATAAAATACTTACTACTTTAATAAGGTTTTCAGTACCAACCTAAAAATAGAAAGGAGGATTTTAAAGAGTCTGCTAGGGAGAGAGTTCTAGGCTAGTGGTGCCATCATTGAGAACGTCCTCTCTTGAATATCTGTCAGTCAGATAACTTCTAGAAAGAAGGGCCTCTGATGCTAGGATGGAGGTTAAAGATGCTCTCTGGCATAACCTGGTTCTTTAAAAGTTAACAGCAGCAGAACTTACCTATGTATAATAACACAGGTCTAACAGAATTCTCATGTGAGTCAACAGACAACTACTTTTTATCCATTTTTTATGGGGCTTATCACAGTTTTAGAGCCAGTGTGGTGTAGTGGTTTGGGTGGCCTTGGGCAAGTCATGCCCTCTCAGCCTCAGCGGAAGGCAATGGCAAACCCCCTCTGAACAAATCTTGCCAAGAAACCCCTGTGATAGGGCAGTTTTAAGGCCACTATAAATTGGGAACACTAGAATCCATACAACAATCACAACTACGTGTTACAAAGACTTTCCAATCCTGTGTTTCTATCATAATTCTTACAACGGACTCTTCTCAAGGCCCGCACCACACAAACACAAACTCTGGATGCACTCTGGATATGCTCCTTGTTTACACTACCTGCTCATCTGTAGCTGCTAAGAATGCCAGGATGAGGAGCAACAACCGCCTCCAGTGCCTTGCTGTTTGTCTGGGACCTGGGTAGTGGGGGTGAGCCTAGATGGAAAGGTCTATTGAACTGTCAGTAATAAAAGTTCTGAGGCTCATTCCCCAACAAGGATGGGGATCTGTGGAGGCAAAGACTTTCTCCTTTTCCCAGAACATGGAACTGGCACTGCATACAGGACTTTGCAGGGCAGAATCTGGTTGGCAGAAGATGGATACTTTTGCCTTTTCCCTGGAAAATGCACCTCAGGTAATTTTTAAAGATAGCATTACTGGAAGGGGATGAGGAGACATAAGTAGAAGGCTGTTTGTGGAGAATTAGAAAATGGAAAGACAGCCAGCATAGTAGAATAGTTTATGTGTTGACTAGGGCTTGGGGAGAGGAGGATTCAAATCATCTTACCATGGACAGGCACTGGCTGACCTTATGATAGTCGCACACTTTCAGCCTCAAAGGAAGACAGTGACAGACCTTGCCAAGAAAACCATGTGAACGGACTGCTGTAGGGTCACTATAGCACGTTACAGATCGCCCATTTGGGGCGGCCTGAAACCGGCCCTTTCCACAACGGCAGCCTCCGAGGCCCCGATCCGCCACTTTCCTGGCCGCGGGAAAGCTGCAAAAGCCCCAAGGACACCCAGCGGTGCCGGGGAGGAGGAGAAAGGGGCCGCTTGGTCCCTTTTTCCTCTGCGTCGCTGGTGCAGCCATGTAAAGGCTGCGCCCAGCGACGCAAATCTGTTAGGAGCTCAGAAATGGAGCTCCTTCCGGGGCTGCAGAAAGGGCGCCCTAGGCGCCCTTGCGCAGCCCCACTACGTCACAACCGCGCTGCCCCGTTTAGAGGCAGTGCGGTCGTGACGTAGTCATGGCGACGCCCGTGTGCATAGGGTGCCGCCATTTTGTACGGACTCAGTCCATACTAGGGTTAGGGGCGTCAAGAAGTGACACCCCTTCCTAACCCTAGTACAGACCCAGTCCATACTTTTATGCCCGTTTGTAACGGGCCACGGCAGAAAAACATGAAATGCACAGATATAGGATGAGTGACACCTGGCTTGACAACAGTATATGTGAAAGAGATCTTGGAGTCTTAGTAAACCACAACCTGAATGTGAGTAAGCAGTGTGATGCGGCAGCTAAATAAGCAAACATGATTCTAGACTGCATCAATAGGAGCATGGTGTCTAGAATGAAGGAAGTAATAGTACAAATCTGTCCTGCTTTGGTCAGACCTCACCTGAAATATGGTGTCCAATTCAGGGCACCCCAGTTCAAGAAGGATGTTGACAAGCTGGAGTGTGTCCTGAGGACGGCAACCAAAATGGTGAAAGATCTGGAAATTAATCCCTGTAAGGAGTGACTTAGGAAGGTGGCTGTGTTTAGCCTGGAGAGGAGAACATTAAGAGGTGACATGGTCGCCCTGCTTAAGTATTTGAAAAGATGTCATATTGGAGAAAAAACAAGCTTGTTTGCTGCTAGGGAGCAATGGATTGAAAGTACAGAAATGGAGATTCCATGTAAACACTGAGAAGAAAACTTCCTGATGATAAGAGCTGTCCAAGAGTGGAATATGCTCCCTTGGAGTGTGGTGGAGTCTCCTTCTTTGGAGCTTTCTAAACAGAGGCTGGATGTCCATCTGTCAGGACTGCTTTGATGGTGTATTCCTGCATGGCAAAATGGTATTGGACTGGATGGCCTTTGTGGTCTCTTTCAGCTCTGTGAAGTCACACAACAGTATAAGGAGTGGTCAAGCATGCACAAGTATACCGCACACACCCCACACTCCCAACATTTAATGTTATGTTAGGATTGAGATTCCGTTTACTCAGATAATGGTGGTTTATTCTCATGACTATGGCGGGTTATAGACCACCGCTTTGAGGCGGTCTGCTGCCGCCGCCGCCTGCTCCGTAAGGGAGCCGCAGCAGCCACACCGCACAGCTCCCTTGCGGAGCAAAAAGAAGCTCCAAAATGGAGCTTCTTTCTGCGGCGCCCTAATGACGTTGCGAGGCGCTGCTGGCGCACTCGCGACGTCATTAGCGCCACGACACGTCTGGACGCTATGTGTCCAAGACGTAAACATGGCTGCCCCCATGTGGAAGGGGTGCCGCCATGTTGCACGTATGGAATACGTACTAGGGTTAGGTGGGTGCGGAAGCACCGCCCCTTCCTAACCCTAGTACGTATTTATTACGTACTAAATGGCGGTCTGTAACCCGCCTATATAAAGTCAGAGTGGGGAATGTGCTGTAATGTAGCTGTGCAGGATGTTTAAAACAAGCAGTTTATGATATAAAAGAAATCATGTGACGGAGGACAGTGCAATTTAGCCAAACTACCTATTTCTTAAATACAGACTAAAACAAATGCCAACAGAAGAACTGAAGGAAAACAATATGCAAGTGACCTGTTGTTCCCAAATACAAGCTCTGCATTGTGTGATATTGATCCATGGGATTGTGCATAAATGGAACTTTGCAGTGAACTGCTGACTCTTTTTGTTTTTGAATGTGAAGCTAGAGGTTACAAATGAGCATATTATGTATCAGATTCCTCCAGGTTTGCCATTTGCACACTACACAGATACCCTGCAGGCGTTAGTCACAAGCCTGTGTGGTATCTGCATTTCTGCCATTGCTTCAGGAAGAGGCATCAGTGTTGCTTCTCTGGTTGCATTGCTGCATTTAAGGGTGAGGCAGAGTTCTCTCCTCTTACCTCTCTGTGATCCATCCGGGGAGTGGGTGGGGAAGATCTTGCATCTGTTTAGAGCTTGTCACTTGGAGGATCTATAACTGTGGCTATTAATACTACTCAGCTCTTGAGTAGGTATTTAGTAAGGCACTGCATATTTGTTATCTCACAACAAACTCACATGGTAGATGTGGTGAGGCTGAGAGGAGAGTGGTTTCCCTAAAGCTGGTGTGGGCAAAGTCTAGCACTCTTGCTAGATGGCAGTTTTTACACTAAAATCTGTTTTTGGTCATGGGTCCCAGCAGGGAGATGGAACTAGTGCTGCAGACAGGGAGCTAAATAGATTTTGAAAGCTTACAACTGGGGACTGTTGTGCCCAGCAGGAAACAAGGTTTCTGGTCATTGAGAACAAATCTTCCATTTACACCACAAAACCCAGATGCGTAAGCAAGCCATATCTAGAGAGAAAATGCAGGAAACATCGAGTGATAGAAATAAAAAAAGAAGAAGGGGAGCGATAACACAATTCAACTATCCTTGGATCCTTTTTGTCCCTGAAACCCAAATTCTGTGATGGGAGTTCATTATGGAAGTTAACTAGAAGCAACAGTTCTCAATGTTTTTCAACCTGAGAGGAACCCTTGGGGGCCAGTCACACTTATGTTTTTGGCACGGAGAGATTCGCATCTGTTAATTGATTCAAAATCAATTCACCATTCTCACTACATTTTAAGGCAGCTAATCTCTCCATGGCATTTCAATCTGGTTTGAAGTTCCCATTCGCCACCGTTTTAGATCAAAATGGAGGCACCTCCATTTCCTGAGTAGTGGCTGCACCATCCGAATTGATCAATAGCCTGTTCACACTATCACAGATGTGGATTGTTGCTGTTCTTTAAAAAAAAAAGTTAAGGGATCCAGTACCAAATGCACTGGTTTAAATGGGCTTTAAGGTTGGGAACCGCTGCACTAGAGGAATGGGAAGAAGTCAGGGTATGAATAGAGATGTTCCTTGTTGTAGGTAGGGAACAGTATATCTTAGAACAACGGTTCCCAACCTTTGTTGGGCCGCGACCCCCTTGTGGCTGGAAGTCCTGCTTGGAAGCCGCCCTGATTGGTTGGGAGGCCAGGAAAGGGCGGGACTTCTGGCCACCTACAAGTTCCAGCGGCCTTTGCGTCTGGAAGTCCCACCCCTTCCAGGCCTCCCAACCAATTAGGGAGGTCACCAGCCGGAAGAAGGGGCGGGACTTCCAGCCACAAAGACTGCTGGAAGCCCCTCCGCCTCCGCTTCCTCTTCCTCACCCCTACTGCTCCATGCCTGCCAGTCATGCTCTGGCCTGCCATGGTCGGCATCAGAGAAAAAGGAGGCAGCTCTGTCCCTGAGTGGTGGCAGTGCTGGCACCGGCACCCGCAGGGAAGAGGAGGAGGATGAAGAGAGGAGGACAGCCCCGGCCCCATCCCCGCACAGCGCCGGTGCCAGCACCCACAGGGAAGAGGGGAGGGAGGAGGAGGCAGCCCCAACCTGGTGCTGTGATTACTAAGAACACACAATCCCTGGTTAACTGTACCTCCTTTTTCGATAGTGTTGCAAACTTGGTAGATCAAGGGAATGCTGTGGGTTGAATACAGTTGTCCCTCCATATTTGCTAGGGTTAGGGGAACAAGACCCCAATGAATATGGAAAAGCTGCAAATAACAAAAACATGTTTTTACCTGAGAGGACACCTCTCTAGGAATCTCTAGGTCCTCCAGGGCAACTCTGTGGTCAGTGTCCAACATACACTGACCATAGAATGGCACCGGAGTAGCTACAAATGGTCTTTCAGTGCAACTTTTAGTTAATGTTGACCACAGAGTTGCACTGGAGGACCTAGACAGTTCTAGAGAGAACATATTAATGAAATCCGTGAATAACCAAATCTGCAGATATCAAAGCTGCAAATATGGAGGGATGACTGTATATCCAGCTGTCAGTTAGGATTGTGACAAGCCACATCCCCACAATATTATTACAGGTAAGCTGATAAAACGTGGGCTAGACAAGACTATTATTGCATGGCTTTCTAACTGATTAACTGACCATATCCTAAGACTGCTTACTAATGCTTCCTAACTATTCTGAAGACAAGTAAAGTGGAGCAAGGTTCCGTCCTGGGCCTCGTGTTTTTCAACATCTCTATAAATGACGAGGCCCAGGACGGAACCTTGCATCCGATAAGCAATAAAGAAAATGGGGAATAGTCATGAGTACTTCAGAACAGAGAATCACAGCGACCTTAGCATATTGGAGAACTGGGCCAAATCCAACAAACTGAATTTCAACAGGGAGAAGTATACAAATAACAAATAAAATAAAACAAAAATTATAACGCTCTACATTAAGACAGGAAAAATCACAAGGACAAATATGGGATGACTTGACAGCAGTACATGTGGAAAAAAAACTAAGATCTTAGTGCACAACAACTAACTTAATGGTGTGATGTGGCAGCAAAAAAGGCTAAAATATTGTTACATTGCATCACCAGAAGTATAAGCTGAGACTTTTGACATATCATGTGAAGACATGACTCATTCGAAAAGACAATAATGCTTGGTAAGATAGAAGGCAGTAGGAAACAGGGTGACTTGGTCACTCAAAGTTGAAGTTGACTTGACAGCAATTAACAACAACAAAGTGTCCAGATAAAGAGAAATAATATTAATAAATAACAACAACAATAATAATAACAACTCACCAGCATTTAAGAAGGAAATTGACAAGCAAGAGGAGAGTGAACAGAATAGTAACAGGCTTGGAAACCCAGGGCCTAGGAGGAAAGATTGAGGCAAAGATTGTTTAGCCTTGAGAAGACTGAGATGTGATATGACACCCATCTTCAAATATTTGAAGTGCTATCAAATGGATTACTTGTTTCCTGCTGCCCCAGAGGCTAGGATCTGACCCAATGGACTAAAAATACAAGAAAATATATTCCAACGTCCTGAGGTTTTTAAAAAAGTGCCCCACTTCATGTCTTTTTTTCATGGATTAAGACGATATACTACAAGCAGCAAGCAAAAGTTATAATAAATGAGGAAAGAATGAATTCAATTAATATACATAGAGGTACCAGACAAGGCTGCCCTCTGTCACCATTATTTTTATGTGTGATTGAAATTTTTATTGGGAATTTAAAGAATGACAAAGATATTAAAGGTACAAAAATTAGGAAAAATGAATTTAAGATCAGGGCATTCGCTGGTGATTTGGTTGTATCTCTTGAAGATCCCCAAGATAGTATGAAAAAATTACTTAAATCGCTATCTGATTTTGAAAAAGTTTCAGGATTAAGAATTATTAAAAAAATATGACAAAAATAGTGGAAAAACAGGATTTGTAAATAGCAAAAAGGTGAGATATTTGGGGTAATGATATAAAAGAACTCAGATTTGTTTAAAAACTATGAGAAAGATTAGAGGGAAATTAGGAAAGATTTAAGGAGATGGAAAGATTTAAAATTATCTTTCAGTGGGATAATAGCTATTATAAAGATGAAGATATTACCAAAGTTCCTCTTCCTATTTCAGATGAGTCCTATAATTCATAATGAGAAAGTCTTACAGGATTGGCAAAGAGAAATTTCAGAATACATATAGTCAGGGAAGAAACCTTAGAGTTAAATGAAACTATTAACTATTGATATAGAAAGAGGGGTTATGGATTGCTGAATCTCAAATTGTATTATAGAGCTTCTTGTCTGATGTGACTGGATAACATCAGAAAACACCAGTCTTTAGAGGGAGAAGATCTTAAATTTGGTTGGCACGCCTACCTTTGGTTTAGCAAAGAAAAAGCTAACAAAGATTTTAATCATCATTTTGTAAGAAGAGCCCTATTGAAGGTATGAAAGATGGTTAAAACAAGATGCTCTCCACATTTACCTGTTTGGATTTCTCCTCATGAAGCATTCTACAAAAGGGAAAATATCATGAATGATGAATGGATAAGAGTGGGGGATTTTGTTACTTTCCAAAATGGGTAATGTAAGTTAAAAACAGGAAGAATTGAATGATAGTGGAATCAAGAAAAAATTAAAATTGATATTAGGAACAGATGGCGGATTTAGAAAGAATATTAGTTAAGGAAAACCAAAAAATATTATCCAAAATTTATCTCTCTCTCATCCTGGGCTTTTTACAAGCACGTTGATGACTAAAAATTTATAAAGTGTTGTTAAAATGTGATACAGAAGATGAACTTGTTAAAGATTCAATGGTAAAATTGGCCCAAAATATTGGACATAACGTTGAAATTTGTAAATGAGAAAAGGTATGGGGGGAAATAGTAAAGATATCATTAGCACAAAATGTAAGGAAGAATACTTACAAGATGCATTATAGATGGTATCTCACCCCTCTAAAACTATCCAAAATGTATAAACAACAAGATGACAAATGTTGGAAGTGCAAGAGGAAAAGAGGAACTTTGTTTCATCAATGATGGGCATGTGTAAAGATAAAAAAAATTGGATTTCCATACATCGGACAATTGAAAAAATATTAAATATAAAATTTAAAAGGACCCCAGAATTATATTTATTAATTATGACAGAAGAAGGATTGGATAAACAAAAAGAAAGAATATTATATGATATGATTGTAGCAGCTAGAATTGTAATCGCTCAAAAATGGAAGGCGAATACAATGTCTGTGGAGCAGGGTTGGTTGGAAAAATTGGCGGAAACAGCAGAGCTAGATAAAATGACATGTTTTATGAAACATGGTAAACTAGAGGAATTTGTACACAACTGGGAGCAAGTTATAGAGTATATAAGTTAAACAATCAGCTACAGGAAAAAGAGATTCCAGCTCAACATTACGAGGAACTTCCTGACAGTAAGGGGCTGTTCAACAGTGGAACACACTCCCTAGGAGTGTAGTGGAGTCTCCTTCCTTGGAGGTCTTTAAGCAGAGGCTAGATGGCCATCTTTCGGGGATACTTTGATTGAGAGTTCCTGCATGGCAGGGGTTGGACTGGATGGCCCTCGTGGTCTCTTCCAATTCTAGGATTCTATGAATGGGGTATAATGGCAACATGGGGATTTAAGGATTAACTAGATGGAAATGGTATTTAAATAGTCTAGTTGTTGTTAGCTGGATGGCATTAATCCAAGATTTTAGGATGGGATTTATATAAGATATGCATATAGTTGGACAACAGTTTGGGGGGGGGATCTTTTTTAAAACACTAAGACCAGCATGGGAAGCTAAACATGGAGAAATTTATGTAATATCAAGAAATGAAGAAGAAATTGTAAATAGCATAATGTGTTTATTTTTTGTTGTTTTGTGTTTTAAAACAATTAAAAATATTTTTTAAAAAGGTGGATGGCCATATGTCAGGAATGGTTTACCTGTTCATTTTTGCATTGACATGGGATTGGACTAGATGACCTTTGAATTCCACCAAAATCCTAGGTGGTCAATAAAAGATCAAATACTAGAAAAAGCGATAAGCAGGTACATATACATCTGGGCCCAACTATCTGAGGTTCCAGATGCTAAATCTCACCCATAATGGATTACTTTAGGAATCTCCATATCTAATGTAATGTAATCTAATCATCTATCACTGTTCATTTTGGGAGTTCATGCTTGCAAACTACAAATAGCTACAATGAACTGGACCAGGAGGAGCAGAACGCAATGGCATGTGATCTTCTGCTGTATGTTCATGACAGATACTTTGAAGTGAGCAAAGCTGCCATTTCATAAAACGGATACTCCTTGCCCTACACACAGGTATTAGTCTATGTGAAAGACAACACCACAATCCCTTCTTCCTATGGCCACTATCCCAAAGGAGTCCCTATCCTGTTTACACATTTACTTAATTTTTACTTATTTATATGGCACCCAATTATAAAAGTTTTCTGAGCATGTTATAAGAGACCCTTTCCTAATTCCAGGCTCCTTTTCCAGAGGGATGGAACTGAAGAAAGGTGACTTGCAAATGGCCCCTGGCTGTAACTATTGGAAGTTCCATCTTCCTCAGTTTTCTCACAGGTGCCCATAGCTTCATTAACATCAGGAAATGGGGAATGACGGTTGCTTTGTTCCTTCTTAAAAAACCCAGGACTGTAAAGAAAGGGATAACAATCACAATGCAAAATTTTAAAAATAATTCACCCTAGTCTATGACATAAGTATTTTTTTCTTTGACCTGATTTTCCCCCTATGCCGACAAGACTCAAGGGAAAGAAGTCAGTCTGACCAAAACTGTAACTTCTCGCAAAACTCTGGGCAGAGCTGTTAAAAAACTAAAGAAGAGATGACTTTACGCATGGTTCATTTAACTTCCCCAGTTGCTCCCTGACCAGTGAACGAATGCATATAACAGAAGACAATGTCCATGATGGAAAAAATAAAATTTTAATAGTTTTTAAATACAACGTCCAACTTTCATGGAATTAAAGAGAACCAAAATGGAATTAAGAAGAACCAAAAAATGATCAATATAAAATCAGCATCTGGTCTTAGCAGCTGGAATTCCATTTTCCAGAGGTTGCTGTTACAAGTTCAGATGAGCAAATCGAACCCTATTTCCCCACCTTGAATGATGACGTTAACATTCTGTTTAGCCATCTGCACAGAGCCTCCTATGCCACTGGATTCACTTTTTCTTCAGTTAAGCGCAGACGTTTCGATTCTGGTTCCTGGGAATTATCCGCACCTACAATATTAAGACAAAGCTTGTCCTTTACTACTGAACTACAGAGAGCTGATACTTAAAACAGTCTTTCTGTCTGTATGTTTACAAGCTTTCTGCCCATAGTCAGGCATATTCATGGTACAAAACACACCTGAATCTAAGCAACCCAATTCTGCACGTGGCAGTGGATGCACTCAACAAGGTGATGACTGAGTGAGTAAGGGGCCAGGAAACAATTTCACATGGCCCAGAGGTGGAAAAGTGTGAGGAGGAATTACTTTCCTCCCACAAAAGAAAGCTAGAGGTTAAAAGTTTAAAGATAGAACTGGGGGGTGGATCAAAGTTTGTCATGAACCAGAAAAGGTCATTGTCACCTAAAGTGGTTGTGAAGAAAAGAATGACTAGTGACCTATAAGATACAGAAAGGGCTGTATGCACAGTGGGAATTTTCCCCCATTCCCCTCCCCATTCCAAAAAAGCTCTTCCAGTCCTCTAAAAGGCAGTCAATGTGACAAAAAGGGCTAGTTGGAAGAAAATTCACCAACCTCCCCATGCATATTTGCACTCTTTCAGGCTCAAAGTTGGAGCAAACATCTAGGATCAGAGTGAGGTGGGTGAGGTTAGCCCATATCACAGGCTGTTCAGTTTAAGGAAAAGCAGGAGAGCTGTACACAGAATGTGATGAATATGCATAATTGTTTATTTCATCACTCACATATGTGCTGAGAAAGCAATTGGCTGCAAGTTTCCCATACATGAAATTGACACATGTGTGATCATCACATAAATTTTTTATGTAGCTTTCATGCTTTTTCTCTTTGTAGAACTACTCTCCCTGTCAGAAAATCATGACATCTTTACTGGTTCAAAGGCCCATCTCTAGGTTAAGGCTATCCAAGTTTATAATTTAAGAATCTCCATTGGACGTCTAATCTGTGACAAAGGACTCTTTGTCAAACATGAGGAACCCTTGAAGCAATCCTGCCCCTTCCCTGGGTGAGTTTACCTGCCAGAGATGATGGTGGTTTGTATAACACCTCAGCAGGGAGACGGAAGCTAATGCACATCATATCTTTGTTGGGGGCCACGTTCCTCACCAGTTCCACAGAACATAGGCCCTCTAAGGAAGTTCCCAAGCAAGTTTCAGCTCTTTCCTGAACGTCCTGTGCCGGATTATCATGCTTAGAAAAGCAATGGCAATGCACTGTGGGAAGCTCAGTGCTGCTGGGCTCCCCATTCAAGAGGTGCTGGAAGACATCCAGGAAGTCAATGGCCATGGCTGGCAAGTTCATGACAATATGCAGGGAGCTCTTGCGCTCTTTCAGAGAGAGTTGCCTGGCCAGCTCTTCCTTCACTGGCCCCTTCAAGAAGTCTCTGCCGTCCATGTTGAAGACTTGGACTTTTTTGTCCACTTTGTTCAATTTACAGTTGTGCTGCAACCACTTGTAGGACTCAGGGTTAAGGTCATTTGCAAACACAATGCAGCTCTTCTTCGCTGCAGGGATTGCAAATGGTCCCACACCAGCAAAGACATCAAAGAGAAAGTCGCCCGGCTTCAAGAGACTGATGATGCGTGTGTGTTCAGTAGAGAGGCGGGGATTCCAGTAGACTTTTGAAAAATCAAATTCATAGGAGAGGTAGTGTTCTTTAACCTGCAAGAGTCCAACATACAGGGCTGCTGTTAGGTACACACTCAGGAGGAGCTGACCTCATGCAGTCAAATGTTACCTTATGGTTCAGACTACACCTGAGCTCTTCTTTTGATGGCTATGGAAAGGGAAAGCACCAGCAAGCTGGTCACGTTCTGCAGTGAGCAGGTTCACAGATATTAAGGTTCTCAGTTATTGCCTTAGGGTAAGCTTGTTTAAGAACCTCTTTGCTGCAGTTCTTTTTCTTTACAGTATTCCACTCTTGCAGTGCAATCCTATGCATTTTTGCTCAGAATTCTAGAATTGGAAGAGACCCCAAGGGCCATCCAGTCCAACCCCTGCAGGAACTCACAATCAAAAAATTCCCGACAGATGGCCGTCCAGCCTCTGTTTAAAAACCTCCAAGTACTGCTTTTCTGTTGTTCTGCCTTATTTAAAAAGGAGAGCAAATAAAGATGCAATGAGCACCCTAAACTTCAACCAGGAAGCTATGGAGCTGAAAACCAGGTCCCATAGTGTGGACTTCCTCAGTGAAAGATACAGCACACATCTCATTTTCAACTTGAGAGTTAAATATAATGCAAATCATTCTCTGGGACACACAATAAGTTGAATCCATCATTTTCATTTTGCATGCATCTCTGACTAGGAAATGGCAATGCCCCTGAGAATATTTTGCAGCCAAAGGCTACAATGTGTGTGATACAATTCAGAAATGTTGCTGCGCATATGCCTTTTTAAACTTATGTATTGACTCCCACGTACAAGACATACCATATAAATCCACCCTAAATCTTACTGGAAGGAATTCAATTTCCTTACCTACTTTCCTCAAACCAAATGCTTACATGCTGAGCGAGAAAGCCAGCACATGTCTGAAGGAACAGAATACATACAGTATGGTGTTTCTAAACTAGCTCTACAATTACTGTTTCTGCAATAGTTCATTAATGTGTTTGATTACGTAGTTCAGATTTTTTTTTATATGGGCTATAAATTCAACTGGTAAGCTATACGCTTTCTACTCAAGTCTTATGAGCAGAGCTGTGATTTCATTTAGGCTCAACTGGGACTTCTCAAAACATGCAGAGAGTGCCAAGTCTGTCAAACCAAGAGAAAAGCAAGCTTTAGTACAGTGGACTGCATCCTTCCATAATATCTACTCTTTGTTTTGTCTGCAATCTCTCTCTGTTCGAATTTAAAACTCTTTTTGCTACCTGAAAATACTGTTAAAAGCTGCAATACCTTTGTTATCATGTTGGCCTCATCTCCAGCTAGCACCTCCATTTGAAAGTTTCGATAAGCACTCTCAATGGTATTGGTTTTATTTACAGCACAGGTGATACCGTGATTCTTGTCAATAATAACTTGGCCTGAAAATAAAAGAGACAGGTAATTACTGTATATGTTCATGTTTAAATTAGAAAGTTCAGTTTAAAAAAATCAACCCAAAAAACCTGGGCCGACTTATTCACAGGTCAGTGTAAGTACTGTACCTTAGCATTTATCAAAAAGGGAACCATCCCCTTCTGAGTACAGTGGCAAAAAGCAAGAGTTTAGACCATACTGAGAGGACTGTAAAGAAGTACTGACCCCTTCTACACTCTCCAATGCAGTGACACTATTGACATGACAATATTACAAGAAGAGCAAAGAAAACTCACATGGAATTCCTGTTTTCAGCAGCAGCCCCATGTCAAACAAAACACATTGTCCTGTCCTGTCCTGTCCAATCTGAAACCTAGCTGAGTTGGAAATTAAATTTCATCTGAAACCTAGCTGAGTTGGAAATTAAATTTCATGTTGGGCTTTATTGACTGTTGTTACATGCCCTCAAGTCAACTCCAAGTTATGACAACACTCATGGAGTTTTCCTGACATGATTTATTCAGAGGAGGCTTGCCACTGGCCTTTTCCTAGGCCAAATATATGTGACTTGCTCAATATTTTCATTCAAATGTAAGAATTGTTTACTTCTCTGAATGCCAAATGGGAGAGACCACAGCTCACTGGGAAAACCAATGCTTTCAACATAGAAGGACCCAAGCTTCAGTCTCTACCATATCTGGATATAAGGACCAGAGAACACAGAAATGGCGAAAGTACATCTCACAAAGGCTATTTTTGCAGACTTCAACCACCCACATCCCCTGGACTGCCTTTTCTGACCCAATAAAAGGTGAATTGCCTCTCTTGTAAACCTCAAAAATTGGGAACTTCTTCTTCAAACAGGAAAAATATCTCTGTTTTTCAAAACCAACAGCGCACTTCTGGGTTTTTATTTATTTATTTATTTATTTGCTGCTGTTTTGCAGCATACTTGGCAGTCCATGAAGCCCCTGGAGAGTCACAGAGCAGAAAACTGGCCCACAGACCTACCAAAGTTGTCTAACTTTGCACAAGACTCTGGAAACAGAAACAGGTTGACCTGGTACAAGATAGTCCCCTCTGTTTCCATATAACTCCCTTGTTGAAACAGCTTTATTGGCTACCAATTCATTTCCAGGCACAATATGCTGGTTATGACCTTTAAAACCCTATTCAGCTTAGGTTGAGACTACAGTCAGCCCTCCATATCCACAATTTTTTTATCCATGGATTCAAGCATCCATGGATTGAAAATATTGCAAAAAATATAAATTTCAAAAAGCAAACCTCAATTTTGCAATTTTATATAACATTTTACTATGCCATTGTATTTCATGGGACTTGAGATATTGGTATCCACAGGGGATACCAAGGGCTCACTGTATCTGAAAGACTGCATGTCCCCATACAAACCTGCAAGAACTCTTTAAGGTTATCAGGGGAAGGTTTTCTCTTGATCCACCACCATCACAGGTATGTTTGGTGAGGACATGAAAGAGAGCCTTCTCGGTGGCTGCTCCCTCCCTCTGGGGCTTCCTTCCACAAGAGCCTAGGCTGGCTCCCTGCTTGCTTTCCTTTCACCAGTAAGCAAAGACATTTTTGTTCAAGCAGGTTTTTAATATATAAAAGCAATAGCAATAGCAAGCACATTTCTATACCGCTTACCGATGTACTAAGCAGTTTACAAAGTGTAAGCGAATTGTCCCCAACAAGCTGGGTACTTATTTTAGCAAACTTACAGAAGGATGCCAGGCTGAGTCGACCCAAAGCCCCTGGCTAGTATTGAACTCACAACCTTGTGGTTTGTGAGCGAATGGCTGCAGCACAGGCATTTAACCACTGAGCCACCAAGGAGTCAGGAGTGTGTTCTATTTATATTTTTTATCTTTTATAGTTTTAATATAATTTCATACTCTTGTAGTGAGATGATTTCAATTGTTTTAAAATTGTTAATTTTTAACCAATGTTATCTGTGAGCTGTCTTGGGTCTGACTCCAGCAGAAAGGTAGCATATAAATAAAATAATAAATAAGTAAATAAATCCAGTTTGGTACCACAATGTTCTCATCCCGTGTCAGATCTCTAACTCCAGAGTTCACTGAGGAAAAGAAAGTGTGGCTCAGCTATTCACAGGTCATTTCTTGCCTTACTCTCTTTTTTGTTACTTTATAAAAAGCACACAATGCAGTTCACAGTAAACCACATTATTCATGTCAGGTTTGAGTCATTTTCTTGTGTCAAATGCTAGAAGCAGCTTTAAAGAATACATGCTGAATCATCACCTAGGAAACCACTAAACTGAGGATTACCACAAACCTTTATCCACACATACCAATTAAATGTTTGTAAGGCAGCTGATGGTCTCTCAGATTCAAGTGAGCGATGTGGCCCACTCTGCTAAATGCAGTGGTCACTTCCTGACCTTCAGGAAGTACTGCTTGCAGGATTTCCTCCGCCTTGAAATGGTCATAGGTCAATTCCAGGTTGTACTTGATTATCTCAGGGTTGACATTAAAGTTCTTCAAGATCTGTTGCTCAGATTCACCCAGGGAACCATCAGCAGGTACTTTATGAGGATCTAACAAAATGAACCTTCTGCCTTCATCTTCTGGATCTTCTATGACTCTCTTGAGACCAGGCCGCTTGATCAGCACCTCCTTAAGCAGCTTCACCACTTTGTTTATGATGTCTTTGTTAACCTTAAGAGCTGGGACAACAACTTCCCTTTTGAAAGCATCTCTGTTAAGTTCTGTCATTCCACGTACCCTGGGATGCGGGAAGTTCAGTTCCAGGTCAGTCTTGTCAAGCATCTCCGGCATTGTGAAAATACTTTTTCTCTGCGATACTGCAAGATGTCCAGACAATGGATGAAGAGACTGGTCCCAAAGCTTCCAGGTTACTGGAAATGATGTATTTGATGCTGTGGTTCCAAAATATTTCGTTTTTAGGAGTCCAGCAAATAAGCCATTTAATGGCTTGAAAATCCTAGAAAGGAAATGATTCATTTTATAGACATTATGTAATCATTCAGTCAGAAATGGTACAAACAGGCATGTCTGCACTGTTCTCATAAATTCACTTCTATTTGTACAAGATTATTTGAAATTTACCTTTAGGTTATGCAGGACAGATTTGATGTGGCAAAAATTATTACTGTGGCTGGGGAAGGAGATGCTATTAACAGTCACACTATCACAATGGCTGCATTTGAACAATTGTATCTATAGCTTAATAAACTGATATCCCTTCGCAAGTAGCTCATTTCAAGGCCTAGAGTGATTACCGTAGAGATCTCCAATTAATCATTCCCCCCAGGACTTATCCAGGAAGCTACGGATAGAATCCTGTCGGTTGCGTTGACGTAGTTATTTTGGCAATGAAGGCAGCAGTGACAAGATGGAAAAGGCTGCAGGTGCAATGATAAGAAGGAAAGGACAATCAAGATAGCAGCAAAGAATGGTTCTCAGCCACCCGAGGCAGTGGGGGGCACAACAACAACAAACTACTGTATATACTCACGTATAAATCTAAATTTTAGTCCAAAAATTGACCTAATAAACCCAAAAATCCACAGGTCAATGTAAGTACTGTACTTTAACTCTCATCAAAAAGGGAACCATGCCCTGGTGAAAGGTGAGAGATTAATCTCTTCTCGGAGTGCCTAAAAAGAAGCATCAACCCCTCTACTGCCTCACCCATCCTTTAGGATGAGCACAAACAGTTATGCCTGCCAGAATTTCTTTGGCATCGTTTTCCTTTGCATTATCCTTTACATTCTTTGTTACAAAACCTGCCCTCGACTTGTACATGAGGTCAACTTGCAGTCGAGTATATACAGTACTTCCCTCTATCTGGACACTGTGTTCCTGTTGATGAAGCCCAGAATTACACTGGGTTTTATTTTGTTTTGTTGTTTTACTGCTGCATCACACTGTTGACTCAGGTTTAGCTTGTACAGCCGCCTCTCCGTTTTTGTGGGGGATCTGTTCCGGATCCTCCTGCGAAAATGGAAATCCACTGATATTCAAGTCCTATTGGCTTGAATGGCGGAGCACACCCCATTTTAAGTCCCTCCGATTGTCCCTTGCGAGTAAGCGAGGGACACGGGTTTGAAGTCTGCACAAATGGAGGGATGACTGTAGTCTACTAAGACTCCTAGATCCTTTTTATGTGTAGTTGGCTCTTTGTATCCACAAATTCTTTATCCATGGATTCAACCATCCATGGCTTGAAAATATTCATTAAAAAAATCCAAAAAGCAAATCTTGCCTTTTTATATAAGGGACACCATTTTACTATACTATTGTATTTAATGGCACTTGAGCACCTATGGATTTTGGTATCCACAGGGAGTGGGGGTGCTTCCGGAAACCAAACCTCAGTGCATACCAAGGGTCCAAAACATACTGCAGAAATAATCCAGTTTGAGAGCACTTGAACTGCCCTGGCTCAGTGCTAGGGAACCCTGGGAACTGTAGTTTATTGTGGCACCAAAGCTCTCCAACAGAGGAAGCTAAATATCTCACAGAACTACAGTTCCCAGAATTCCCTAGCATTGAGCCAAGGCAATTAAAGCGGCCCCAAACGGGATTATTCCTGCAGTGTGTTTGGGACCAAGGACCCACTGAACTGTTTTCAAGGCAGGTGTCTTGCATCCTACATTTGTGCATTTCATTTTCCCCCTCTCTCTAGATGTAGTAGCTTACATTTATCCCAGCTGAAATCAATTTTGTTATTTTTGGCCTAATTCTCCAAACTGTCAGGGTTATTATTGGGGTTTTGCCCTCTGGGGTATTAGCTAGCCCTCTCCCCCAACACACACCTTGGTACTGTATCATCTCTAAATCTGATAAGCATTCGTTCTATTCCGTCATCTAAGTCACTTATATATATGTTAAATAACACCAGCAACAGGACAGACTCCAAAGGCACTGCGCTAATCACTTGTCTCCAGGAGAAAGAACAACTATTGTCAACTGCTTACAAATCCACACAACAGGAGCATAATCTGGCCCACATGTTACTCATCTGTTTGCAAGTGTATCGTACCAAATGCCTTACTGAAATCAAGGTATACTACATCCACAGCACTCCCCTGATCTACCAAACTTGTAGCTCTGTTAAAAAAGAGGTAAGGTTAGCTTGGAGTGACCTAGGTTCAAAACACACTGCAGAAATCATCCACTTTGAGACGGCTTTAACTGCCCGGCTCAGTGCCAGGGAATCCTGGGAGCTGTAGTTTTGTGAGACATTGAGCCTTCTCTGTCAGAGAGGTCTGGTGCCACAATAAACTACAGTTCCCAGGATTCCCTAGGGCAGTGAAAGCAGTCTCAAACTGGGATTATTCCTGCAGTGTGTTTTGGACCTCGCTCTCCAGACCAGAGTAGTTTGGCATTGCAGGCTTTTCCCCCTGAGGCGGGCTCTGAGAGGGGGAAAAGGCCGCCTTGCCTCACCTCATGCCGGCCTCCTCGGTGGCTCCAGAGAGAAGAGGGCAGGCCTTCCCTTCATCATCAGCCCTCGCCGGGAGAGGAAAGGGAGGAGGAGGAGGAAGAGGACTTCTCCCCGCCTTTAGGGCGGCCCCGCTAGGCCCCGAAGCACCGCCCTCGCGTACTCCTCCCTGCCGCCCTCCCTCCTTCTTTCTCGGGAGGAGCGCCATGGAGGAGCCGGCGGCGGTCGGGAGCCTCAACCGCGGGGAGCCGGGCTGGTGGTACTTGTCGGCCCCGGAGGAGCCCGAGGAAGATGGGGCCCCGCTCCTCAGCCTCCCTCCAGGCCCGGTGGGTCTCGCTCGAAAAAAGGGAGGCAAACGAGGCATCCATACTGGAGAAATAACCCGGTTTGGCAGCGCTTTGGGTCTTTTCTGGCTCTTTGCTATGGAATTCTGGGAGTTGGAGTTTGTTGTGGGGCGGGCCCCACAACAAACTCCAACTCCCAGAATTCCATAGCAAAGACCTAGACAACAAGGGTCATTTGAACCAGGGTCATTTGAGAAGAAGGGGAAGAAGAGAAGAACCACAATTGGAGATGTTAGATGCCTACATGTTGTTTCAGTCCTTACTAAAGATGCTATGATGGGGAGGATATCTTCTTCAAATGACTTGAAGGCACACAACAACAAACAAACACAACAACAGATCCAGGGAACTGGAGTTTGCTGTGGTACCAAAGCTCTTTGACGGAAAAGGCGAAATATCTCACAAAACCACAAACCCCAGAATCCCACAGCATTGAGCCATGGCAGTTGCAGTGGTGTCAACCTGGATTATTTCCACAATCCGGATACTGCAAATCACCACCTGCTCAGCTCTTGCAGATTTATGTGTGTTGGTTGTGTGCCTTCAAGTTGTTTGCGACCTTTGGGTTTTCTTGGCAAGGTTTGTTCCCCTGAGGCTGAGAGAGTGTGCCTTGCCCAGGGCCACCCAGTGAGTTTCATGGCTGAGTGGGAATCAAACCCTGTTCTCCAGAGTCATAGTCCAACACTCAGACCACTACACCATGCTGGAGTAGGGTCTTCCGCTTTTACTATTGCCCCCCACTTTACCAAGCATTGCACACTCGTCCCTCCACATTTGCAGCTTTGACTTTTGCGGCGGCTTTGATTATTCACAGATTTTATTAATATACTATCTCTAGAAATATCTAGGTCCTCCAGTGCAACTCTATGGTCAACTTTAACCAAAAGCCGCACTGAAGGACCTAGAGATTACTAGAGAGAACACTCCACTAGGCATTTGTAGCTCCTCCAGTGCACTTCCATGGTCAATGTCTGGTAGATGTTGACCACCGAGTTGCACTGGAGGACCTAGAGAGGTGTTTTCTCATGTAAAGACATAGCGTTTTTGTTATTTGTGGTTTTCCCACACTCACGGGCGTCCTGGGCCTCTAACCCCAGCGAATGTAGAGGGACAAGTGTACTCTTTTTTTTTTTTTGTGATCCCTTCTTATGGTGTGGCCACAACCCCATTTTAGTCATCTTTACTTCAAGGGAGCGTTTGGGCCTGATCTGCTCTAAGACCCATCCATTGGTCTTTTTAGTGGTCCATGGTATCCACAGAACTCTTCTCCAGCACCACATCTCAAATGGGCTGGTTTTTTTCCTGTCCACTTTCTTAACGGTCCAGCTCTCACATGCATTCATGGTGATGGGGAATGCAATGGCTTATACGATTCTGACTTAGGTATTGAATGGTCTTTCTTTACACTTTAGGATCTTGTCTAGTTCCTTCATAGCTGCCCTTCCAAATCCTACTCTTCTGATTTCTTGCCTGCAGTCTCTGATTGAAGATTGAGTCCAAGTATGGAAAATCTGGAGTCAACGCTATATAAATAAAGTATAATACATAGTGGTTTGAGTGTTGGACTATGTCTATGACTCCCAACTTGGCCATGAAGCCCTGTGAGTGACCTTGGGCAAGTCGCATGCTCTCAGCCTCAGGGGAAAGTAATGGAAACTCCCTTCTGGACAAATCTTGCCAAGAAAACTCTGTGATAGCTTTGCCTTAGGGTCTCCATAAGTTGGAAATGACTTGAAGGCAACAACATCAACACCAGCACCAGCATGGAAAATCTTGGAATCATTTCAATCTCTTCATCACTGTCTTAAATTTTTGTAGATTGTCTGTGGTCATAGGAAAAGCCACCCAGAACAAGAGAGCACTTTGGCAGGATAGTCTCTAAATAATATATACACATACAGCAGTTTGTAGCCCCTCCAGATGTGAGAGTGCAGCTCCCAGCATTCCTAGCCACTGGATATGCTAGATGTGGCTGTTGGGAGCTGCATCCCATCAACATTTGGAGAGCCATCCAGTTGCCTACCCTCAATTTTAAGTTTTATTGTTTGTTGTGCCTTCAAGCCCCATCTGACTTACGATGAGCCTAAAGCAGCATGGATTAAAACACGTTAAACCATATAAATTCATTAAGTTTAAACACATAAATATAGGATACATTAAGATCATCCAACATAAAATTTAAAATATACCAATTTAAAATTCATAGTTTAAAATTGGCTGGGTAGGCCTGTTGGAAGAGAAAAGGCTTTAATACTGTTTTAGGGATGTTTGACAGTGAAACAAACTCCCTCGGAGTGAAGTGGAGTCTCCTTCCTTGGAGGTTTTTAAGCAGAGGCTGGATGGTCATCTGTCAGGGATGCTTTGATTTAGATTTCCTGCATGGCAGAATGGGGTTGGACTGGATGGCCCTTGCGGTCTCTTCCAACTCTATGATTCTATGACTGTTTTTATGTTATGAAACAAGTCTCCTCCCACCTACACCAACCTTCCTTCACCTTCTTTCCTCCCCCCCCCCCCCTTTTTTTTTTTAGTTCTTTTTTTTGTTTTAATTTACTAGCTATAGATCTGTCATGTAGTAAATAAACTAAAAAGAATCATTAAGCCCTTATGCTTCATACCCTAACCTTTCCCTATAAAGCAATCTTTAAAAGTTAAGAGTGTTGCTTTTCACAAACCTTGGAAGCTCACTAAAGAACCACCAGCTCTGTCAATAACCTTATTTTGAAGTTTAGTATTCTGATAAATTATATGGGAATGGGTGACTCTGGTTTAATCCAATACAGGCTTGGCCAGACTCTATTCCTGTTTTCATTGACATTTACAAGATTAAGGAACAAAAATGCTGCAGTTAAGCTTCGAAGGCTAAATTTTTTTATTACACATTTTGCAATTTTCCCAGTTGGGGGGGGGGGGGAATACAAGATTTGTCTTTAAAAAAAATCCTTAGTGAGGCAGTGAATTTTCTGACTATAGTAAGATTCTAGTTTTCTCCCAGAACATCTTTTTTAAATAGCTAGATGAAAAGTAATTAGCATTTGGTTAAAAAGGGCTTCACTCTTTTTAATCTTTCTGAGTCTTCATCCATCCTACTTCTTTTGTCTGGGGGTGTATCTGCACTGCAGAAATAATGCAGTTTGACACCACTTTAACCCCCATGGCTCTGTACTACAGATATCTGTGATTTGTAGTATGTTCAGGAACCAGCACTTTGGCAGAGGATAATGAGCTTGTGAAACTAGAAATCCCAGGATTTCATAGGCTAGAGCTACAGCACTTAAAGTGGGGTCAAATGGCATTATTTCTACAGTGTAAATGCACCCCAAGTCTATTCAAAACTGATAGGTCCTCAAGAGACAATGGAATGTAAATGTAAATACGAATTCTAACTTGAATGCTTCTGATTTATGAACATCAAAGTAGATTTGAAAGCATATTTTGTATTTTAAGCACATTCATTTATTTAATGTCTTTGTGAATCTGAGCCTATATGTTAAATGTCTTCTGACTTTGCATTCACTTTGTATTTGCTTTCCCCTAGATAAAGATCTTGCAATGTAACTGTCTCTTTTGATTCCACCATTTACAGAGATCCTCATCTGGTGCTTCCTTTGGCTTCTCAGTATTTAACTTAATGAATGCGATAATGGGCAGTGGAATACTTGGATTGGCATATGCAATGGCCAAGACAGGAATCATTGGATTTAGGTATGCATTTTTTTAAAAAACAAAACAAAACAGGTACAGTACATTGTTAAGTATTCTGAAAGACTTTGTGCTTAATATATTAACCCATACATTAATCCTTGTCCCAGGGATGGGATTTTTTCTAAATTCCAGAAACAATGTATGATTTGAAATATATTTATAAAACAGGATTTGGATAGACTGGGAACTGTTAAACTCCTGTTCTCTTCCCCTCTTGCCAGGAGTTATATAGGCAACTTGCCTGCCATAAAATGTTGAGAATTAGGTGCAATAGTTTATACAGTAGAAATAGTATTGATAAGTTGTGGTGATCTCAGACACAAGTGATGAGATATAACTGGCGGGAGGCAAGCATGAGCAAAGCCTATTGAAGGTCATTTGTGTGAAAGAATCTGGTTGTAACAATAAGGAAGGGGGTGGAATGGGAAAGAGAGAAATACAGTGGATCCTTGTTATACGCTGGGGTTTGGTTCCAAGATCCCCCGTGTATAACAAAATCCGTGTATGCTCAAGTCCCATTAAGTATAATGACATAGCAAAATGGTGTCCCTAATAAAAAATGGAACATCAAGGTAAATGTATACTTTTTTGGAACATTTTCAAACCGTTTATGCTTAAATCCGTGTATAAGAAGGGCCCACTGTATAACAAAGTGTAACAAAATTAATTCTAACAGAGAATAAGCCTGCCTGAAATTTGAAATCATGTGTAATTTAATTAGGCAATTTTAACGCTTGCTGGTCAGTTCTGACAATGAAGTTCTATAGTTTCTTAACAAGGGTTTTCTGAGTTTTAATTATTGAAGCCTGGATTTCTGAACTAGGTATACTGCTGTACTTCACACCCACCCATGTACACATATGTGCAGAGCGGCAGCATGAGAAGACAGAATCTTGTGGTAGATGGAACAATACTATTTATGGCTACAAGTAGGGGATGCCATTTTTAATGCTCCCCCCAGAGTTAAGAACAAAAGAAAAAACACTCCATGAAAATAAACCATTAAAACAAGGGAGAAAGGTTTTGTGACCATAATCTAAAGAAGGGAAAGACTGCAGGTCTCTGGCGCTGTAAATCATATGTTTTGCATGCAAAACACCCCAGGTTCAGTCTGTAGCATTTCCAGATAAAGCTGGGAAAGGTTTCTCTTTGGTCAGTGCAGTAGGTGTTATTGAGCTTCATGGACCAGTGGCCTAACTTAAATAAGGCAGCTTGCAATGTACTGTACTTCAAGATATGTCAGTGTAAGAATGAAGAAGTATTATGAAATGGACTCTCTTACTCACAAACTGAAGTCCAGACGTCCCCAGTCTGGTGTGACCTTAATGGTTTGGACTACAAATCCCATCACCCTCAGCCAACATGCTCAAGGGTGATGGGAAAAAAATGGAGAAATCCAGGCGTGAGAAATTTGGAAGAAGCCTACTGTCCTTTCAGAATCCCACAGCTCTGCTACATTCCTTGGTCTCATATGGACCTCGGTACTCTGACTAGAAGTGGCTTTTCAGACCCTCATTAGAGATCTTTCTCTCTACTCATTTCTGGAGATGTCAATGATTGAACCTGGGAACATCTTCATGCAGAACTTGTGCATTACTACTGAACCATTACCCTTGTCAGCTTTATTCTTCTTTCCCCAATGCTTAGTTTAAACAGTTGGAAACAGATCTTGCGATGATAGGTAAATTAGCCAGCCAGAGCAGTTTATCTTTTGTTTGGTTACCTTTCCACTGAAGACAAACAAATAGAAAATCAAATGGTTGACTGTTGTTTACCAGAGTTTACACTTTGAAATGGTCTTTTTGCTGTTATACATGTGTGTCATGATAGGATCTAATTTTATCTTATAGAAAAGCAGAAGATGGAAAATACTGAGTAATCAGCCATGGTGTGAATTGTAGTTCTTCAGCATGGGCCATCAAATGAGGAAATGTGTCTTATGATTTGTTGGTTTGTGATGAAACTCAACCTCTCAGCATTCAATTTTTATATTGAATTTCCTAGTTAAGTGTGGCTTTGATAATTTCTCTTTTCTGTCCTAGTGTGTTGCTGTTGATTGTTGCGATTCTTGCATCTTACTCCGTATTCCTGTTGCTTACTATGTGCATTCATACGGGTAAGTGAAGGCAGAGTACAGCTCTAAGGTGTTGAATCACATTGTCCTTAAGAATGGGCACACATGAAATACACTATGACCTCTATATCCAAGGGAAGAGAATTTGTTCCTGGGCTAAATATGAAATATGAAAACTCAGATAATAGAAATGAATGACTTCAGGCAGAAGTTGACCATAGAGTTGCACTGGAGAGCCTAGATTCTAACGAATCTCAAGAAAGAACATTTCCAATAGTTTTGTAGAAGAACATATCAAAATTACGAACTGAACAAAAATGCTAGTTATACACAGTTATAATTTGATAGGGAGAGTTTTCTCTCTGTCCCACCATCATCACAGATATATATTTTGGGAACATGAGAGAGGGCCTTCTCATAGGCTGCCCCCAGGCTCTGAAACTCCCTTCCCAGAAAGGTTAGACTGGCACTCTCCTCAGTCCCTATCTACAAACAGGTGAAAACCTTTCTGTTGTGACAGGCTTTTGAAGACTGATTGTTTTGGCTGGACTGCTTTGTAAATTGTGTTGGATTTCCTATTTGTTATTTTTGTGCTGTTCTGTTTTTTATGGTTTTATGTTTTAAACTGGCTTCAGCTTATATATATATATATATATATATATATATATATATATACACAGTTTAGTCGCTTTTTAACTTTTGTATTTTGTGAATTGTTCACTATATTTTTTAATCTGTTGGGAGCCATCTTGCGTTCTGAATTGAGAAGAAGGTAGGATGGTGATGATGATGATGATGATGATGATGATGATGATGATGATGATGATGATTTGACAGAGAGAATGCAATATCTTCAGTAGTGAGGGAGCTCAGGTCACGAAGCTTGAACCCTGGAGGTGATTCTAGTTTTCTGAGGATTTCCCAGACTGCTGTGGTTCTTTCTTATGATGCAGTGTGGTTTGTTTTTTTTCATTCTAAAAGACTGAAATACTGTACCTCTCATATGCTTTAGTTACTGGCCATAAAAAATTTAAGCTGAAATGTGCTGGCATTTTTGACCCCACCTTACTAACCTTGATGCACCACTGGTGTGTGCCCCCCGATGACTTTTGTGAAATTGAATTCAGCTTTCAGATTGCAAGAGATTTCCAAGCCTTGTTTTCTACGCTGTAATGTGCAGTGAGGGGAAGATCTTTAGTTGACTGCAGTATAACCTTCTTTCTCCTCTTGATCCCAAGAGCTTCTTTGTTAGCCCTGCCTTAAATGCAGCACTGTCTTTTAAATAAGCAGACTGTAAATGTCTGCAATAAGTAAATAAAACAAGCAAACCCTAAGGCTGGAACAAGAAATTTTCTGATCATGGCAGTTGTATTTGCTGGTGGAAGAGGTGCTTGAAATATCGTCCTTTTGCTTTCTGCTGTGCAGACCTTCATCTCCTGCTGCTGTTGATGCCTGGAAAAATAGGTATGGGAGGGCATTTATGTTTATGGCAATAGTGACAGAATTGTGACTACTCAGTGTTAGTGAATATGGAGCAGTTACAAATCTATAACTCTACGTTATGTATATGCAACATGCCAGCTGTTCTTTCATAGAACCATAGAGTTATGAGGCACCACAAGGGCCATCCAGCCTCTGTTTAAAAATAAACTCTGCCACTTTCTGAGGCAGTGTCTTCCATTGTCGAACAGCTCTTAGCATCAGGATGTTCTTCCCAATGTTTAAGTGGAATCTCTTTTCCTGTAGTTTGAATTTGTATGAGTGCTTTGAGAATTTGTGAATTATAAACCAGGCTAGACATTTTTTTTTAAAAAATTAAAACTAGTCCTGGAATTTTTTCATGCACCAGTCAAGATTTTTACAGTTCTGTAATGTGGCCAAGCACATGTTCCAGGATTATGCATATGCTGTGTGAAAATAGCAGTGCCATAAATTTGCCAGGAGAATTCAAGTTAATTTAAAGGCAGGATTTGACATAGTTTGGAAGTGGGCTGATCACTTCATCAGATGCTCAGTGTGTCTGCAGAATGAGTCAAGCTTTGAAGATTAGCTCTGTCAGTTTGAAGGAGAAGCTGAGTGAGCAGACTTTTCATTGGCTGGATGTCTCTGAGATCATGAAGTCCTCACCTTCTTTCTTAATCCTTCATTTAAAGATTATATAGTCATACATAAGGTTGACAAAAAACCTGAAATGTGGAGGGGTATTCCTTGTACAAGTGAGTACATGTTGAGTTTGTCTTGTGAAGGCCAGGGCTGTCTTGTGTTGGTTATTACCTATAAAGCCCTACATGGCTTGGGCCCGAGTTACTTGAGGGACCGCATCTCCCCATATAATCCACCCCGCACACTCAGAACAACCGGGAAGAACTTGTTGGAAATTTCACCTTCTAAATATGTTATTACTTCCCAGATGGCCTTCTCAGTAGCGGCCCCACAAATCTGGAATAGTCTTCCCGACGAGCTCTGTCTTATCACCCCCCTGGAAACATTTAAAAAGAGGCTTAAAACCTTCCTCTTCTGTCAAGCCTTCCCCCCTGGAAAATGAAGTAATGTACTCTGATCCCATTGACTCTCTACCTCACCCTATTGATTGATTGAATGATTGTTTTTAGATTGTATATTGCAGGGGTAGGCAATCTTTTTGAGCCGGGGGCCGGGTTGCTGTCCCTCAGACAACTGGGGGGCCGAAGCCAAAAGATAAATAATTAAATATTTTTTTAAAAAAATTAAATATATAAATAAACCAGGACAAATGTAGGACAAAATTTTCAAATGGAAGACACTTTTTTAAAAAAAAATGGAGGACACGTGAAAAAATTTGCTGATTTTTTAAAAAAACGTTAATATAAATGCATGTTTCTGAGGCTTCTATAAACAATTGCCCCCCAAAGCCCCGGCGGCAATCGGCAGCAGGACCAGGCTGGGGCCGGTCCCAAGGCCTTGCCAGGCCGCATCTGGCCCGCGGGCCGCAGGTTGCCTACCCCTGGTATATTGTATTTAGTGCTCTTGGTTTTATCTATTTTATGATGTGTTTTGTAATTGGTTTTAAACTCTATGTAAACCGCTTTGATCTTTTTGGAAAAGCAATATATAAATAAAATTTATTATTATTATTATTATTATTATTATTATTATTATTATTATTATCACTAGGATTGGCATCACCCGGTGTGGTAACTCATGGTGTCACCCCTCCGATTTACCTCCTCCCATACCATATCATACAGAACCCTTAGTAAAGTTTTTTGTACTAGTGTTTCTCATAAATCGTAATTCCCTTATATCATTGGTAATGCAGTCAGCCCCCAGTATCCACGGATTTTTTTATCCACAGATTGAAGCATCCACAGCTTGCTAGTATTTTTAAAATATATACATTCCAAAAAGCAAACTTTAATTTTTCCATTTTATATAAGGGACACAATTGTACTATGCCATTGTATTTAATGGGACTTGAGCATCCATAGATTTTGGTATCCACGGAGGGTCCTGGAACCAAACTCCAGCAGATACCAAGAGCCCACTATAGCTGTGACATAAAAAACTAGCACAATTTGGATTATACCTTTAAATTAAACACACACATACACACAGTCTAAATGTATTTACGTGTACGTTATTTCATGTGGTTAAAGTGAAACTTTGGTAAGATAGGATGTTTTAAAAGAAAATTAAAACAGAAAATTTAAACATTATTTTTTAAACACCCTAAGGACTCTCCTTTCTCCACTCCCTGAACCTCACCCCACTTCACCACCTCTTCCATTGTGCTCTCCAGTGTTTTAAACGGACACTGGTGAATGCCACAACCAGTTTCTGCCAAAAAGCAGATGTTCGGGGAGCAGTAGTGTCACCCCCTCTTAAGGTGTCACCTGGTGCAGCTTGTACCCCATAGTGATGCCCTTGGATTTGACCTGTGGAATGAAACTACACCAATACTCTGTGCCTTCCCTTGTTGTCTAAACTCTCCTTATCTTGAATTTTCCCTTCCAATATTGTCATCATTTGCTTATGGCTGCTTTTTCATTCTATAATTGCTTATTAATTGCCCATGCTGGTGTTGGGATTCTGGGATATAGTCAACAAAGTAGCTTTTCCAAATTCATTCTGATTTTGTAGCTAGCTTCCACTTTAATCTACTATCTGTGATAGTAGAAAGTTCTTGCATAGTACTGTATTAAAAATAAGTTTTTTTTAAGTTCAGTGCAACATTCTTCCAAGTAAGCAAATTTAGAAGGGGCCTGTTAAAGTCAGGAACTATGTCCTATGTTGAATTTATACAAAGGGAACCTTGTAGTACCTTTGAGGCTAACTAAGAAAATAAGTTTGTAGCATAAGCTTTTGTAGACCTAGGGTGCACCTATACTGAAGAAATAAAGCAGTTTGACACCATTTTACCTGCCATGGCTCTATCCAACAGAATCCCAGGGTTTGTAGTTTTGTGAAGCACCTACACTCTTTGGCAGAGACAGCTAAAGACCTTGTAAAGCTACACATCCCAGGATTCTATAGGATGGCGCTACAGCACTTAAAGTGGTGTAAAACTGCATTATTTCTAGTGTACACCCCTAGTCTACTTCATCAGAGGCTCAGTGAAAACTTAAGCTACAAACTACAAACTTCAGGGGCTATACATTACTGGCTGGATTAGGGCTGCGGCAACCTTGCGTCCCTGATCAGTCCTCTGGAGAGCACAAAAAGGAGCCGCAAAAAAGTGGCTCCTTTTTGCACCCTCCAAGGGGCGCCATAGCCACGGTGGCATGGCTTTATGACATCCCTTCAGTACTGCATCATATGGATGCTGCACTGGAGGGGTGTCTTGATGGCACATGCAGTGTGGACTGGCACACGCCAAAATGGGGGAGGGGTTAGGGCATGCAGTGTATGGACGCTGCATCCTAACTCCGACCACAGGCCGATACCAAAGTGCTACAAGAGTCCTTTATATACTGATACCAATTAACACAACTATGCCTTTGAACACACTCTACCCTTTCTTTATGCTGGGGATCCGTTCCAGCCCCCCCCCCCCCCCTGCATAAAGGGAATTCCACCTATGCTCAAGCCCCATTTAAAAGAATGGGGCTCATGCACGCAGCGGCGCGTGCGCAACAAGGGCACGTGCCCCATTATACCTTATGGGACGCATCATCCCTTCTCCCAGTGCAGCTTTCAGCGTATGCTGAAAGCCACATAAGGCACACCCACGTATGATGCAGGTGCACTGTATATTGAATTTAGCAATCCTGTTATCACAAATCCCTCTGTTCCTTTCCAGTTCTGGCTTTTTATTGGCATCCATGGTGACCCTAACATAGGGGTGAGAATTATGTTGCTCTCCAGTTGCTGTTCAACTACAACTCCTAGCATCCTTCAGCATTGGCTATGTTGGCTAGGGCTGGTGAGAATTGCAATTTAGCAACATCATTTTATTGAATCATTTCCTGTATTGCTATGTATTTTATATGTATTATCCTACTAGAGAGGCAGGCTAGCTCCAACAGGCCTCCCTGGAAGAAGATTAACCATCCATTAAGAAGCCAAGCCCTCCCTCCAGTCCATCTCCCCTGATCCAGGCCTCGGAGGTAGAGAAGAACTGCTGGCCCTCATCCCCTTCCCCACCACTACTCCCTTCTCCTTTTGTGTCGTGTCTTTTTAGATTGTAAGCCTGAGGGCAGGGAACCGTCCAATTAAAAAATATTGTATGTACAACACTGTGTAAATTTACAGCGCTTTATAAATAAAAGATGATGATGATGATGATGATAATAATAAATAAATAAATAAATAAATAAATAATAAAATTTTTATTTTTATACTGCCCTTCCAAAGATCAGGGCGGTTAACAACATAATAAAACACAACATGTACATTAAACATCAATAGTTAAAAACAAATACACAAACCAGAATAAAACCCCCGTTAGCCAGTCCTCTTTGCCACAGAAGAGGAAGGGAGGCCCACTGGACTTTAGTCGGGGAATGCACACTGAAATAGAAAGGTTTTGAGATCCTTTCTAAATTGGGCCAGGGAGGTGGCCGAGCGGAGCTCTATGGGCAGCGTGTTCCAAAGGGCCGGGGCGGCGATGGAAAATGTCTTCCTCACAGTGGAGGTCAACCTAGCCCCTGGACAGCTTTGTATTTCTCACCCCACCCTAAAGCATGATGTGGATGGGTGTCTTCTTACTTCTTCACTTTTCTTTTCTGACTCCATCAGAGATATGAGAGAAAGAGGAACTCTGGGTCAGCATTATCTTAGTTTCTTAGTTATTGTTTTATTGCAACACACACATGCTCTTTGCCCTTATGAGTTTGGCAATTCCAGTATAGTTTGGCCTGATTCAGTCCTGGGCTTGTCATATCCTTTTCGTAATGGCTAGGATTCAACATTAAGGAGACAGAATGTAATTTGATGCTGGTGGAGTTAGGTAGCAGTTGCACAACACTGCCTCATTTGTGAATTGTGGTGTTACACAACTGAATTCAAACTGCAGATGTGCATACACATCTGCATGCACAATGCAAATGGGCATCCATGTGCTATGAGCAACCATGACAACTCTGCTTCCACACCTTAAATTTAATATAGTTGAAGAAAAATGTCAATATGCATTTCTGTAGGGAAACCTGTGCATAGGGATATAGGATTCTAGCCAACATCTTTCTGTCTTCCTGTTTCTATTTCATGGCTTTCATGTTGTATGAATATTTTTCTTTTCTCTTTCTTTTTGTTTTCTGTAGATATCTTTGGTCAATCAGTTCACTCTTTCCTGAGTCTTCTCAAAGGCTGCTGCTCTTGCCTTCTTTTTGTACTTGGCCTTCGCACTTAAATAGTCAAAGAGGTATGATCTGGTTGTTGCTTTTTATCCTCTTAGTTATATTTTGTTTAGTTAGGTGATAGCCGTTCCATAAAAATGTATGAGGCACCTTATTAAAAAAAGTCACCAGTTAAAAAGTACAAGTCACCAGTTAAAATGTCTGTTTTTAACTTTTGTATGATTTTTAATCAATTTTATGGTGTTTTAATGCAATATTTAATTGGTTTTAAAACTTTTTATAAAAGTTTTTAGTTTGTTGTTCTGGAAGCTGCCTTGGGTCCCATCCTGGGTGAAAGGTAGTATATAAATAAAGTAAGTAAATAGCAATTAAAAAAAAAACCCACAAGAATAGCAGTCAGTTAAAGTGGCAGTAAAATAATCATATTAAAGTTAGACAGAAAGATGCCCAGTGGGTCAATTTCTGAAAAACAATTTCAAAAGTAAAGCCGTCTTTACCTGAAGGCAGTCAATGGCAAGTGATGGATACTTGTGGCAGTCCCTTAGTAGAACAACCTTCTAGTAGGAGGATTTTCTGCAAGAATATGCAACCCAATGTACTACTAAAGTTGACTCTTTTTGTACACATACCAGGGAGTATTGTCCACTGAATACCACTGGACTTCAGCTGGAATCAACATGTACAAGACTGTTTTGCTTGTTAGGTTACATTTGTTGTTGTTTGCTGCCTCCGAGTTGATCCTGACTGATGGAAGCAGTTATTGCCCCAGATTTTAAGAGTCCAGCAAAACTTACATGGGGTAACATCCTGAAGCTACTTGGGTACTGCTTAGTTATTGGTTACATTTCTGAATATTTATTTATTTATTGCATTTACATGCTACCTATCTCCAGTTGTGGGGCCTAAGGTGGCTCACAAACAATAAAACAAAATGTAACAGTAGAATAAAACCAAATTAAAATATTGCCATTTTTAAAAACATACATTAAACAATGTAAAATCATTAAAAAACATACAAACATTAAAACTAAAGTACCTAACCAACCTTATAGGATTACTACCTGTGAGCAATTAGTCATTAAAAGCATACAGTACTTGAACAAGAGAGTCTTTACCTACCAGCGAAAGGAGACCAGGTAGCAGGCCAGCCTGGCCTCTTGTGGCAGGGAATTCTACAAGATGGGAGTAGCCCCTGAGAAGGCTCTCTGCTGAGCATGTGATGATGGTGAGATTGAGAGAAAGCCCTCCCTTGAGGATTTTAAGACTCTGGCAGATTTGTATTTAATCCATCATAAAGGTTACTGTAAGGAGCAGTAGCTGTTCAGTAAATTTCAAAAGAAAATCAGCATGTGCATTATAGATTATAGCAAAGCCTTTGACTGCATAGATCATGAAAGGCTATGGAACGCCCGTAAAGACATGGGGGTCCCCACACATCCATATGGGTGCCGCCATTTTGACGTAAGCAGCATGCAGTGTCCACACATCACTGTGCATTGTTTACATAACGAATGCGCCATTGGTAAAATAGTAAAAGGTGTCAACATTGATAGGAACTGGGATTGTAGACAGTAAATTTAGAAGATTAAAAATAGAGAGGGCGGCAATGAAAGAACCAGAAAAGATCCTAAAATGCAAAGATATACAACTGAGCACAACAGTTAGAAACATACAAGCCATTGTATTCCCTATTACCATGTATGGATGTGAGAGCTGGACAATTAAGAAACAAGATAGGAAGAAAGTCCATTCATAATGTGTAGTCGAAGGCTTTCATGGGTGGCATCCATAGTTTTTGTGGTTTTTTGGGCTATGTGGCCATGTTCTAGAATAGTTAAAACCATGTTCTGGAACAGTTAAAACTCTTCTAGAACATGGCCACACAGCCCGAAAAACCCACAAAAAAACCATTCAAAATGTGTTGCTGGAGAAGAGTGCTGAGGGAGGATGCATGCTTGATGAATGGCCTCTATTAGGGAGGTCACAGATAGGAGTTTGCAGGAATTAAAAGCAGTCGTGGACAGGGGCTTTTGGAGATGTTTCATGGGCTGAGATTGATGCAAGGGCAGTTAACAACAACAACAACAAAGCTGTTCAGTAGTGAATGTCTGAGAAATCTCTGGCTATGTGCCTGTACCTAGATGCATAACAATGTTGGCCATGTTCTAGAAGAGTTTTAACTGTAGGGTCTTCTGGAGGTCTTGGAAGCTGATGTTATTTTTGAGCACATAGTGAGGTGCTCCTCAAACATCCCTTGTTGTCTGCTGGCCACTGTGTGTCTGTTGTGTGTGCAAGAAGAAGGTGAATGTTATGCAGGGGAGTGGGAGACATTTTATAGCCCTGCCATGGTGAAATTTCACAATGTCTCCCGATGCAGCATCTTCGCCCATGTTGTAATATCTTGCCCCAGTTTTATTTCATATAATAAATAAATTGTAGTTAGCTGGTGGTACAGATTATACACAAAATTATTGGGGAAATTATATACTTGTCAGAAATTTTAGGGAAATTATATGGATTTTCTTCAGAGAAAGTTGACTTGTACAAACCAGAGGTTTGGAGAAAAACATTGCAGTCGAAATAAATGCAATGACAGCATATTTTACTTATGATTCTTATATACCTTTTGCTTGAGTATCATAAGAAATGATTATATGGTTCTTGCAGGAAATATTTTCACAGCAGCCAAAAGTGGAGATTAGTCAGGTTTTTTTTCCTTTAAGGAAGAAAGTAATAAAATATGTATATTGCCTCTATGGTTTTAAAAGTTCGGTTAATTTTTGTGTCTATCTTCATTTAACTTTTAAATAAAGATGGGCAATAAAAACAAAAATGATTTTCATATTAAATAATTAATAATTAATATGAAATAATGATATTGATTTGGATATCAACAAATACAAAACATTCAGTATAATTAGATTTTTGTATAATTGGACTGACGATTCAGGGTTGCTTTGCATATATTGAAAAAATCAAAAATTTGAGGTTGAGTATACTTGCTTATAAATGCAAAATGAGATATCTTGGAAATGGGACCCAAGTCTATACATGAAATTCATTTATATTTTGTTATACGTTTTACACATAGCCTGAAGGTACTGGTATACACAATGTTTTTAATAATTTTGTGCACGAAACAAAGTTTATGTACCTTGAACCATCAGAAAGCAAAAGTGTCACTATCTCAGCCACCCATTTTGGAGTATTTCAGATCTCAAAATTCCAGATAAACACACTGCAAATACTCAACCTGTATGTTGATATATATAGTGACTGTATGCCCCTTTTCATTTTTAAATCCCAAAGCATTCACTATAAAAATATTGATAGATGTTTATAATATTGAGTAGACCTGTTTATTTGTACTTAGAATATTTGTTGGAATCAAGCATGATGTTTATGTTAAGTGAGCAACCAGCATGACCTTCCCATCCCCAGATATCGGGCAGCAACTGCTATGGTTGATGGAAATATGGTCTGTTCCCCTGTTGATCGAGAAGCAGCTGGCTGCCATTTCAACCCCTTCCCATGAGCAATATCCTTTGCAACAGGCAGAATCAGGATCCCTGTCACAATTCACCCTCATGTTGGAGAAGTCACTTGCACAAAGGGAGAGTGGGAACTATAGCCAGTTGATTCCCAAGCAACAAGGGAATGGGCCCATGTTGATTGCAGTGGCTGCTTCCGGGTAAATAGAGAATGGGGGATTTTCATGGTCACTGTAGCTCCTATACTAGGGGCTACATTTTTGTGTGTATGTAGCTTCAGGTTGCCTGTTGAGCTATGGTAACCCATGGATTTCATAGGGTTTTCTTAGGCAAGGAATACTCAAGAGGTAGTTTTGCAAATGTATTCCTATGAAATACATCTGGTATTCATTGGTGGTATCCCAACCAAGTACTAACCAGGGCTGACCTTGCTTAGCTTCCAAGCTCAGACAAGATCTGGTCCCTTTAAGATATTTGTAAGAATGGGCTGGGGTGTTACATTGTTTTAAATTTTTGTAAACATTTTTACCTTTTTAACTATATTTTATTCTTATAACTTATGATTTCTTTTAATATTCTAATAATTTAATTTTGTTTTAGTGTACCTTTTTTGAATGATTTTAACTGTACTGTTTTTTAATAATATAAGCCACCTTGAGTCCCAGTTTTGGGGAAAGTGCGGGATATAAATTATTTATTTATTTAATATTTAGACTCAGAGGCACCATAAATATATAATAGTCATAAGTGAATAACTCCAGGTTATGCATTCGAAATTATGATGCAGGATTTTGGCCACTATTTCAGATATTTATTTGCATTTATGACATTGCATTTATGACATTGCTAACTCAGGCATCAGATTTAATAAAATAAATAATAATAAAGTTTTTATTTATATCCCGCTCCTTCCTCTGATCAGGGCGGCTTACAACAAGGTTAAAAACATTAATACATAAAGCATTAAAATACAAGAAATACATTAAAATACAAATACATCAGCCCTCCATTCAAACAATAAAAATAACAGGCAAAAAAGCCCCATAGCCCAACCTCTTGGCCACGGAAGAGGAGGGAGGCCCACAGGATTTATACAGTGAAGATTTCTATTTCAGAAATATTTGTGTCTCTTTATATAAAATACTAAATATAATAAAATGCATTAATAATACGAACACATATATAATTTGACTTTTCTCCCTTTTGATAGCTGTCACTTCTTACGAAGATCTTGGTCTCTTTGCATTTGGCTCAGTTGGAAAGGTATTTACCAAATTCATTTATTTTGCAGAATCCTCTTGTTCTTCTTATTCTGTAGTCAAGATTATACTCCAGTAAATATGCTGGACCAAAAAATAGTAAGAAAGCAGGAAGCAGTTTCTAAATTAGTAAAACATGGGCTAAGCTCCACAGGGATCCAGAATCTGTATGAAGCTCTGTGTTTTTCCCCTTCTTAGGCTGCACTTTGACACTACTTTAGCTGCCATGGCTCAATACTATGGAATCTTGGGATGTGTAGTTAGTTGTGGCACAGAAAAGGCTAAATATTTCACAAAACAATCCCAGAATTCCATAGCGTTGAGCCATGACACATAAAGCAGTGTCAAACTGAATTATTTCTGCAGTGTGTTTTGGACCTTAGTCAATTGGTCAGTGCCAAGTACATTTCCTGGTATAACTATACTGAGTTCAGGATTAAAGGTCAAGTTCAAAATCTGTCACCAACTGGAGGACTATATCTAGCATACATGCAGATTTGAACTGTATTGTGATGAGTATGAAGATCATCTAGCTATAGCAATAGTTTGTCTGGTGGTAGTTGTATATTTTATAAATCACTTGGGGTTGCCATCATATGTTTTATAAGGCCAGCATCTTGTCAGTGACATATGCAGGTGTAAATTGTGCTATGCATGAAGAGTGCATTTTGTGGGCAGTGTATAATGGTTGTAGTCAGTTGATGGTGTGTGAAACTGATGTTCTGCATTTGAAGCCATTGTACATGGTAGATGCAAATCAGAATTCACTGGTAACAGTCATGTGTATTCGCCACACATAGAGCTGTGTTGCTATTCATTAGTTGTGTTGTTCAGTGGAAATGTAATCCACTGGTGCATGTTTATACTACACTGAAGCAGTAAGTGTTATGTTGTAAAAACAACACAATGCCATAATTTTAAACTATATGTTTTAAGAAGAACTGCTGGTTTTAATTACCTTTTTTCCTACCATGTCATCTGGATAGTCGTTATTTTCCATTTTAACATGAGCTTAATCTTTTCTTCTACTTTTTGTTAAAGAACTGGTTTGAATGAAATTTCTGTTTTTCTTAACTGTTTTTCTTTACTATTTTGCTAGGTTCTTGTGGCCAGTACAATCATTATACAGAATATGGGAGGTAAGAAGTGTTAAGTAACAATAACTGATAATACTGACTCTCCTTCAGAGATAATGTACAGAGTGCTGTGTTGAGAACAAATGTGTGTTATTAGTATGAAACAGTTGATGGTAGGGGAAAAGTGACAGTAATTTGATTTATTCATGGTTGATGGCATTTTCTACTTGGATGTGTTGGACATCAGTGTAATGTTATTGTTCTTAACCTCTTAGCAATACCCTGTGATAGATTATGATCTGTTTACCTGCTTTTGGAAAATTGCTTCTTTGTGATTTTTCCTTTGTTTACAAAATGAGAACAGATCATACTCTTTTCCTACTTTTCTCTGTGACTGCAATTCATCATGGTATGACATAGTATCATAATTCGGCATGTGGACCCCTGCTAGGCTGAACCATGTACCACTGCACCAGACTTACCATACAGACTCAGACACTCTGCCCTCCAGTACAGCCATTTGTGTGCCACATCGGGAATGGGAAAGACTAGAGAGGCTTTTGTTTATGTCCATGTAATGTGGTACTAAATTATTAAAGCAGCACTGAGATCAGCTGGGGTCCTTCAGAGGACTCATCACTGACGTAAGCACTTTGCATCTGGCCACATGGAAGTAGCCAGATGCTTCTCAGATCCTGTCTGCTCCCCACAAGGCACAGAATGGCCACACCAGGGGAGTGGGCTTCTGAGGCTGTATGGTAAGTTGTGGCGTGGGGGGGGAGTACTGCAGAGGAAGGAAGGGAAGATCAGCCTCCTCAGTACTTCAGAAAAAGACATGCACAGGTCTAAGAAAAATTTATGCATGTGAAACCTATACATGCTAAAAGAATGGCAGCCTGTAATTGTTGTCCCCAGACCCAGTCACTTGAAGAGGAGAAGGAGGAGGTGGAATTGTCTGCTTTTGTCCTACCTTCTGCAGAATGCTCTGCAGCTATCCATGATGAGACTATGTGTGAAAGGGCCCTAAGAGTCCTAGTAGACCACAGGTGAACATGAGTCAACAGTGTGATGTGGCAGCTAAAAAGGCCAATGCTATTTTAGGCTGCATCAATAGAAGTATAGTGTCTAAATCAAGGGAAGTAATAGTGCCATTTTATTCTACCTTGGTTACAGTTAAGAGGTGATATGATAGCCCTGTTTAAGTATTTAAAGGGGTGTCACATTGAGGATGGAGCAAGCTTGTTTTCTGCAGCGTCAGAGACTAGAACATGGAACAATGAATGCAAGCTATAGGAAAGGAGATTCCACCTTAACATTAGGAGGAACCTCCTGACAGTAAGAACTATTCGACAATGGAACACACTCCCTCAGAGTGTAGTTGAGTCACCTTCTTTGGAGGTCTTTAGCAGAGGCTGGATGGCCATCTGTCTGGGATGATTTGATTGTGAGTTTCTCATGGCAGGGGGTTGGACTGGATGTCCTTGTGGTCTCTTCCAACTCTATGGCCGGTTACAAACTGGCATTTGGGACGTCCGGAGGACGTCCTATTTTAAAAAAGGGGCGTCTCTTCTAGACGCCCCTGGGCCTAATACGGACTCCGTCTGTACAAGATGGCGCCGGCCCTTCTACATGGCCGGCGCCATCTTTGCGTATCGGACGCTGAGAGTCCGTACGCGTTGCGTCCTTTGTGACGTAGCAAGTGCACCCCTGGCGCCTCGCTACGTCACAAACGCGACTCCAAAAGAAGCTCCATTTTGGAGCTTCTTTTTCGGTCCGCAGGGGAGCCGCGCCGTGTGGAGGCTCCGGCTCCCCCGCAGACTAAACGGCGGCGGCGGCAGACCGCCGCAAAGCGGCGGTTTGTATCCCGCCAATGATTCTATGAAAAAGTTGGCACCTGCAAGAAAGAGCAGCAACAGAGATTGTCTGAGCAAGAAACTCAAGTTGGATTCCTTGCTCCCAAGTAAGATGGTTTTCATCCTTCCACATGAAGTGAAACCATCCTTGCAAATCAGCCAGGTGGAATAGGGCATTTTTTTTAAGCAGCAGAATTTTTGGAGACCACCCAGTCAGCAAATAAATCCGCTGTTCCACATTCTGTTTGCTCAATGAGTACATGTAACATAATGGGGACAGCAAGTTCCATTTTAAAACATGGAACATTGATTAATGTCCCCACCTGCAATTGGGGGTGAAAAGAGCCAGCTGTTCCTGTTATACATCCTGAGGGAACAAGCTGGCACAATTGCATCTGTAGACACTTCATGGTCATCATTTGAAATTTCTTATCCATTTCCTCATGTTTTGTGTAAAGAAGAGTCTTAATATATAAGTGGAAACACTGAAACCAAGATACCAAAGTTGTGGCGTGGCATAATTCCTCCATGATTATATATATTCCAAGGTATGCTGCCAGTTATTGCTCTCCTTATATTTAGGACTAGACCACTCACTTTCATAATTCAATTTCGTGCCCTTCTTTGTAGAACAAGCTGTGTTTTAAAGTTGTAACAAATGCTTGGTGTTCACTCCAGACAGGAGTGTGAACATGTTAATCCTAAAGACTAAAGATTATTTATTTGTACCAGTTTGAGGTGACGTTACAGAGCAAGAAATGAACTTTTTAATTTCCTTTCCTATTTGACTGGACCTCTAAATAAACATCATTAAACAAGCTGAGGATAAGTGGTGAAGGATCAGACAGACCTAGGACCCTCGTACAAGAGTGTGCCGGCAAAAGGAAATTTGAGTCTCATTTCCTCCCCCTCCTCTCTACAGTTCATAACCTATGTGTGTCACTTTTAATAAAATTCTCCTAAGCAGCCCTAGAGGCCTGGACTAATGCACACAGAGTATTATCAAACTACTTTTTCCATCCTCTGCGATAATCCTGGCTGTCACATTTCAGAGACATATCTGCCCAAATTCTCATTTTTATTTAATTCAAAAGCCTGCTTTCATGATTGAACAATATTATTTCAAGAGTTTAAACAGCAGTGATCATTTGGAAACTTCCAGGTCAGTTTGGTATGCAGTGTCTTTGGTTCACCATTTTCCCATGAAAGAACACTTTTCTTTTGCAAAGTGTATGTATTTTTTTAAAAAAACTTTTGAATGTTTTATGTCATTTTATACTGTTTTTAGCTAGATGATTTAAATTCTTTTTAAAATGTTATTGTAACTTTTTAAAAAACAATTTTATCTATGAGCTGCCTTGGGTCCCTTTCTGGGAGAAAGGTGTCATGGTAATGAAATAAATAATAAATAGCTCTCTCCCTCCCACCTCCAGTAATAGAACTAAGCTATTCTGCATCACTGCAAGAAGAAAGAGCATAAGAAGAGCCATGTTGGATTTACTTGAAAGCCTGTCTGAAAGCACACAGAAAGGCCACCAGCAGGATGTGAGTGCAACTGCACACTCCATTTTGCTGTCCCTAGCAATTGATATATAAAGAAATACTGTCTCTGATGCTGATGACATATAATCGTACTTACTAGAAGCCCCATCCAACATGAATTTATACAATCCTCTTTTAAAGCCACCCATGTTGGCAGCAATGATTACATTTTGTGGCAGTGGATTGTGGATGACCCTTGGTTCCAGGATTATGAGAAAGGTGCTTCACATCTCCTTTCTCTACATCATGCATAATTGTATGTACTTTGTCATGTCTCTCTATTCTTTTCCCAGATGTCCTTTCAGGACTGGCTGATCCCCAGGACGTACTAGGGTTAGGAAAGGTGTCCATTCCGGATGCCCTAACCCTAGTACGTCCTGGGGATGTACAAAATGGCGGCGCCATATACACATGGGTGCTGCCATGGGGACGTCACCACCGCGGCACCTACAAACGGGGCGCTCTTTTCGCGGCGCCGGAAGGAGCTCCATTTCGGAGCTCCTTCCAGGATTTGCGTCGCTGGCGCAGCCTCTACACAGCTGTGCCAGCGATGCAAATGAGAAAGGGGCTAAGCGGCCCCTTTCTCAGTGTCCCCGCTGCCGTCGGATATCCTTGGGGCATGAAGCCCCAAGGACACCCCTTTCCAGGCCTTGGGGAAGCGGCCTTTTGCCGCTTCCCTGTGGCCTGGAAAGCGGCGGATCGGGGCCTCAGAGGCTGCTGCTGTGGCAGCTGAGGCCCCAATCCGGTGGGGAAAGGGCCGGATACAGGCCGCCCCTTTGGGTGGTCTGTAACGTGCCGTAGGCAGTTTTATTTTGGGTGGAATTTGCTCTTTTTTGCAGCAGTGGCTACACATTGGGTCAGCATTTTTGTTAAGCTATCTGTCACAGCCCCAGGTTTTCTTCCTTGGTCAGTCGCTGCCTGCTTATATCCCATCAATGTGTATAGCCCAGTATGAATCAATTTACACCGGTTTACACTGAATTTCATTTGTCATTGTATTGCTTTGTCTTTTGGCTACTTTTGGAGCTTTCTGCTGTGTAATTTTGTTCTCATCACTTGAAATAATTCCATGTTACTAGCAAACTTTGCCACCTCACTGCTTAGCCCTTGCACTAGACTGTTTTATGAGAAAGTTAAAAAGCACCAGTCCCAATACAAATCCTGAATTGACCCTACTTCTCACAGTCTCTCTATTGTAAGTACTGACCATTTATACTTACTCTTTGATTCCTGTCCTTCAGCCTGTTTTTGTTCCAAGAAGGACTTCTCTTATCGCATGTCTGCTAAATTTATTGAGCAGACTTTGGTGTGGGATCTTATCAAAGGTATTTTGGAAGTCTTAAGTAGATAATGTCTACCAGACCATTCCTCTCAATGTGTTTATTGACACTTCAGAGAACATGAAAAAAACAAAGGTGGTTTGGATTACGGGTTATGTGTGCTTATTTCCTTGTGAAAAGTCCTTGTCACAGGGGGAATATGTCACCAAACAAGTGTCCTTGCTGCTGTTTCCACCCCATCTGCTGGTCACTTGGTGTAGAGCTGCATCCAGTATATTTTCCAGGAAAGAGCTGAAGCTGGATGTTCGTATCTTTCCCCTTGAGAAGAATGTGACAGTAATAACAAAGAAACAATATTGCACAGTAGTGAGAATCCTTCTTTTCAGTAAGGAAATGATCTTTAAATCTCTTGTACTAAGTTTATGATGAATTTTGTTGACAAGTCTGTACCTGGTGTGTTCTTAATTTCTTTTGAAAGACAGTGAATATATATTGTACAGGTTCAGTCTTCCTTATCAAGAATTCCAAAACCTGAAATATTCCAAAAACCAACACATTTTCATGGGTGGCTGGGATAGTAACATTTTTGCTTTCTGAAGGTTCAGTGTCCACCAATTTTTTTTCATGCACAAAACTATTAAAATATTGTATAAAAGTATCTTCAGCCTATGTGTTTAAAGTACATATGAAACTTAAATGAATTTGTGTTTAGACTTGGGTCCCATCTCCAAGATATCTCATTGTGTACGTATATTCAAATACAGGTATTCTGAAATCCAAAAAAAATCCAAATTCCCCCAGGAAGACATTCCTGATAAATAGAAGGGGGCGGAGGGACTCCCATTTATCACAACTTCTGGTCCCAAGTATTTCAGACAAGGGAGATTGAACCTGTATATATTTCCCTCCTAAACATAGAATTCTGTAGCTCTTGTATTGCAGTCCGGACAGTAGCTCTTGTATTTTGCTTAAATATCCAATCTTCTAATTTTATTTTGCTAATTCAACATATTAACCCTAGATTTTTGTGAGTGCAAAGACAATCTTTTATTGTGTGAAGGAGGGGCATGGTGCTTTTCATCTACCTCCTTTGAAGCAATACATCAATACAAGAATCTTGGTGTGTGTGTGTATGTGTACTGTGTTTCTGTAACATGGAATGTGCTTATAGTACTCCCCCCCTTTTTTTTCATATTTCTTTCTTCCTCCTTTGTCATTAATGTAATGCAAATTCCTTTTGGAGGACACAGGTAGACCTATAGATCTACAACCTTTGTGCGCTTTTTATTTTTTGAAATTTCATGCAGGATGAAAATAAGAAAGTGATCCCCATAGAGTGATGCCAAGCTTTACAATCCATATACCCGCCAAGGTCCTATATGTTTTTGTTGTGGTTGTGTGCCTTCTGACTTTTGGTGACCCTAAGGTAAACCTATCATGGGTTTTCTTAGCAAGATCTGTTCACAGGAGGTTTGCCATTGCCTTTCCCTGAGACTGAGAGTGTGTGACATGCCCAAGGTCACCCAGTGGGTTTTATGGCCAAGTTGGGATTCAAACTCTGGTCTCCAGAGTTGTAGTCCAACAGCCAAACCACAATGCCATGCTGCATAAATATACCTCAGTGTGGTTATGCTGGAAATCACAGCTGTGCAACTAGGTGTGCAACACAATGGCTCATTCGCTTTCCACCCACCAAAGTGAGAATAATTAGATTCATTAAGGGCCACTTAACTACTTCTGCAGCTGTTTTTACACTAGGATAGTGCCTCAGCAGAATTTTTGCCTTTATCTTTAAGAGCTATTTAGAAGATAGGCTTCAGTTGTTGCAAAGAATGGCATGGGACAATGTCCGCATAGATCAGCAATTCTTTGGAATTATGTTATGAAAACAAGGAAGGTATTTTTTTTTCTGTGCTCTGTTTAAAAATGGCTAATCCAGGGAATTATAAAGGCAAATGCTGTGAAGAAAGCCAGAGATATGGCCCCTTCTGTACATACTTTGCAAACACTTGTGAAATAAACAGACACCTACATTGGAAGCAAACCTGGTCATTTCTTGCCACCGGGTATGCATGTCTTGGTAAAGATCTGCCTACATTAATCTTTTAAGTGACTTCTGTATTTGCCACAAGTGTGGGTTGTTTACAAAGAGATTTAGAGTAATTGGGGCACTCACCCCTTCAGCAGCTTATGTTTAGCCTGAAAGCTAATTATTCTTATTGTTTTAAAGTAAGCATTTCCAGCCCCACTTTAATTGAAGACAGTTTTCCCGTTGCCAATGGACATTGATTTATTTTTATCTATTTAATTAATTTATATCTTTCTCCCAGTACAGCAGTTATGTTCACTGATGTTTTTAAGAACTCCTAGGAAATAATCCAGGATATTACTAATTTTAATTTATTTATTGAAAAGTATTTATATCCCAATGAATATAAAAAGATCTTGGGGAGCATACAATAAAAACATTTTCATTGTTTTAACAATTGAGTATTTAAAACAGTGAGGATAGTTGAAACAGTTCCAAAATATATTAAACCATATATCTGTTTTAAAACTGAAAACAATTTAAAATAATGTATACGTTCAACTTGGGGCCCGGTTGAAGCCATAATCAGCACTAGAAGAGAAGGGTTTAGTGCTGGGTGACCAGATGTCATAACTGCAAAGGCGACAAGACACCATAAAATGTAGGGCATTCAAGAAAAAATGGGCATTAGCACTGATATAAATGTAAATCAATGCTTCTTAGTCATGCTAAAAATGGAGGACATTTTGAATTCCTCCTGGACAGAGGGTTGAAATGACTAAGTAATGCTATTATGAGCTGTAAATTTGTTAATGTGGATGCCCATTCTTCCTTTTTAAGTTCCTTTAAAATTCCCTCTTGTTCCAAAAATGGTTGCTCCTAACTGTATACACTATTCAAACTTTGGGGATTTCTTTTTAAAGTAAGTAAAGATCCTGATATGGATAGTGCTAACTATATTCTAAAGCAGGGACAGTCAACGTGAGGCCCTCCTGCTGTTGTTGAACAGCAACTTCTGCTTCGTGGTCTCTGCGAAGCACACAAATGGGTTATTCTGCGCCTGCACAGCATTTCCAGATCCTACTGGAATCGCTAGGGAAGACTTTTTGGTGGTAGCTCCACCCACGGGGCCGACAGTCAGGGTCGGAATCCGGTCTGAGCCGTGTCCTTTTGTCTGAGTGGTGGGATGAGTCCTTGGACTTGTCCCGAGATTTATGCTTCCTCTTCTCTGGTCTGGAGTCCGAGGATTTTTTCGCCTTAGGCGAGGATGGGCAGCCAGCCGCATCTTGGTCCAAGGACCTCCGCTTGCCCGCTGATTAGGGAGGTTCTGGAGAGCATTTGCCCTTGGCAGCAGTAGCCTTATCAGGGACCCTCGAAGGAGACAAAGGGGTAGTGCCCTCGGTTGCAGTAGCCTTGGCAGGGACCCCTGGAGCCATAGATGGGAGCTTGCCCTTAGCGGCTGAAGTCTTGGCAGAGGCTCTAGAGGTGGAAAGCGGCTTCAGGATTTGTGCATAGAGCATGGACCTGAGCCGCATCTTTCTGTTCTTCCTGGCCTGAGGGGTGAAGGCCATGCAGTGCGGACAGGAGGCAGGGACGTGACCTTCTCCGAGGCAGAGGAGTCACAAGGAGTGTCTGTCTTGAGCCGGGATGTTTGTCCCACATTCGGTGCACTTTTTAAAAGAGTGCGCGGACATGGCTGAAAAAGGGCCAGAGGACGAAAGAATTGTCAGAAGTCCAAGTTGTTACCGTTAATCAGAGTCCAAAACAAGTCCAAATCACAGTCCAAGAGTAGTCAGAGACAAGCAAAGTCAGCAACGCAGTAAAAGAAAGCGAAAGCTAAGAAAGGAGCGATTCGTGAGCGAGGTTCCTAAGCTGCTCATGCGGCGGACAAAAGGAACTGAGAAAGGGCAGGAAGACCTCCTGCCTATAGACCTCCGGACTTCACTAAGGTTAGTTGCCATTTGTCAAATCACAACACTCACACTATTTCTGGTTTAATTGTTGTTTATTGCCAAGACACTCCCTCCTCCACAATGGGAGAAGCTTGTCAGTCTAACCCCTTTGTGTGCTTCACGGAGACCACGAAGAAGAAGGACAGGTTGCTTACCTGTAACTGTAGTTCTTCGAGTGGTCATCTGCAAATCCACACAAATCCCGACCATCCTCCCCTCTGTTGTGTCCTTCTCTCTTCCTTGTCTGCTCTTACGGCGGACCATTTTTGGAACTGAGAAAGGACGGGAAGACCTCCTGCCTATATAGAGGGTGGGCGGAGCTACTGCCAAAAAGTCTTCCCTAGCGATTCCAGTAGGATCTGGAAATGCTGCGCAGATGCAGAATAACCCATTTGTGTGGATTCGCAGATGACCACTCAAAGAACTACAGTTACAGGTAAGCAACCTGTCTTTCTAGCATCAAGGACTTGAGTTCCAGCAAGGGCTGATTCTGCACAGCAGAAATAATGCAGTTTGACACTGCTTTAACTGCCATGGCTCCATCATATAGAATCCTCGGATTTGTCACTCGTTGTGGCACCTGAGCACTCTGATAGAGAAGGCTAAATATCTCACGATAGTACAAATCCCAGAATTCCATAGCATTGAGCCATGGCAACTAAAGTGGTGTCAAACTGCATTATTTCTGCAGGGCAGATGAAGCCAAGGTCTACAAGGCCACAAGTTGCCCATCCTGCTCTAGGGAATTGTGAGCAAATTTCAACTAGTGGTAATACAATTTCCAGCATATATTTTAGGGGTAGGGGTAGGGGGTCAACAACATCTGTTGCATCATATACCACCAATAAAGCTTATCTTATAACAGTTTCATTTGTCAGTATTCAGTAGTGAACCAAATTTTGGAGAGACTGGGAACTACAGACCATGCCAGAACAGCTGCTCTAGAGGCCTTTCCTCCCAGAAGGGAGGAACAGGTTCTCTACAACTGGGTTGAGGAACCTGGCCTTCTGGGATTTTCCAGGCGGCCCCTCCTCCTGCCCCATGACACCAGTGTTAGGTAGATTCCCAGATTTTATACCTTCCCACACCCAGCATGTTATAGTGGTTTGAGCTTTGGACTATGACTCTGGAGAGCAGGGTTTGAATCTCTGTTTGGCCATGAAAACTCACTGAGTAACCATGGGCAAGCCATACTCTCTCAGTGTCAGAGGATGGCAATAGCAAAACAGAGTGACCAGGCATCTTCCTTTTCCAGGACATGCCCTACTTTTCAACCTTCTGTCCAGCAGGAATTCCAAAATTTGGGAATTCTATTTGGGCAAGACTAAGAAGCATGAATTTACATTTATATTAAGTGTTTTAAAAGCTTTTATTTGATCATGTCTGACATTTTTTCGTGAATGCCTTACATTTTGTGGTGCCTTATCCTCCTTTGCCGCTAGGACATCCATTTGCCCTGATGTCAAACCCGCTCTGAAGAAACATGCCAAGAACACCCTGTGATTGGGTTACCATAGGGTTGCGATAAGCCAGAAATGACTTCAACTGTGCTGAAATTGAAGTTGTTCCATGAGCTGAAAGAGGTTTCCCATAATTGTTCCAGTAGGCTGAGAGTACCTATCCAAGAGCCAATGCAGTAGTTTCTGGATAGTTCTCCAAGTGTACTAAGGCATTTTTTTATTTATTTTATTTATTTTTATATTTATTTATTTATTTATTTATTTTGCTGGAGATGAAAGTCAAGATGGCATCCCTCAGTGAATTGGATTGCCAGTTGAATTTGACTTTAAGAGTTCTCGTCAGGCAGGGTCTTCCTGTACACCAGTGAGCAACAAATTAGTTTGGGGTGTGCAAGACAGGCTATGTGACATAGGCAACTCTGTCCTCCCAGAAGGAATAATGGTGAGGGAGCTCAGAAGGAATGTCTGGAATGAACCGCCTCTGCTGCCTATCAGCATCTGATGACTGAAGCAGTTGCTTGGGTCCTCTCTTATGGAAGCTTAGAGCAGATTCTGTCCTCTGTGTGATCTGTGAGTCAGGAAAAGCCCGTATGCCTGATCTTCATGCTTCTCTATTGGTAAATCAATAGCAGTAGCAGCTTCATTTATATACTGCTTCATACCGCACTAGGCAGTCAACAACTGTAGGCTAATTGCCCCCAACAAGCTGGGTACTCACTTGGAGGGATGCAACAGTAAGAGTAGAATTGATTTACTTCATAGAGTTGTTATGAGGATGGCCACAGGGAAAGCAAATTACTTTGTAAATTACAAGCGTGATGTAAAATTCACACTGTAAATGATAATTAGTAGGAACAATAGATTTTAAAAACCTCTTTCTCATCCTTAGCCCAAATAAACCTTTGTAAAGTGCTGTGTTTGGCTTGCTCCATAAAGCCCTGCAAAGATGCATGTCCTTAATAACAGTGTCATGAACTGAACTGGTTGGCTAAGAACAACTAGCCAGAGGGAATGAGGTTCATTCTTTCCAACCACCGGATGTTTTTAAGGGTGTCCTGCCAACCCTTCAGCAAGCCCATGAACTCTCTGACAACTCCCTGAGCTCATGAACACACATTCTCCTTTTGTCACCAAACTGGTTTTGGCATGGATGGCTTGTCTGTGGACCGAGTGGTTGGGAAAAGTTGGAGCCAAGGGTGAGTGATCGTGAACCTCTATAAACAAAACCCACCTTGTGTGTTAGCACTGGTATAACAGCCTGTCAAGGGATGTATCTTCTACTACTACTAAAATACATGTTGACTACTTTCTTTCTCTGCTAGGAGTGAATAGCTTCTTCAGGTGCATGTCCTCAGGACTTATAGCTTGGAAAATGTACTTTGGGGAACTACAACTGCCAGAATCTTCCAACCGGCATGACAGATATCCTTGAACCTTATACTTCTTTGTCTGCAAAATGAGTGGGAACTTCTTCTGACTCTTTCCTAGCATACATTATTCCACAGTCAACCAAGGCAGTTTATGTTACAAAATCTAGGCCTGAAATCAGATTGAAATTACTGTATATATTCAGTTATAAGTCTAGAAATTTTAGTCAAAAAATTGACCCCCAAAAAACTGAGTTGACTTATCTGCAAGTCAGTCTAAGGCCTGTTACAGACTGCCAAAATAAAGCTGCTTGGAGTCTCTTTGGAGGTATGCTATTTAAATGATGCATGGGTCCTAAGAGTCCGGAGGTCGTGCCAAAGCCACACTCCGTTCCTAAGCATTGGAGTGCAGCTTTGGTACAGCTTCCGGATTCTTAGGATGCATGCATCATATAAACAGCATACCTCCAAATAGACCCGAAGCAGCTTTATTTTGGCAGTCTGTAACAGGCCTAAGTACTATACTTTAACTCTTATATAAAGGGAGCCATCCCTTGGTGAAAGACAAAAATGTAATCTGTCCTGAGAGCACTGCCCCCCCCCCCCGGCCTCACTCTCTCATCCAGCCTTTAGTAGGAGTATAAACAGTTATGTCTGCTGGAATTTTGTTAAGTTCTTTGGCATCATTTTTACTTTGCTTCATCTTATAGATCTTTTGTCACAGGCCCCTAAATTTTACCCTCGACTTATACATGAGGTCAATTTATAGTCAATTATATATGGTAATCTAGAAAATCATTTAGTCCATGGGAGTTGGACTTGATTAGCAAACATTTGCTCAAGCACCTTGTACAGGAAGAGTTTTGTTACCAAGTGACCTTGATTTATTTTCCTCTTCTTGCCATTAGGTTCATCAGAGGGTGCTAGTTATGATGGCTATGTATTGCCTGCAGTATCCAAGATAGTAAGCCTCTGTATATCAGTAGCTGGGAAATGGAGGTGCTGCTCATTCATATCTTATGGGAGGTTTCCCATAAGCAACTGGTTCTGCAGAAAGTTGGACTGGGTAGACCTTTTGTTTAATCCAGTATGACTCTTTTTATGTTCTTAAGAGAATGGGTTCCTAGCCTGTGTGATTTGTCTTATCTGCTGGTGTCATTTGAAGATACTGAATCTCTAGAGCAGTGGTTCCCAAACTTGTTCTTCCAGGAGTTTAGAACTTTAACTCCCAGTAGCCCCAGTCATCTTGGTCAATATTCAGGAATTATGGGAGTTGAAGTCTAAAACATCTGGTTCTTGTTCAGGTCTGACTGCATGATTTCATTAATGCATTAAATAAGTGAGCAAGTTGCTGGAAGGCTGTCTGAATCTCAGTAGAGATATATTGTTGGGTATCTGTGGTTTTGTCAAGTTTCAGGCTACATGATGGGAACTGTACATCTACACAAAAACATTTTAGTATTCTAAATAGTAAATGAGAAGGCAGACATTCTGGCTTTAAGCCAATTGAGAAAGAAAAAGATTGACAAATCTGATTGACAAGTCTAATTGATACCACATTGGACACAGAGATTGGTTGGTTCCCATCCACTGGAGTGAAGGTGAGTTTATTCAAAGTTGGCAGGAGTGAAGTGAAATAGCCAACCAATTTCAGTCAGCCAACTGCAGAAGCTAGGGATGAGAAAAGGACCAGGGGCTTATGCTTGTATCTCTGTGCAATCTGTGCTAAATTCAGTAAATGGATTGATTAAGAAGACTGTCGACAACTTCCAAGTCTCTCTTCTAAACTTTAAGTCACTTTTAAAGCTTTAAGCTTGCACCACAAGGATGTAGACTAGAACCTGGTTTCAGTAGCAGCTCTGGAGCTTGGGAAGCAGTAGTGCAAGTGCCTTTCTGGTCATGTGCAGGAAACCTTTCCTCAAATAATCCAGACCCTACATGCCTTGGGGGTAGAAGAACATTTGGAGTGAAGTGAAGTTATAAGAAAGAATCACTGGATACCCCTCATATTTGCAAATCCATCAGGAGATGCCATGAATCTTCAGGGAGTAAGTCAAATGATCTCATTGGGATGCTCAAAAGACAGGTGTGTCAAAAAGTGGTCAGGAGGATCAGACCAAGGGTCTGTTTGGTCCAGTATTCTGTCTCCAACATAACCAGTCAAATGTCTGGCACCTCTCTTATAAAACCTCCTTATGTTACATCACACAGAAGCCAAGGGCTGTAAATCATTTGAAGCATCTATAAGCAGGAACTAATTTGTATTGGTAGTATTCTGTCATTGCTAATTACATTACGTGGCTGGAGAAATGCAGGCAGAATTGACATTTCAGCCTAGGGACACAAGGTAGCCACCGCAATTCAGCTGGCATCTAGAAATACAGTAGGTTTGGTGCACCATTTCCCAAGCTCTACACTTGTTGCTAGCATTGGCACTGTGTCGCCTTATAATTAATATTAGTAAACATCTTTGAATGTGCAGCCTTTGTAAACCCTCTCCTCGGATGTTGTTTCAAACAGACAACCAATGGCTCATCTCTTCTTCTTTACTAAAGAGTGTATTACTCTTATTTGGTGGTGAATTTTAATGTGGACGTCTCCCTTCAGTTCAAAACATGGGGCACCCAACCGGGTAACTTAACCTTTTAAACTGTGGATAAAACACTCTCCTGGAGAAAGCGCTCTCATCCAAATAGTGCTGTTTTCTCATGAGCTGCCAAAAGAGAGATCCCTATCTTATGGAAGCCTCAGGGTATAAATATATTCATTGAACTTGGCATCCATTTTCCTTATTGCCTAGAGAAAGAAAAAGAACAGTATACACAAGAGAGGGAGGGAGGGAGAGGGAGGAACCTCCTTTCTTTTTAGTTTATACCGGAGTCTAAAGGATTGGACCCTGTTTTGAACAGGAGGTTGCTTTTCAAAGGAGTAGCTCTGCCATTTAGGAAACAAAAGAGTCAATCATACAACAAAGGATGGAAATGATCAAATGGTTAGCCAGAGGCTGAAATAAATGCACGGGAAAGAGTGACAGATTGTATATTTGCAGGAAATCTGATCTGGAAATTAGTCCAAGGTTTTTTACATTGTTTTTTTCCTCCTTGTCTCAACTGATGTGACTTCTTTTTTAAAAAAGAAGTGAAGGAGATAAATCTCTGATCTCTCAATTCCAGATGTACAAAATGTAGCTACTTAGTGAAAATGAGAAAGAAATGTTCAGTTGTGATACAGGAGAAGTTTCAGTTTCTTTGTAGTCCCCCCCCCCCTTAAAATGCCTCTTTATATTCATTGGGACCTACAGGTCACCATCAGAAAAGGGTAGTATCTTTATTAGTGTCATACAGTCATACTGGTGGTTTTCACATTACATACCCTTATAACACTCCATCAAATTTTCTTTTTAAAAAGGAATAAAATTGGAGACACCAAATAAAATGTCTCCCCAAGCCTTAGTCAACCAGGAAGGCCAACTCCAATTGGAAAAACCTGAGTGTCTCAATACAAAGAAGTGAATGTTTCCTTATTTAGTGACCTCACAACTGTTTTTAATTTAACCTTGCTGTAGGTACATGCCACTCTGGATTAATGCAATTCACTTTTCTTTATAGAGGCCACATTCCTTCACTTCAAAATTTGTAATCTTTAACTCTTTCAGGGCGGCAGCGTTTTGTAGCATTTTGCAGCATCTATACTTTTTATTCTCATTGATTTTAACAAGGCAGGAGAAGTGGAGTTTGGCTCTGTTTGCACAATGCATTTTGGTGAATGAGCCAGTCACTCCAAATGAATATTTTTTCCAGTTGTTTAAAATACAGGTTTTTGGAGCAAAATTTGAATAGAATTCAATTCCAAATGAGTTAGCATACAGCTCAAATGAAAGCAATGTTTTCTCATGAGTGATGAATCACAAATGATATACTATTTAATATACTAGCAAATGCCCATCTTTTTAATATAGTAGCAAATGCCCATCATTTTAATTGGTAATGTATAGAGAGGTTCTCTCATGTAGCAGACCATCTACTCTCTTGGAGAGAGATTTGTTCACTCAATTTGCAGGACAGTTTTTGCCTGTGTCCTACAACATAATTCCTTGCTCTCCCCCCAGGAAATGAGAGAAAGCAGTGATTGTTGTTGTGTCCCTTCAGATCGTTTCCAACTTAAGGCAACACTAAGGCAAACTTACAATTTGGTCTTCTTGACAAGTTTCTTCAGAGGGGGTTTGCTATTATCGTATTCTGAGGCTGAGAGAGTGGTTTACCCAGTGTCACCCAGTGGGTTTCCATGGCCAGGCCAGGATTCAAATCCTGGTCTCCAGAGTCTTACTTCAACACTCATACCACTACACTAATCTGGTTTATTAGGCAGATTCACATGTCATTCACATGTCGTTTTTATTTTAACGGAGCAATGCGAGTATCTTCACTCACGTATTCTGGTTTTGTTGTTCGCACTCTGAAATGGCATTGATCTGCATCTCTTTGGGATTTTAGCAGGAGACAGTAGCTGAGGAAGTGGGGGATCCCCCATTGCTAGTCCTGGACTTATCTTTCATGATCTGAGGGGGGAACATGCAGCTTCCCTCCTGGGGAGCCCCAGGAAGCCACCCTTTGGAACTGGTTGTGAAGGGAAAAAAGAAGAGAAGAACTATTTCGTCGTAAAGTTGGCTGGGTGGAGCCTCACCCCGCCAACGAGTTGACAAGGCGAATGTATTCAGAACCCCTTCAAGGTATGCTGACTCTAATCTGGATCTGTTTGCATTGTTATTCACACTGCCAATGATGCAAATCTTTTTCAAAAGACTTGGAAAAATTCCCAAGTTCATTTGTCCCAGGTTAAGTGGGCTTTTTGGTAGGCCCCCAAAAAACTGATTCAGATGCATTCTGGGTTTGTGTGAACAACAAGGATTCAACCTGTATTCAACTTAGATTATTTTCCTGTGAATAAGTCCATAGTTTTCACTGGCTGTTCCTAAGTTGTGGCTCTCCCTTTCAAGAGAAACTAGACTGGCCTACCTGTGTTGTGCTGCCACCTATACAGGTTGAGCCTCCCTTATCTGGAATTCTGAAACTTTTCATAGGTGGCTAAGATAGTAACACCTTTGCTTTCTGATAATTCAAAATACACAAAATGCACAAAATTATTAAAAATATTGTATAAAATTACCTTAATAATAATAATAATAGTTTATTTATATTTCCCCCCCCCAAGGATCGAGGCAGGATTACATCAATAAAATAATACAATAATACAAATACAGTTGATAAAACACTAATACTGAATTTACCACATTCCTATCAGTTCTCTAAAAAACAGTTCATCAGTAGCCAATAATCATAGTCGAAAGTGGAACATCATCATAAGCTTTTATATGGAGTCCGATGGATAAGCCCACTGGAAGAGATCCGTTTTGAGTGCCTTCTTAAAGGCCTGTAAGGTATTGATGAGACGGATCTCTTCCGGTAGGCTATTCCATAATTTTGGAACCACAGCTGTAAACGTCCTATGGGAAGTTGACGTTAACCTAGTATTATGAAGTTCCAATAAGTATTTCCCTGATGTTCTGAGTGTGCGGGGCAGATTGTGTAGGGAGAGGCGTTTCCGCAAGTAACTCAGGCCCGAGCCATGGAGGGCTTTACAGGTAATAACCAACACCTTGTATTGCGCCCGGAAGCTAATTGGCTGCCAGTGAAGAGATTTTAACACTGGTGTTATATGTTCAAACCTAGACGTACCGGTGACCAATCTGGCTGCCGAATTTTGAACCAGTTGGAGCTTCCAAACTTGGTATAAGGGTAGCCCCAAGTGAAGCACATTACATAAATCTAAACGAGAGATTACCAGTGCAAGTACCACTGCTTCAAGGTCCTTTCGGTCCAGGTAGGGATGCAGTTGGTGGATCAACCGAAGCTGATACCAAGCACTCTTGGCCATCGCATCTATTTGAGATGACAATTGCAGAGACGGATCCAGTACTCCCAAACTGTGAACTTCTTCATCCTTTAGGGGAAGTGTGACCCCGGCCAAGACTGGTTGACAAATCTCCATCCCTGGACTTAAGGTACCTATCACGAGTACCTCCATTTTCTCTGGATTCAGCTTGAGTTTGTTTCCCCTCATCCAGTCCATTACCGACCCAAGGCAGGCATCCAGAGGAGAGATGCGATCCTTAGTCACTGCTAGAGTCAGAGTCTGTGCTTCCTTATTAGTAACTTTTACCATCTTCACTACACTCTAGTGTGCCTTGGCCATGGTTTTCATCTGTCCTGGTTTTCATATGTGAAATGTTGGTTGGTATGTTGATAATGGTAATGGTATGTTGGTAATGGACTATATGGACTCTCACCAAAGATGTGACATGTAATTACATTTTAATTTCTTTCTGCTTGATCCACTCTACATCTTTTTGTTGTTTCAAAGCCCTCCAGTGATCATGGATCCTCAACCCTGGTTAATAAATATATTTGTACACTCTGTTTACACTCTATTTATATCTATACCTATTTATATATAAGAGATGGGTAATATAATCCAGACTGAGGAATTATGGGAGTCATAGTGGTCTCAGTAACATCTGGATGGCTACAGATGCCTATCACTGTTTTATCTGTCTGTATATAGGTGATAGTTTTATTTTCCCCCCTCTGAAATATAATAACGGGGCAAAAGGATTTGTATGATGTGCTCCACACTTCAAGAAGGAATGGTTCCCCCCCCCCTTTTTTTAGCTGCTCTGAAACAGCAGCGCCATTATCAAATGCCTAAAGTCGTCATTATAACTTATAATTTGTAACATTTTACTTAATTATAATGCTCGTTTTTGTATTTTCCAGCTATGTCATCTTATCTTTTCATTATCAAGTCTGAACTTCCTAGTGCCATTGCAGGATTTCTGAGTGGAGACCACAGTGGGTAAGGAGAGAATTAAATTATCCCACAAATGTAGGAATTTGCTTTGCATCATGCACTCCTTGTTCTCCAGGAGGATGGGATCTTGCAGATGCTTGCAAGATACCTGTTTGCATATCTTCTTCACAGTCCAAGTGTGAGCATTTCTGCGTAAGTGTAATTCCTTGTAGACTGAGCCCACAGTAATTAGTAAGAACCTGTAAGTCCTAGCTTACAGTCAAGAGAAGGTATAGCTGTTGTCCTCAACAAATTAGTAATTTCATATTTGTGCAAATGAGGGATTCTTCGGGCCAGATTCTACAGTTAGCAGAACCAGTGCTGTTCTTGGACTGAACTGTTTCAAGTTGCAAATGGAAAGAGGTTTCATACAGGACTTGGAAAAATTACTACTTTGGAATACAACTTCCCATGTCTTCCCAGCCAGCACGGGCAATGGGCATAGTGGCAATGGGGCTGCAGGAGTTGGTATCAAGTAAATAACTTTCAAACTCTGGCTTCATGCATAATTCCCACTCCAAATGTCAGGGGTGAGGGCATTCCTGTGAATTGAAAATACAGTGGACCCTTGTTATTTGCTGGGGTTTGGTTCCAAGATCCCCTGTGTATAACAAAATCTGTGTATGCTCAAGTCCTGTTAAGTATAATGACATAGCAAAATGGTGTCCCCTATAAAAAATGGAAAGTCAAGGTTTGATATTTGAAATTTATACTTTTTTTGAACATTTTCAAACCGTGTATGCTTGAATCCGTGTATAAAAAATCCGTGTATAAGAAGGGCTGACTGTATATATCAAGAGGAAGGTTGGGCTGGTGTGTTGACTTTCTCTGCACATTTCATAATGCTGGCATACCTCAGTTAGTGAAGCCCCTCACAAAGAACCTTCTTTTAAAAGTCTTCTTATGCCTCCCAGTCCCCCCCCCCTTCTCCTCATCCTCTGTCTAGCTTAAAGTCTTTTACTTGTATCAACATTAGGATCCTGATGAATGTGGGCTGGAGAAACATAGTTTTTCACTGTCAGGCTGCAACAATGTTCCTCCAGTAAACAATGCAATGATGCTTAAAGTGGGAAAAAGTGGGATTTTACTATTGCCAACCTTTCTGAATCAGTGTGTGCCTGCCTACAACAGGGAAGATAAACAGTGGCTCCCTCCAGAATCCTTTACTGAGCATGCATGAGATGCAAAAGGGGGGAAACAGAGAAGCCTACCTTAACACTTCCTCCCAGTATGTCTAAAAGAGAGAGAGAGAGTGAGCATAGATTTCATAAATGTGGCTACCTAAAGAGAAATAATAATAAAAAAAAGTGAGATTGGTGAAGGGAAAAATTGTCCTTGCATGCATTTTGGAAGAAGCTATCGTGTTGCCTCTAGAAGGCTAAAAATGTTTTTGTTTACGAATGCAAGGCTTATTTAACCTGGTTGTTTTCCTTTCACATGTGCATATTGTCAGTTTTGGATAAAATGTTTCCTGAAATTTATTGAACAGTTCTTCTTTTTTCTGGTGTAGGAACCTATCCCTATTCTTTCCATTTAGTTTTTCCTCTGGTCCCAAAGTTTTTGTTAAAGAAGTAATGCCCAGGAATGCATTTATTTCATTTCCTGAGGTATACCTGTAAGGGGAACATTCAACTATGCATGTTTTCTCTGCTGAGATACAGCAAGGAGTTAGTGTTGAACTAGATTTGAGCACCAATTTCCCCTGAGACCATCCAGTTTTTTTCCCCACAACTTTCCTCATACTACTAGATTTGACAGAACGCCATTGATTTCCACCCACTCACACCCCAGATAATTGTATTTTTTAACTTTGAGGTTTGACACATCCCACCTTTAATCAGTTGTCCTTTAGTTCAATTTTGGGAGACTATTTAAAACAACAAGGTAGATCCTTTGGTCTTGCAGAGTCAGCCCCAAGTCTCACATTATTGGTTTCTGAATTTATTTATTTTTTTAAAAAACCACTAGTCTGCTTTCTTCACAAGGTGACTTTTTCTGCCTAATTTTGCACAGAGACTATTTGTCATCTTCATTTTTATGCAGCAGGGTCCAGCTTTGTCCCATCAAGATGTACTTTCATTCCCAGTGGATTCCATTGCTTGTAAAAGTCACCTTGTGTCAGAGGAACCCCGCACCAAATGTGAAACATGGAATCATTTAAACTGCTGCTGTCATGTTACCATGTTAACATATTTTTTAAAACCACAAAGCAAAATTTGGCAGTTACTGAAATTTTAAATATTTTTGTTTTCGCTGAGTAGTTATTAGACTAGGCTTTGGGAAGTGTGCCAGTTTTCATATTTGTTTTATAATTCCTCCAGTTTGGCTGTGCAGCTGCGTTCACTTTGCATTTAGAACTGACTTGGGGAGGGGGAAAAAGTGGCTAGGTTTGCTGAGAAAAATGTTCCAATCTTGGAATAGCTTGTTCTTGTTTTGAATAGATTGTAGTTGTGCTCTACTCCTACAATTAAATAGCTCCAGGGTATCTTTTAGTTGTCTTTCTCGTCTCCAGGTTTCAGCAAATTTGAACTCTTACCATAAAACATACTCTGTGAACCATAGGTTAATGCACAACATTTTTAGTAGGCTTTCAGAAAGTCAAATAACAAAGTGTTTTTGATTATGGGTTTTGGTGGTGATGGTGTGGGGGTCATGGTGAACTGAACTCTTAAGATTTTAAGACATAGCTCTATTTAAAATGGGGCTTCTTCAGTTGTTCTCTTGTTATAAAATCATTAGTCAACCTAGTGTTGCAAGGTTTTCAAAACAGCAATAAGGGACAGTCAGAATTCACAACAAGCAGGCTTGACAATGAGAAAGGAGATATTAACAAGTTTGTATGTTACCTAAGTACCAAATGAAAGTATTGATTCCAGTTAATGTAGCTGTGTATTTCTCTGTAAAATTAACATACTGTCCATATTGATAAATTACATGATGCACACATTTCTTTCTTTTTCACGAAGGTTCGACACTGGAAAATACAGAGACATATTGGAAAATACAGTATTTTTGGCATCTTGTTCAATCCATTTAATAGGAAAAACTTCACAACCCTCAAATAGGACACATCCAGTCTAATAAGGGACACCTTCCTATAAGGGACACGCTTTCTAGCCCTCAAATAATAAGGGACACTGGCAACCCTAAGCCAGTTTAGGCTGAAAGTTGTGAGGTTGGGCACAGTCCACCAGCCCTGCTTGATAAGTACTGTAAAAATAATAATCAAGATGTCATTTCTTTTGTCTGTTATCTTGCAGCTAATTATAGTGGGCTCTTGGTATCCACTGGGGTTTGATTCCAGGACCTCCTGCAAATATCAAAATCTGTGGATGCTTCCATTAAAGACAGTGGTGTAGTAAAAGGGTGTCCCTTATATGAAATGGCAAAATCAAGGTTTGCTTTTGGGATTTATATTTTTAAAATATTTTTGAGCTGTGGATGGTTGAATCCATGGATAAAGACTCAGTGGATACAGAGGATCAACTGTATCCAAGATGATCAAGTCATGCTCAGAGCTTAATTTCTGGAATGACCAGAATGTTTCGCCTTCATCTAGTTGGTCAGGGCTCCTATGGATACCATTCCGAGAGCTTGGAAAAATTATTTTTAGACGTACCCAAATCTCAGGGTTGTGTCTCAAAAAAGGACACCTTTCCAAACTCTTAAATGCAGTTATGTCTGAAGGCATGCTGATTTCTCCAAACTGTTGCACTGTGCTATCTGAGTGGTATAGCTCAGTGGCCTCTACATACAGTAGAGTCTCTATTATCCAGCCTTCGATTATCCAACATTCCGGATTATCCAGCGTCTCTGCTCAGTGATTTCTTTACATTTTCAGAGGACTGAACTGTTTATACAGTACATATTGTACATCATAATGTTGATCAGTGATTTCTTTACATTTTTAGAGGACTGTTTATACATTACAATGTTATTCCTATAATGTTACTGCAACGTTACTTTTACTGTTACTGCAATAAAACTTCAATACGTTTGCAATTCATAGTGATTTCAAGGCTTTTCTTGGACCCTCCGGATTATCCAACATTTTTGGCTATCCAACTATCAGCCCGCCTGTTTATGTCGGATAATCGAGACTCTACTGTAATTTTTTTCCCAGACTTGTCTAAGCTCTCAGTGGTCTTGGACCAATGTATCCAAAAGACTTATCTGCTGTACATCCGCGCCTATTTATTAAGACCATCCTGTAAAGCCCTATTCAAGAGTGCCTATAGCTTCAGAGCCTAATTGGGCAGTCACAAGTAGCCAACCTTTTTCTCAGCTATTTGCCTAGTGTTATTACACTGTGTGATTTGTGTTGTTTGTTTTTTTAAATAACATCATAGGAAAAATTGTTTGTTTGTGCTTCTGGTCAGTAGTGTCATAACTCTTCGTTCAATGTAGCTGCTGATTCTGCTTGTTGTGTTTCGCTGACATCATTAATGGTTTTTTATTTTTCAAGTAGCATTTTGTTGTTGTTAGTAAGTCTTCATAAGCATATACAGTGGTGCCTCGGGTTACGAAATTAATTCGTTCCGCCATTCCTTTCGTAACCCGAAAATTTCGTAACCCGAAAAGGCTTTCCGTTAGCACTGGAAAGCCTATAGCTGCACTATGCAGCATTTGAATTTCGCGCCGAAATGAATTTCGTAACCCGAAAAATATTTCGTAACCCGAAACAGTTTTTGCCAATCCAACTTTTTCGTATCCCGGAAATTTCGTAACCCGATCATTTCGTATCCCGAGGCACCACTGTATGTGTGAAGAAGTGGGAGGGAAAAATGCTGTAACCAACCAAATGGATAGCTTTTTCCAACTAAAATTTTACTCTGATATCCAGAAAGCTATGTGGTTTGGGTTTGCAAGAGAGAGAACTACTTACCTTCACAGGAGCATTATGCAGGCACATAGGTCTGGGTATGCTTCCTCTTGAGTAACAGGGAATTCTGTTGCACCTACATTATATTAGAAGTGAGAGGATCTATGCAGTCCAGAGATGGTGCAGAATTGCCCTTTCCCTCTTTGGCAGTTGTACCAAAATGCTCTGTGTGACCAGATCACTGAATCACACAGAAAAATCGCATTCAGTTTCCTTTGTAGGGGGCACTTTGAGCTCATAGAAAATTTAATTATCAAGTTAATTTTATTTCCCACAGCACACACTTTGGGAGATGCAGTTCTACTCATCATGGTGCCCTGGCATGCACTGCTTGGATTGTTCACTGTTTTGTTATTCTCTGTCTCTCTTCCATCCTGTCCCATCCATGACTGGCATCTGGACATGCTTGGATACCCTTATGCTGTAGCTACAGATCTAAGCCATACAGAAAACTCTGCAGGCAGAAGAAAGCGTAATAATTTGTATTGTAAAATTTAAAAATATTAATAATAATAATAATTTAAAAACTTCTTCAGGCTCTTTTCACCTAAGAACCAAAGCCACCTATGCCAGAACATCAACACACTCCATGGCTCCAATAGCATGCGCCAGATTTGCTGAGGACATCTGGCTGTGCCAAAACTTTCTGTTGCTCCATAATAAACCCTTTATGAAGGAGTCATCTGCAGCAGATGGTCCCAACTGCCAAGGAAAACATTTGGCCAGAGACAGTATTCTAGACCTTATAAAAATAGTTACCAGAGAGAGAGAGAGAGAGAGAGAGAGGAGCAAAAAAAAAAAAAGGGGGGGGGGGGGTGCCAAACCAAAACACCTTAGAAAATTCAAGTTAAATTATTAACCCTTTATTGAGCTTTGTATGAATTAGCCAGCTCTTTTGAGAGACAATTTCCTTCATTTACAGTCAGTTTTTAATGTCTTTTTTCGGAACCAACCCTAACCTTGAAAGCTGCTACCTTCTCCAGTAATAATGTTCTTTCCATAACAAATATTTTTAAATTGCTGTATAAGCAAGAAGCATCCTTCCTGCTTTTGTCAACATCAGCCAAAGACTAAGTGCTGATAGGGCAGAATTTCCAATTGCCTAAATAACATTTTGAAAAGAGATTCTTGTTCCCAAGAGCCCTAAATTTCGTTAAGTTAATCTATGATGGAGCAGAACTTTCATGTCTATCTCTTTGCAATGGATTTTTTAAAGTAGAGGAAATGCTTAGAAATGAAAAATGCATAATCCCATGCCAAATCAAAGGCAATGCTTCAAATGTGCAAGGAATTGGGGTACTAGGGCAGTGACGGTTATTTTTTTCCCTCCAGTATGAGGACATGATGTGTGGTTTTGAGATCATATTAGGTGTGATTATAATATTTAACTATGATTTATCAATAGAAATATACAAGTTTTAAAATGCTTGGCTCTTTTCTGTTTAAAAAAATGATGTTTATGACTCAGAAATAATGTACTTGAATCAGATCAAGAGCAGCAAAAAGTATCTTGCATACATTCCAGACAGATGAGACAGGAGCTAGTATTGGTTTCCTTATTTATTTTATTTCACAGAGGGAGGAAAAAGATATTGCGGCTGGAATTCATTTTTGATTGCAGTTAAATTAATTGCCTTTTTCTTTTGTCTCTGTGTGGCCCCTGAAGATAGAACCCTAGTGCATGCAGAATAGATGGGAGGGCAGCTTTGTTCTGCCTGAATTAACTCTGTGCCACTTTAGGGTTGCAGTCCCAAATACCACTGAAACCATGGGATGTATGTCTCAGGAAACGCACATAGGATAAACTGTACAAAGAGATAGCATTGGGAAAGATTTATCTTTAGGAAAGTAGAAGAAAACCTGTGTATCAGTTTTCTGCGAAATCTGAGTTCTTTTCCTACAGTATGTCCCTCTCATCTTCTCTGTGCAGAAAAGGTACATTCCAGATGAGTAGATCCTTCTAGGATCTGTTGGTTTATATTTGGGATCTGTTGGTTTAGACCAGGAGTGGGGAACATTTAGTTATCTACACTGGGGTGGACAAAGTATATAACCCCTCCCCTCACCCCAAAATATGTTTTTGTGGCCCTTGACTCCTTCAGATTTCTTAGATTGATTTTCAGAAAAGTAGAAGGAAACCTGTATTTCAGTTTCCTGTGAAATCTGAGTTCTTTTATTACAGTATGTTCTCTCTGGCTCTGTTGTTGTTAACTACCTTTGAGTCATGGAGACCCTATGTATGAGAGACCTCCAAGTCACCTTCCCTCAACCACTCTGCTCAGCTTCTGCAGACTCATGGCCATGGTTTCTCTCATTGAGTCCATCCACCTGGAATGTGGTCTTCCTCTTTTCCAAATGCCCTGCACTTTACCAAGCTATAGTCTTTTCTAGTGAGTCCTATCTTAGAATCACAGAATCATAGAGTTGGAAGAGACCACAACCCCCTGTCATGCAGGAAATCACAATCAAAGCATCCCCAACAGATGGCCATCCAGCCTCTGTTTAAAGACCTCCAAGGAAGGAGACTCCACTACACTCAGAGGGAGTGTGTTCCACTGTCGAACAGCCCTTACTGTCAGGAAGTTCCTCCTAATGTTGAGGTGCAATCTCTTTTCCTGTAGCTTGCATCCATTGTTCCGGGTCCTGTTTTCTGGAGCAGCAGAAAACAAGCTTGCTCCATCCTCAATATGGCATCCCTTCAAATATTTAAACAAGGCTATCATATCACCTCTTAACCTTCTCTGATGGGGTGTCCTTCTTTGGAGGTTTTAAAAAAGATGCTGGACGGGCATCTATCTGTCAGGGATGCTTTGATTGAAAGTTCCTGCATGGCAGGGGGTTGGACTAGACTTGTGGTATCTTCCAACTGTATGGAATCCTAGGGCATAAAAGTGGCTCCTTGACCTTCTGCAATTGTCCCTCTCCTCTGTATGTTTTGGGCTGTAACTCTCACATCCTCTTATCGTATCTTTTTGATAACGGGCTGATACGAGTTGCATTCCAAATATCTTTAGGAGCAAAGATTCCATACCACTATGAGGGGACCAGAGAGAACACATGCAAAGCCACAGTCTACTTTTGAGCTTGCTGCATATAGAGTTGAGCCAGAGACAATGCTGGTGGGGTGTCATCCAGATAAACCTTCAAGGAGGGCAGTACATTTGTCTAGTGGTGAAAAAGCAGCACCGGCAATTGGAGTAGTTCACTTATTGCTCTGTCCTTTTTGTGCCTTTGCATTCCATTTCCCACTTAGCAGAAAGGTTGAAAAGTGTGGTTATAACCACATATCGTTCCAGATTTATAGCAGTGATGCTGAGACGCTCTCCCCAAAAGATGATTTTTTTGGAGTCAGTTAAGGGATTGAGTAATTTTGGAGTCATTTGGAAGCAGTTAAGAGAGAGGATCATTGGAGTGCCTACAAGAGACACAACTACATAAACTGTGTTTTGATTGTAGGTGATTATTACCTTTAAGGTATGTGTGTATGTGTTTCTGTTTCTTTAAGCCACCAGCTGACTTATGGTGACGCCATGAATTTCATAGGCCAGGAGTACTCAGAAGTGGTTTGCCATTACCTTCTTCTGAAATATAGCCTACAACACCTGGTATTCCTTGGCAGTTCCCCATCCAAGTATTAACCAGGCTTAATCCTGGTTAGCTTCCAAGATCAGACCTGATCTGGTGACTTCAGGGCTTTTAGGTCTGTACCCTTTATGTACATCTTGTGATATTTATAACTACTCAGGCAGGTCAAATGTGTATAAAATATTTCTCTGGTCTGCACTGCCCATCTTGTTTCTACAACCACTGCAGGCATACCCATAAATATTAGTGGTCTACTTAACTTGTAATACAATGCCCTGGTCTGTTTATGAGGTGCTAACCATGTTCTCGGCTAAATAAGCCCTGTGTCCAAGGTGTTTATGGGGAACAACCCAAAGAGATGGTGCATTAAGGCCCTTATCAGCTGGCATGCAATTTTAGCAAGGAGGATTTTTAACATGATGTTATTTCAGATGACTTGATAAGTCACACTCTTAAGGTCTCCTGACATCTTTTAAGACGTACAGTAGTCCCTCGGGTTACGAAATTAATTCGTTCCGCGGCTCTGTTCGTAACCCGAGTAATTTCGCAACCCGAAAAGGCTTTTTTTAGCGCTGGAAAGCCGCTAGCCGCGCTTTGCAGTTTGAATTTCGCGCCGAAAAAAAATTCGTAACCCGAAAAAAACATCGTATCCCGGAACAGTTTTTTCCAATGTAACTTTTTCGTATCCCGGAAATTTTGTAACGCGATCAATTCGTATCCCGGGGTACCACTGTATTTCTTTTCCTAGAGGAGGAGAACATGTCCCTGTCATGAAGGGACAGTGATGGAAGGAGCTGCATTAGTTGAGGTTCTCATTGCTAAGAATTTCTGTGGCACGTTTCCCAGTGTGCCGTGTGCTTTACAAGTGTCCCTCAACTACCCTCACATCCTGGACATTTTAATAAGTTATAACTGGGTGTCCATTCTCCTATTCAGAGGGTTCATGAGTGGTAGCTTCTCCACTACATACAATCCTGACAATCAGGTTGCGTTGAAAGTGTTGGGTTTTTTTTAAAGAAAAAAGTTAGTATAGAGCTACAACTATATTTATACATCAATGGTGGCAGTGGAGAAAAATTGTGTCTACACAGTGTTGTCCAGTAGCGCTGTCTCAAGAGGTCAAGGGCCTTTCACATTCTGCTCCATGAAAGCATCATATAGACCACTCACCAGCCCACTTTGAAGAATTTGCACAACACCTTGCAGATAAAATTGCTCAGATCCATTCTGTTTTGGATGCTGTAGTTGATACAGGTCCAGAAGATGTAATCTTGGTTCCTGCTGCTCCCAGGTTAATGTATATGTTTCAGTTTGTGGAGTATGTGGTATCTCCAATATTCCTTTTGGGGACAAAGTTCTGGAGCATGTGGTGGTCTTCCAGCTCCAGAGTTTCCTATATGAAATTGATTATCTAGATCCATTTCAGTCTGGCTTCAGACCTGGCTATGGGACAGAGACAGCTTTGGTCACCTTGGTGGATGACTTATGCACCCAACTATATCTCTCCATTTATTTCTCTGTAAGTGTCTCTGTACTAAACCAATCTCTGCTGTTGGTAATAGACTGGATTAATTTAAATTCCTGGTCAATCAAAAGGCAGAAGAGGGAATAGGGAATAACCTGTGTTGGATGGGGTTGCATACCCTGAAATCTTCGGTTCTTAATTTGGGCATGCTCCTGGACTTAGATCTGAGGCGGATGCCCAGATTTCATCAGTGACCAGGAGAGTGTTTGCACAGCTGAAGGGACTGTTATATTGAGGAGGGAGCTGACTTGTTTTCTGCTGCTCCAGAGACTAGGACCCAGAGCAATGGATGCAAGCTACAGGAAAAAGGATTCCACCTCAACATTAGGAAGAACTTCCTGACAATAAGGGCTGTTCGACAGTGGAACACACACCCTCGAAGTGTAGTGGAGTCTCCCTCCTTGGAAGTCTTTAAGCAGAGGCTGGATGGCCATCTGTCGGGGATGCTTTGACTGAGAATTCCTGCATGGCAGAATAGGGTTAGACTGGATGGCCCTTGCGGTCTTACAGCTCTATGATTCTATGCACCAGTTCATTGAGACGTCAGATCTGGCTGGTGACACATGCCTATGACACATGCCTCTCATTTGCATTACTGAAACACACTTGTAGACATGGGTCTGCCTTTGGAAACTGTTTGGAAGCTCTAGCGGGTCCAGAATGCTGTGACCAGGTTGTTGGCTGGTGTATGTTATAGGAGTCACAGAATCATAGAATTGGAACAGATCCCAAGGGTCATCCAGTCCAACCCCTTGCCATGCAATAATACAGAATCAAGGCAACCCTGACAGATGGCCATACAGCCCCTGTTTAAAAACCTTCAAGGAAGGAGACTCAATCACACTCCAAGGGAATGAGTTCCACTGTCAAACAGCTTGTACCATCAGGAGGTTCATCCTAATATTTAGGTGAAATCTCTTTTCCTGTAGCCTGAATCCACTGCTCTGGGTCCTGTTCTCTGGAGTAGCAGAAAACAAGCTTGCTCCATCCTCAAAATGACACCTCAGCAAATACTTAAATAGCAATATCATATCGCCTCTTAACCATCTCTTCTCCAAGTTAGACATACCCAGCTCCCTAAGTCTCTCCTCATAGGACATGGTTTCAAAAACCCTTCACCGTTTTGGTCACCCTCCTCTGGACACTGGAGTCATATAAACCCCTTTCTAAAACATCTCCACTGGATGCTGATCTGTTTCTGGGTAGAATTCAAAGTGCTGGCTATGACCTTTAAAGTCTTTGGGTCTACGCTATTTGAAAAACTGTATCTCCCTGTATGAGCCTGGCCATGTTATAAGATCTGTGGGGGAAGGCCTTTTCTTGGTCCCACCACCATCCCAGGCATATCTGGTAGCTGCTTCCAGTTTTATGGAATTCTCTTCCCAGGGAGGTCCAGTTGGCCCCCTTCTTGCTCTCTTTTTGCCGGCAAGTTTTATTTAAAGAAGCGTTTGGCTTTTAGTGTGTGAAATAGGTAAATATTTTACTGGGGGCTGTAGTGTTTTTAAGTTTGTTTTTTAAGTAGCTTTAAATACTAGTTTTAACTTGTTTTTAATACTCTTCGTAACCTGTGCCTTTTAAACATAAATTTAGTTTAATTGGATTTTAACTTTTGTACTAACAGTTGTTTTGTGCTTTTAAAATACGTACGCCATCTTGGATCCCATGTTGGGGAAAAAAGGAGGATATCAATTGAGTAAATAAATAAATAAATATCCTAGTAATTTTTATTATCCTGCCCACCACTAGAAAATACCTGAATTAAAAGGTATAAAGGGACCCAAAACTGTTATCAAAGCTTAGAATACTTGATTTTAAAAAGCAATTTATTTGGGATTGTAAAAATATTTATACTTGGGTATTTTATTTTTTATTTTTTGTTATGAAGTAAATTGAAAAAGGCATTAAAACAAAGGTTCACTGATTAGATTATATGTGTCCATTGGTCTCCACTGGATGACCAAAAGGCAGGTGTCCACTTGGACACATAACTGTTACTTAAAAAGGTCTTGCTTACATCTACCTTGTGGAATAAATTAGGATGAAAGACACTAATTTGCTCATGGCTACTAAGGTCCAAACACACTGCAGAAATAATCCAGTTTGAGACCGCTTTAATTGCCCTACCTCAGTGCTAGGGATTCCTGGGAATTGTAGTTTATTGTGGCAGCAGAGCTTTCTGACAGCTTTCTGTCTTGCAAAACTATAGTTCCCAGAATTCCCTAGCACTGAGCCAGGCATTTAAAGTAGTCTCAAACATGATTATTTGGATCTAAGTTTCCTTTTCATTAATAGATAGTGTAACGGTATCCAATTGAACAATTTAATCATTGTTTAAATAAGTGTGTGTAGTTTTTTTTTGCTTGCCATGAATCAGCTACTACATATTACTGCATGGAACATGTCATTCATTAATTGGGTAGTAGAGTTTATTTATTCTTAAACTGAACATATTTACTCTCAAGCAAATCCTGCTGAGTTTGATGAGATTCACTTCTAAATTGGTAGGCAGCCTAAGATTGCCTTAATTAGGTGACAGCCTTTCTGACCTATAAACAATGTATGGGAAGCAGTAAGATCACGTTTTTGAAGCATCAAATGCAGCCATTAAAACACTGACTTCTAAAAGTAATTTTGTAGAAAACCAAAGAAAATAATTTATTTTTTAAGAATCTCTATTTCTTAAATATTTAAGGGGGGGCTCAGTGTTCAAGAAGAAAACATTGGGCATTAAACTACGCTTGTTTTATCTCTTCTGATAGCTCCTGGTACCTTGATGGTAGATTGCTGCTTCTGACTACCTCCATTTGTGTTGTCTTTCCTCTAGCACTTCTTCCTAAAATTGGTAAGTAATTTTAAAGGGGGCCTTATTGCTGTCATAATTACATAATTACTTCTCTTTTAGTAGCAGTTTAATTGAGGGGTTTAAAAGAAACCTGTAATGGGTTGTTGCTTTTAAAAGAAAAAGAAAAGAAATTAAAACAAAAATTGGGGGGTGGGGGGTAGATGGATTTATTTGCAGCCTTGCTGTTCAATCAGCCTTGCCTAGTTAACCTATTACTGAGATTGCAATAGTATTTTGTCTGCTCTACTAAAATAAAACCTTTACAGCAGAACATTAAAGAGCTGCATTTACTTATAGCATGCCATTAGTGGTAAGCCAGTTCTAATTCTGCCCTGCAAAACTACATAAATGATCTGTGACAGGCAAGCTGGAATGTTGTTATTCTGAGTCTTAAGCCCCAGATACCAAGCCCTGTAATGGAAAACATACCTACAATGTGAAGCACTTTTAGCTCTACATCAAGATCACTTTCCTTATAAATTGCCTCTTATTTTTACTGTTATTTTACAGGCTTTCTTGGCTACACAAGTAGTTTATCATTTTTCTTTATGGTGTACTTTGCTCTTGTGGTAAGTCTAAAAAAAAACCCCAACAACACCAAAAAACCCAACCCATATCACTGCTTAAGTTATGTTTTCTTATTATTTTGATAGATTTCAGAGTTCCTTCAAAACGGATGTCTGCTCATTTAAAACTTGCCTCTAAAACCAAAGTATTCTTTCTGCTGTCCTTTATGTGTGGTATGTGTGTCTTGTTGCAGTTGGATAAGTTTGGCTAAAATGAAAATCAGGAATATGAAAAAAAATACTGTCGTTAATTTTTGGACTGTAGAAAACCAGCAAAGCATATTTTGTTTTGCTGACAAGGTAATGAAAAATATTAGCCTGTGTGCCTCCCAATGTCCCCCCTTCCTTCCTCCACGTGTGGAATGGAATTTTTTCGTCTTTCTTTCCAACCACCATTTAATGCAACTCGTGCAGAAGAAAATGTCATATATTCCAAGTAAATTGAATGTACGTTAGTTTAATAATGAAAAAAACAAGAAGCAGCAAAACTCTTCTGAGCAATTCAATATATAGATATTAATATATCAAAGACCTTATTCTTTCCAGCTGAAAGGATTCCCCCCCCCCTTTCCCTCTCTCTCTCTCTCTTTCCCTGTGCCAACTAGGGCATTTCAGTGGTGATATTTACAGCCATTGATTCCTATGTGATATATGGAAAACTAAAGCCTGGAACACATTTGTTTTGGATTTGGGTTAGTAGTGCTTTTTGAAAACAAGAGAATATGTAGAAATAGAATAGCTTTTTAGGAAAATAAAAAATATAGTACATTTCAGCATGATTCTGTCTCCAAGATTTGCATTGATACCCATAATGGTTCTCTGTGCAGCTGCCATAAATTTTAAAGGGTTTAAAAAAAGGTTTTATTATTCCATATTCTAGCAGATATACATGCAGATCTCTGTCTGATTCTTACAGTGCTGCCATACAGGAGGCTTTATTTCAATACTGTTCTAAGATGTGCTGATGTCTGCCAATTCAGACAGTATTAAAATGGGATAGGATAAATTCATGTAACTTCTGGCTATTAATGGGTGCATCTACACTGTAGAAATTATGCCCTTTGACACCACTTTAGGTGCTTTAACCCCATCCTATGGAATACTGGGATTTGTAGTTTTATCAGATCTTTCCACATCTCTGCCCAAGTGTGCTGGTGCCTTACCAAACTACAAATCCCAGGATTCTGTAAGATGGAGCCATAGCAATTACAGGGCTGTGAAACTGCATTATTACCCAATGGCTCTGGGCTCTCCTCAAGTGTCAAAAACAGTATGCATCTGTATATGAATTGCTAGGGAACATAAATAGGAGGGTGTTTTGGCTGTCATGTCCTATTTGTGCACTTCCTGGAGGCAAATATTTGACCATCATGTGAGCAGAATACTGACTAAATCAGCCTTTGATTGGATGCAACATGGCTCCTCTTCCGTTCTTAGATTCCCTTGCACATCAAAAGTAAGTTATATCTAAATTAACTTCAGAGTGTATTGCGGACATGTGTAAGTAAGCATGCTCTTTCAATCTAAGGACCGGTGGGCAGTTTACAACCTAGTTATCACAAATAGGCCTCCAGCCCTTGTTTCATGGCTCCCTCCAAATTGTCCTATGTACAGAAGAAGGAACTGGCAAAACCACCCCTGAGCATCCCTTGACTAAAGAAGCCCTGTGAAATTTATGGGGCCGCCATAAGCCGATCCAGGACTTGAAGGTACAAACAGACGCAGAGACTGTGTAGGTTTCTGCTATCTGCAGACTCTTCAAAAGCAACTGTAACAGTGTAAAGTCATTGTGTTGTTTTTCAGTGCTGGCCAGTTTTACAGTAATTTTTTCTTTGTAGCAGCAGGAAACTTTAACACACATACCTTAACATGCAAGGGGATAGTCTACCTTTAAGGAAGAGAGAGTTAGTGCTGCAAGGTGGCAGAGCTAGACAAGAACATGAATTGCTAAGGAAACGTTGCCTTCTTCCTGCACAGTTGTTTCTGTGTTAAAGTTTGGAGTAGTTTGTGCATTAAGCTAGAGTTGTGATTGCCTCTTCTCATGCAAATCCAAGAGACCACAAGAGCCACCCAGTCCAACCCCCTGCCATGCAGGGACTCTCAATCAAAGCATCCTTCACAAATACGCATCCAGCCTCTGTTAAAGACCTCCAAGAAAGGAGACTCCACCACTCTCCAAGGAAGTGTCTTCCACTGTTTAACAGCCCTTACTGTCAGGAAGTTCCTCCTAATGTTGAGGTGCAATCTCTTTTCCTGGAGCTTGCATCCATTGTTCTGGGTCCTGTTCTCTGGAGCAGCAGAAAACAAGCTTACTCCCTCCTCAATATGACATCCCTTCAAATATGTAAACAGAGCTATCACATCACCTCTTAACCTTCTCTTCTCCAGGCTAAACATCCCCAGCTCCCTAAGTCATTTCTCATAAGGCATGGTTTCCAGAGACCTTTCACCTTTTTAGTCACCCTCCTTTGGACACGCTCCAGTTTCTCAACATCTTTTTTGAATTGTGGTGCCCAGAACTGGACACAGTATTCCAGGTGGGGCCTGACCAAAGCAGAATATAGTGGCACTATTACTTCTCTTGATCTAGACACTATTCTGCATAATAATATATATTGCATAATTGTCACTTGCTATTTGATGTTCCTTTGTTGCCTGTTTTATTGAATCATTTCCTGTATTGCTATGTCCTCCCTCCAGTCCATCTCCCCTGATCCAGGCCTCGGAGGTATAGAAGAACTGTTGGCCCTCATCCCCTTCCCCTTCTCCTTTTGTGTCGTGTCTTTTTAGATTGTAAGCCTTAGGGCAGGGAACCGTCCAATTAAAAAGATTGTATGTACAGCGCTGTGTAAATTTACAGCGCTTTATAAATAAAGATTAGTGGTAGTAGTAGTATACTTCTATTGATGCAGCCTAAAAGTACATTGGCCTTTTTAGCTGCTGCATCGCACTGTTGACTCATGTTCAACTTGTGGTCTACTTGGACTCCTAGATCCCTTTCACATGTAGTCTCGTTCAGCCAGGTGTCCCCCATCCTATATCTGTGCATTTTGTTTTTCTGCCCTAAGTGCAGTACCTTACATTTTTTCTGTGTTGAATATCATTTTGTTAGTTTTGGCTCAGCTTTCCAGTTTATTCAGGTCATTTTGAATTTTGATCTTGTAGTCTGGGATGTTAGCTACTCCTCCTAATTTGGTGTCATCTGCAAATTTGATAAGTATGCCCCTAATTCTGTCATCCAAGTCATTGATAAAGATGTTGACCATTGTTGAGCACCCTTTGTGTTCGGCTGGACAACCAATTACAAATCCATGTAACAATTGCCTTGTCTAGCCCACATTTTACAAGCTTGTTTCCAAGAATGTCATGGCGAATCTTGTCAAAAGCCTTGCCAAAATCAAAATATACTATAAGATAAATCGTAATGACCACACCAGAAGTGAGAGCAGCATGCAGTTTTTTTACTCTCTGAGAAAATGCCAAGAGATTGGCATCAGAGTGTGGCATAAAGTCAGTGTGTTTCTTGCATGAGTTTCTTTTGTTAAAACCATATAAGAAGAAGTTGTAATGAAGAATCAACCAGTTACCAGCCCCTTGGGATCTCTGTTCATATTCCCTCATTCTTGAAGCCTGTGGCTTATGCTTATTCCTTTACCCATCCTTCCTTTTTCTTTAGCACCTTCATTCAGTTTGTTTTGTTTAATAAAAATTCAGGAAAAATAAAGGCTGGCATGCTGTTGATTCATCCCAGCTAAGTAAACCCATTCACTCAATCGCTGAATGGTGAGTTGACACATAGATAAATCTAATGAACTCAATAGGTCTATGCTAGTCGGCACTAATAGAGAACTTAAGACATAGATAATAAATTTTTGTAAGGTTTTCATTGTACTGTGCTTTTAGACTGTAAGCCACTTCAAGCTCCAGTTTTAGAAGGAAAGCAGGATACAGATGATGGTGATGATGATGATTGCTTGGAATGAAATCCCGGTTCAGCTGTGAAGCTTACTAGATGACACCAAGCCTGTTTGCATTCTTTTGCTTAATCCAATTCATTAAAAAATAGGTACAGGTATATGCACTATTATAATCTTCTTGAAGAGTGCAATACAGATAACAAAAAATTAAAACAAAAATGAAAATCCAAAGTGGTCAAGCAGCTTCCTGCAAAGGGGAGTTCTCAGTTCACCCGCAATCCCTGTTGTTGCAAAGTATATGCTTCTGTTGAAAAGAATGGGTTAATCCACACAAAATCTGTGATTAAGAAGTGATAAAGTCTGTTTATGTGGGCAAGAATTACAGCCTTCCCATCTTCTCTCTGTTGTTGTCACCCCTGCAGCTGTTTGGGGCCTTGAGTGCATCGATTAGCTGGGTTGCCCCCATTATTTTGGATTCACCTTAAGCAAACAACCCCTAGACAAATGGTTGACCCTCCTCCTCTTTCCTTTCGCCCAGGATGTGATTAATAACCTCCTGCTGTGTAGTCTGGCTTGCTGTGTCAGGTTTTTGTTCTCAGGGAGTGTTGGTGGTAGGCTTTTAATGGCTTGAACTAAACATCAATCTGGTAATGAGGGGCCATATGTGCTAGCAATGTAGAAATATACCTTTTAATTTTAAAACCTATCTTTACATTTGAAGAAAACCAAGGCAAGTGATAACAAATAGGTGCAGATAATGAACAAGGAAACTTCATCTGCACTGCAGAAATAATCCAATTTGACACTACTTGAACTGCGATGGCTCAAAGCTGTGGTATTCTGGGACTTACAATTTGTTTTGGCACCAGAGTAATCTGATGTCCAAAACACGCTGCAGAAATAATCCAGTTTGAGACTGCTTTAACTATCCTGGCTCAGTGCTAGGAATTATGGGAACTCTAGTTTTGTGAGACATTTAGCCTTCTCTGTGGAAAGCTCTGATGCCACAATAAACTACAATTCCCAGGATTCCCTAGCACTGAACCAGGACAGTTTTAAAATGGCCTCAGACTGCATTATTTCTGCAGTGTGTTTTGGACCTGACGGAGTCTAAATTTTTGACAAAACTACAATTCCCAGATTTCCATGGCACTGAGTCATGGCAGTTAAAGGGGTGTCAAACTGGATTATTTCTGCGGCGTAACTGGGTATTATATTTTGCTAACCCTAACTGTTGTTATCTACCCTGGAGTAGATAAGAGTAGAAATGAAAGAAAATGAATGAAATAATAGTTATATTTATAGAAGAGTTGCTTCTCCTTCCCTGTCATCTGGCCAGGCTTGGTATGCAGAAAATCACTGCTTTTGTTTTGGAATAATCAGGAAAGCCTCCTTTGGCTTGCATTGACTTGCATACAAGCCTTGAATAATGTGTGCTGCTTTATTTTTCTTTCCCTTTTATTTAAAGATAAAAATCTGGAAAAGACTGTCCAGCAAAAATGTTGTCCACTATGTGAGACAACTAGCCCATTAAGGCATTGAAGCATGTGATAAAATCAGATTTCAAAGCTGTCAACAGAACTCCCTAAGGGCAATGTCTCTCAAAAACTCCAAAATACTTCTGCAAAGGCTAGGAGATAATAATCTTTTGCAGCTTGATCCAAAGTAGTAGTAGTAGGAGGAGCCTTTTAGGTGGAAAGGTGCTACAAGATTTGTGTACGTACTTAGTACGCTGTAGGACACAGCTCCAGCTGCACAGTACTTTCAATCCTGTTGGTTCAACCATCTTGAATCCCATTTTGGGGGAAAGGCAGGATATCAATCAAATAAATAAATAGTTTAGCTCTACAATGCTCAGAATTTACCATCTAGTGATGGCCGTGCTGGACGAGTTGTTGTAGTCCCCAAAAGTAACTTTTCAAAGTTCTGGAGATTTTTGTTGTTGTGTACCTTCAAGTTGTTTCTGACTTATGGTGATCGTATCACAGGGTTTTCCTGACAAAATATGTTCAGAGCTACTTTGCCATTTCATAGCTGTGACACTTAGAGTGTGTGACTTGCCCAAGGTCACCTAGAAGGGTTCCATGGCTGAGCAGGGATTTGAACCCTGGTCTCCCAATGTCCACCAATCAAACAGATACACCATGCTGGCTTTCTCTTTCGGTTAGTTGCCATCTAGTAAACATCTAAATTGGTCCTGTGCATGTTTATGAGCAAATTCCACTGGTTTTGATGGGTCTTGTTCTCCAGTAAGAGTTGAATATATAGTAGGCCCTCCACATTTGCTGGGGTTAGGGGCACAAGACCCCCATGAAAGTGGAAAAACCAGAAATAAAATACTCGCTATTTTTTTAATATGAGAGACTAATCTGAGAGAACACCTCCTTAGGAATCTCTAGGTCCTCTAGTGCAACTCTATAGTCAACATCTGCCAGACATTGCCCATAGATTTGCGCGGAAGGACCTATAAATCCCTACAGAAATCTTCTCTGGGAATCTCTAGGTCCTCCAGCACAACATCTGTTTGAATAATCAAATCTGTAAAAGTCAAAGCCACAAATGTGGAGAGCTGATTATAATTGTCATGTTAGTTTTCCTTCCTTATTTAACTTCCAGGTGAACAGCATTATTATTATTATTATTATTATTAATTTATTTGTTTGACTAACTCCAGTATCATTTATTGACCAGAATTCAGAATGTGGATCCTGTTCTTTAATATCCATCTCCACTGAGCCCTCCTAGCTTCACAAATACTGATCCAGAAAGTTTTCTTTCTAGGGCGCGTTACAGATGGGCCAATGAGACACCGTCGTTACGCACGAGAGGCGGTGCTTCCTGATGCGCCTTGACCCTTGCGCGTAATGAGTACGTCAAAATGGCAGCACTGCATACAGATGGGCGCCGCAATTTTGACGTCATGGACACACAGCGTCCGGACGTCTCACGCCAGAAGTGGCGCCGCGAGTGCGCACCTCGCACCTTGTGGCGCCTCTTCCGGGTTGCAGGAAGAAGCCCCATTTTGGCGCTTCTTTCTTGCTGCGCCCAGGAACCATGCGGTTTGGCTGCTGCGGTTCCCAGATGCAGCAACTGGCAGCGGCGCAAGACCGCCCGTTTTGGGCGGTCTGTAACATGCCCAAGGTTTCTTATGAACCTGAAACAATCTCATATACCCTAAAGTGCCATGTTAAGAGCCAAAGTGATTCTGTATGTGTATGTATGTATCCCTCATAAATATTTTATTGCTATGTATTAACCATAATGTACTTTTACAATCAAAACAGCAAAAAGAAAGGAAATAAATCCTGTGTACAGTATTTATTTTAAATTCCATTTGCCACACTGAAATTCTGTGAGGCAAGTTAAATGTAGTTTGGTTTTCCCATCTAATTATTTTTGAAGCTAGGGAAAAAAACTTCATGTTGAGAGACATTTGCACAACATTTCCTGCTATCGATACACTTGTATTCTGTTCAAGCAGGAGGGAAAACCCTATACCAGACATATGGAAGCAATACTTTTGCCATAATTTTCTATTATCGGTTTCTAGAACAAACCACCTGTTTAGATTCTTGCCTATGAGAACAAATGCTCACTCACTATGGCTACAGATACAGGATTGGATCATCAAGTGGGCTGAAATCCCACTTCAATTGGGGATGGCCCCTGGGTGGTCTTGTCCCGTTTCCCATCTTTATTGTAGGAGATAATCTACATTGCAGGATTATTGAGGGAGTGAATGTCCTAAGGATAACGAAACCTGGAGACCTTATTAGCACCACCAACACCCCCTTACTGCCAGCAGGGAAAAGATTTTTTTTAAAAAAAAAGTTTATTAAGTATTAAAAAAGAGACAAAAACAAACATTAAACATAAACAAAACACAATAATATCCATTCAACATCTGCAATCAAATTGGAGAGCAATCTAATACATCAGATTTGTGAGGGTCACTTATTTCACAATCAGAGGTTTCATTTATAATAGTTTCTAACATTCCACTCCTTATCCTATCTTGAAGTCAGCTAACTGCTCCTAATAACTTTCTAAGCTCTTCTTACACAGCAGGGAAAAGAATTTAAGCAGACCTTTGGCTCTTAACGTACTGTGAAATTAGGGTCTTTTAATGCGATGTGTTCCATTTTTATCCTTTTCACTATATTATAATGTTTTAATTTAATTTAATTTACTCTTCTTTCTTACCCACCTCTTCCCAAGGGTTGAGGTGGCGTACAACATGGATTAATACACATAAAGTAATTTGAATACTATTAAAATGCATAAACCCAAAGCACACTGAAATTATCCAGCATAAAATATCCTACATTTTTAATGGCTTAAGCTTTTATATCAAATAAGTTTTAATTGTACTCGATTTTAATCTGTTGTACTCTGGCTGGGTCTCATACTGGGAGAAAGGGGGAAGCATTAATTAATTAATTAATTAATTAAAACTATTTGTACACTAAATGTTCACTAGAGCTATGGTGTTAGAATATGGAGTGCTGATATGACAAGCTGTCCCACAATGCAGCACCTCTTTTTTGAGATCTTCAGTATTCTATCATCATCTTTCTCCTCTTTCTACCTTTCCTCTGGCTTCAGAGAAACATTTGCTGGCTATAGTAATTTTGGATAGTAGACATCTCCCAGCGAAGGTGGGGAACAAGGTCTTTTGAATTTAATAGTTTTTGGGGGGGGGCACAAAAGCTTTCCATTGGATACAGCTGTGAAGGTTCGCAAGGTTTTGACTAATGTTAGTAATATTAATTGTTACGATATATTCTTTTGTCAAAGAGTATACAATTGAGCACTGAAGTTAGGGTCGTCCAACGCATAGTATCCCCCATCATCCTGTATGGATATGAGAACTGGACAGTGAAGAAATTGAATAGAAAGAGAATTAATTTGAGATGATTTGCTGGAGAAGAGTGCTGAGGATACCATAGACAGCCAAAAAGACAGCAATTGGGTCCTAGAAGAGATCAGGCTGGGACCCTCCCTGGAAACCAAGGCCCTGTCCAGACGAGCCATTTAGTACGTACGGAGTACGTACAAAATGGCGGCGCCCTGTTCACATGGGCGCCGCCATTTTGACATAACATCCGCATCGTGTCCAAATGGTGCGGCGCGGACGTTACGTCTTCACACCGCTGAAGGGTGCTTGTAGCACCCTTTCAGCAGCACCAGAAGGAGCTCCATTTTGGAGCTCCTTCTACCGGATGTATCGCTGGTGTGGCTTTTAAACAGCCGCGCCAGCAATGCAGAGAGAAAGGGCCCAAGTGGCCGTTTAAAGGCCGTGCCAGCGATACATCCAGCAGAATGAGCTCCAAAACGAAACTCATTCTGGCACCACTGAAAGGGCGCCACAAGTGCCCTTCAGCAGTGCAAAGACATAACGGCCACGCCGCGTCATTTGGACGTGACACGGCTGTTACGTCAAAATGGCGGTGCAAGTGTGAACAGGGTGCTGCCATTTTGTACGTACTCCGTACGTACTAGGGTTGCAGGCGTCTAAAAGAGACGCCCCCCAGGCAACCCTAGTACGTACAGAGTACGCAGAAAATGGCCCGTCTGGACAGGGCCTTGGTTTGCAGGGAGGGTCCTAGCCTGGAAAAGCGATCTGAAAAAGCGGCAGATCGGGGCCTCTGGGGGCTGCCCAAAGGGGCGGTCTGTACACCGCCCAAGATGACTAAATTGAGGCTGTTTACTTTGACCACATAATGAGAAAGCATGAATCATTGGATAAAACAATAATTCTAGGAAAGGTGGAAGGCAGCAGAAAGAGAAGGAGACCACATACAAGATGGCTAGACTCAGTCTGGGAGGGCAGGACCTTTAGCTTGTAGGACAGGAGGGCTTGGAGGTTGCCATGAATTGGAATTGATTCAAGGGCAGTTAACAACATAAAATATTTTGTCAACCTACTTTAGCTGTATGTGCAGTATTAATTAGTTACAGTTATATTTCATCTTTCCTGCTGGAAGTTCAAGGCAGCATAACCTGGTTCTCCTCATCCTCCCTTTCTGCTCACATCAACCCTGGTAGATAGGTCACTGAGAAAAAGTGGTCACTGAGAAAAAGTGCCTGGCCCAGTGTCACACAGAAAATTTCATAGCTGATGGGAGACTGGAATCAGGATCTCTCAAGTCCTGGTCCAGCACTCTAACCTATCCCTTCATTTATCTTCCAGGTACTACACCACACTGTCATTGTTCTCAGTTTATAATCTTCTGGGTCCTAGTTCTCAAGCAGTAGACGATGAAGTAAATCTGTCTGGATTGCACCATTTCAGACACCAGCTGAAGGCTCTCTTCTCTAGACAGAATGTCCCCTCACCTTTACCCCATATAAATTTAAAAATAAACATTCCAACACACAGCAAAATAGCCCACCAGGAAACAGTCTAGCCTAGAATTCTACTCTCTGACTTGCAAGACACCCCTCCCCCTTGCCCAGGGAATGTTGTATCTAGAAGGTCACATGCATTTGCCCTCCCCAAAGGCCTTTTTCATTATACAGTCCAAGCACATGTTGCTATTTCTGAGATTTGCACCTGGCATAAACACGGTTCTGTTCTATGGTTCTAACCCTTTTCAAAGGTTCTTGCAGAACAGGAGTGGTTCCTTCTGAGGTCTCCTTCTCTCTCACTCTCCAGCACAGTCTACCAACATTTTCACTCTTCCTCTGACTTTAGCAGACAGTGGTAGACTGCCTTACATGAGGGCATTGCTCCCCCCCAAAATTATAATTCTTCTCCCCCATGGAATTTTTCTTTAGTCCTCAAATTTCTAGTACTGCATAAATTTAAAACTTCAGTTGAGAGTTTAGAAATACAGTGTAGACATCCAAAGAAAAGGGGCAAAGTGATCAAGGGAATGTTGAACACAGCAATTGAAAAAGGTCTAGGATGGTATTTGCGGTTATCAACATCGTACTCTGCAGTGCTAGAAATTTGAGGAGCGAAAGAAAGTGTCATTCAGGTGGGGGCAGAATTTTTATTGGGGCAATATTTTCATTGCAGCCCCTTCCTTCCCATAACTATACCCTTACCTTCCTTCCTTCCTTCCTTCTTTTCTTTTTTTTTGATATGTTCAAACACACTGGCACAAAGTTCTCTCACTGTGCTTGGCAAATTGAGTTTCCCAATCCTGTGCCCACATGGATACCCTCTGGAGAAATTTAAGTTACTGGGCACAATTGCCACTTTGCTCTTGTACACACCCAGCCTTTTGTAAGGCTGTATCCGCACTGCAGAAACAATCTGATTTGACACCACTTTAACTGCCATGGCTTGATGCTATGGAAATCCAGTGATTATTGTTGGTTGTGGCACCAGAGTGGAGCAGAGGGGACAAATTACAGTCCCCAGAATAACATAGCATTGAGTCATGGCAGTTAAAGTGGTGTCAAACCAGATTATTTCTGCAATGTGGATGCATCCTAAAAAGTTTTGTTTTTTTAAGATGGGGGGAGACATACTGTACAGCAACAGCATTTAGGGATGCTAGGAGGACCCAAACCTGTGCCCAGTGTTGCAGACACAGCAACAACATTCAAATATGCATAATAGTTCCAGGTTTGATTGTACAGTATATATTTCTTCTTATGGCAAAAAGCCCAAGACAGATTCTGATGTCTTTCTGGAGCAGTCTTGGAACAGGCAAAGGAACATAATGCCTCAATGAGGCATTTCTTGCTACTCTTTATTTTAAAATGTCATGCAGGTTCCAATGCCAAGGAAGATGTTGTATGGACAAGCAATCATTTTCTTTGAGCATTATTTTCTCTGCTACAGTTTATAGTTGTGGACTGATTTTGAGGGGGCTGCATGGGTAACATATGTCCCAACACATATAGCAATTAAAAATATTAACTATGTTCTCTCTCTGTGCAGATTGTAATTAAAAAGTGGTCCATTCCTTGCCCTTTGCCACTAAACCTTGCGGTAAGTTTCTTCCAGATGCCCTAAACCTTCCAGACTTGTTACAGTCTTTGAAAGGCTAACTATATCTTGTTATTTTATGGCAAAGTTATTGCTGATCAGTAGTCTTTGGGGTCTGGAAACAGCACAGTCTGGGTTGAAGCTAATTGGGGAGCTAGTGTTTCTCTGTATTTAGGAGTTTATACGTCAGTGTAATGTAACCTGCATGCTATATATCTTTTCCACATCAACCCATAAACATGCTACAGAGAAGGATGTATTAGAAGATGGATATAATCTGAAGTAACCATCCTGTGATAAAGTGGGAGAGTAAAGACAATTCACTTATAAATTTTTAACTATTCCTATTATATATGGTTATATTTCAGTGGTTCCCAGTTTGTGTATTCCTGGATTTTGTGGGTCTGCAGCTCCCAGAATCTCTTACCATTGGCCATGCTGGCTGGGGCTTCTGGGAACTGAAGTTCAACAACATCTGGAGATCCAGTGAAGTTTGCTCCATGGTTAATTCTGTTGAGCATTTCATTGCAGCAACTACAGTACACAACCGCCACATGTGGACAGGTGTGTGGTGATGTGCTCCCCCCTCCCATGGTCATTCATAGGATTTGGAAGTCATTTTAAATTGATGTGAATTTAATGCAGCCAGTGAGCATCATCTCAGTACTTGCATGTTGGTCTTTTACAGGTTTCAAATTCTACCAGAGAATGTAAACCAGCACTGTTTAATTTTTCTAAGGAGGTAATCTTACAGCATCCTCTTAACAGATCACAGGAGCTTAGAAAAAATGTATTTAAGCTTTGGGATAAGCCAGGACTTCTCAAAATGTATGACTTTGTGCGTACTGCTTCCTGAATCTGCTAGTGACAATAGTTTGAATGGGGATTTTCAAAATTACTTGTAATCCTTGCAGGATGCAACAGAAGTTGTTCTGTAATCTAATGTGCAGTCTTTACAGTCTATTTTATTTTATTCCTTTGTGCATCCTAGTTTTCTGCAAAATAGCCAAGGTAGCTAACAACAAAATAAAACAATAAAATATAATGAAAACAATATATTCTGTACTTTAAAGCAGGGGTGGGAATTATTTATTTATTTATGGTTTTTATACCCCACCTTTCAGCCCTGTATTATGTATTCTTCTGGTTGTTGTTGGATTCTGTGTCCCAGCAGCTCAGCCATCATACCCAATAATGAGGAATGCTCAATGTTGCCGTTAAACACATACAGGATAAAGTTCAGGAAAATTTTTAGAAATTCATGTCAAACATTTACTACCCTTATTTCAAAAAAAAAAAAAATCATTTTTTTTTCTTTTCCTTTCTCTTTTTTAGAGTGCTTATGCCATTCCAGTCATGGCATTCTCATTTCTTTGCCATACGTCAGTATTGCCAATTTATTGTGAGCTCCAAAGGTAACAAGTCATTTATATAATAATTCCACTTAAACTTCAGTAGTGTAAGAGTACTGCAGTTTTCCAAACATCTGTTTCCTCTTTCATTTATTGATGTAGATGACTAATAGAAGGGGTTCCTCCAATATATTGAGCAGTGATGGGTAACCTCTGATTTCAAGGGCTGAATACAGTATGTCAGGCCTCTCCCTCCAGACCACTCAGCCCCTTTCCTCCTCTCCAAAAGTCCCAGATATCAGGAAAGGGGTGGGAGGGGGAAGATCACAAAAAGGACCTTTTAGTGTTATTAGAATCCACAATGCATTCTGGGAAGAAAAGGAAGTTATGGCAATAATGGGATTCCTGCTTACTTAGACTTGAATGCTCATTTGTTTCAACCTTCTGTTTCCCCACATTGGTGAACCAGACTTTTGCGGAACAGACCACAAGCAAAGCATGGGCCTGTTGATGCTATGAAATTATGGCACTATAATTCCACTTTAACTGCCATGGCTTCATCCTATGAAATCTTGTGGGATTAGCAGTTTGGGAACGGAGGTTTAGAATTCCCAGACAGTGATCTAGTGTTTTGCCAGACTACAAAGCCCATCATTCCATAGGATGTAATCAAGGCAGCTGAAGTGCAATTACAGCACTATAACAGTGTAATGTGAAAGGGCCCCAAGATTCTGTAGGATGCGACCATGTCAGTTAACATGGAATCTTAGTGCTCTAACTGTGTGGTGAGAATGGGCTCCATGTGAAAGCAGCAGCCCTCCCACACCATTAACTGTCCCAGCAACTGGAATTTAGAGACATACTGCCTCTACCTCTGGAGGTTCCATCATAACTGATAGCCACTGCCAGACCTCACTCACCCATGAATAGTTCTCACCACCTTTTAAGGTCAGCCTGGCATAGTGGTTTAAGTGTTGGACAAAGACTCTGAAGACCAGGGTTCAAATTCCAGCTCAGCCATAAAACGTGCTGGGTGACCTTGGGCAAGCCACATGTTCTCAGCCTCGGAGAAAGGCAGGGGCAAACCTACTCTGAAAAAATATTGCCCTATGATAGCTTAGCGTTAGAGTCACCTAAGTCAGAAATGACTTGGAGGCACACAACAGACACACACACATGCAAGCCAACTTCCTTCACTGGTGGTTTCTATCTATAAATCATCCACTGTGTGTAGAAGTACTTACAGTACTTTACACAGTAGCATTCAAGTGGCTAATTGGAAATGATCAAAGTTGCAGAAAAGTGATGTTCCTTGGGATTTACTTACCAGTATTGGGGGTGAGTGGGAATTGAGATCCATTGGTCCACAGCTGAAGCAGTTAATAGAGATTTATTTTCTACTGACATCTTAACTGATGCTGCATTTTTCTCTCTCTTTGTAGTCCGTCCAAAAGCAGGATGCAAAAGGTAGCCAACACAGGGATTGGTCTGAGCTTTCTAGTTTATTTTATCTCAGCGCTGTTTGGATACCTCACTTTTTATGGTATGTTCATTTCCCTCCCCCAAGATATTAATTCATCTTTACTTATATTTACATGCAGAACTGTTTCCCCATCACCACCACTACTTAATCTCCTTCTTCTTCTTTCTCCTCCTCTTCCTCCTTCTCCCTTCATTTATATCTCCCAACTTATGACTCAAGGTGATTTATGAAAAATTAGACAAATACAGATAAAAGCACCCACACAAAGGCATAAGTAACACTTGTTAAAATGCAATTAAACTTTCCAATCAGTTAAAACTATTTAAAATAAATTCATGAAAAAGACAAAAGATAAAAATCAGTGGAACAGCATGCTATTAAAAGCTCTTGCAGTTAATTTTTAAAAGTCTGTTGAAACAGAAAAGTTTTCACTTTCTGACAGATGAACAGAGCATGGAAGCCAGTCTATTCTCTCTAGAAATGTGTGCTCAAGCCTGGAAGCTGCCATTGAGAATGCTCTCTCCCATATTTTTACCAAATGTCCCTGTGAAGGTTGGTGGGAGGGAGATAGGGACCTCCCCAGAAGTTTTTAGAGCCTGACAGATTCAAATCTGGGTAGTTGCTGGGTTGGAGTGGAGAGCTGCATCTAAGAAAAGATGGGGAGGGTATGGATGGGATGCTGTGTCTTCTGTTGCAGAATCACAGCCCATGTATTAAGTGTAGTCAACAGGATTCTTAGTGTACTCTGTTGTTGCTTAATATCTTTAAATACTTCCAGATAGTTTCTGTAGTTCAACCCAGGCTCTCCTTGTGTTGCTGTTCTTATATTTTAAATCATATCGAGAATTAAGCAAATGCCACAGAGAAACAAACAATAAAACAGAATTTATGATTGCACAAATCTGCAAAACACTGACCTATGTTGGAAGTGGTGTATAGTAGCTGTGTTCGACAGAATAAACAAGGGAGGCAGGTTATTGAAACAGTCACAAAAGAGACAAGTCAACACCTGTTGGATACTTTTACAGGAATCACAATTATGGAGTGACTGTCCTGTGTCAGTCAGCTCTCTACGCAGTTTTGAAGCTTCTTAAGTTCTTAGCAGAAACATCTGCTCTATTTTGAAGTAGAGAGCCTTGTGCCTGCTGTTACAACTACTCTTCACAGAGTTTCACATATCTTTTCAGTGTATAGATACTCCACTCCTATCCTGATTTAATCAACCTCAGCTCTCCATTGATCTTTATCCTTTGAAAAATGTTATTCATAGATTAGTTTGCAGTTTAGGAGTGTGTAGAACTACTCAAGAGGCCGTGTTAACTTGTCCACCTCACTCCTTTCATGATAAGTGTTCTAGTTAAAAAAAACCTAACGCTACTATAATATATGTGTTAATCTTTAGGATGCCACAGTATTCTTTTATTTTGCTAATAAGCAACAAATGAACTGGAACAACACTCCTCTGGAATGATAAACTGTGCATGAAACATCACAACCAAAAGTCAGTTTGGGCTGTGAAAAACTTCTGGTTAGAATGGTCATGCAAGTCTTTCTTAAGAAAAAAAAATGTCAGTTTTTTTCTTAATATATGATAAGACTATATCTGTAATGGAGCCTCTCTTTTCTTCCTAAACCTGGATTTGAACAACCATACCTTCCAAGTTATGAGTGCTGTTATAATGGGCATATTCTACATTGAGTGTAATACCCACATGTTTTTTTACATCTACAAGCAGCAGCTCTTTAAAGGGAATAAAGTTCTCCGTCAAAGTTGTCTGAATCTGTTCAGGCGCGGTGTCACCAGCAGGGTGTAGGGGTGTGGGTCGTACTAGGTGACACCCTAAGGAGTGGGGAGATGCCACTGCTTCCCAAACATCTACCTTTTGCCTGAAACGTTTGCTGTGCATTTGCTTTAAAATGCTGAGAGGATGGTGTGAGTGGAGCAAGGCTCAGTAGGAGGAGAAAGCATATGCCCAAAGTTTTTTTAAATAGATTTTTAAATTTAATTTTTTTAAAAAAATATTTAAAAACATCACATTTTACCAAACTTTCACTTTAACTACATGAAACTATGTGTGTGTAAATACATTTAGACCATGCATATGGTACTGTAACTTAAAGGTATAGTTTTAATTATTGCAGTTTATGTCACAGTTGTTACCATTATATTTAGCAAGATATGGAAATCATGAGAGATGAGTAACATTAGTACAAAAAACATTAATAAGGATTCTGTATGGTGTGGGATGGGAGGAGGTCACTGGGGAGGGTGATACTATGAGTTACTGCCCCAAGTGACTCCAACCCAAGTGATGCCACTGAGTGTAGGCATACATTGCCTTAATATTCAGTCAGATTTCAACACTCCTTACACCACAGTGGCTTTCTTCTTTTCAAAGGTCCATCAAAGTATTGCAGAAAGTTGTTGAGTGATCTCTTTGAAAGTATGGCATAGTCAGCTAACGTGATGTAAATAGAAGCTAACTGTTTATTCAAAAGCATGGTCATTGTGCCCTGGTGTTTGCCACTGCATGTACAATAAAGTTTGAATTTTTCTTTATCTGAAATGCTTGGGACCAGAAGTGTTCTGGATTTTGGATTTCAGAATACCTATATTTGCACATACATACATAATGAAATATCTTGGTGATGGGATCAAAGTCTAAACACAAAATTTATTTATATTTCATGTTCACCTTATAGCCTCAAGGTAATTTTATACAATATTGTTAATATTTTTTGTACACAAAACAAAGTTTGTGTACACTGAACCACCAGAAAGCAAAGGTGTTACTATCTCACCCACCTATGGAAAAAAATAGGTTTGAAATGTTTTGAATTTCAGAATTCCAGATAAAGGAAATTCAACCTGTATTGCTGTGTGTTCTTCTTTCTAGGAGAATGTTTCTGAACCTTGTCTTTCTTACCCTGCTATTATTGCAGCACAGGTTCATGAAGCCACAGTCATTGAAAAGCATGTAGTTGTGATAATTTAAATTCAGGGATATCTGTCTTCTAAAAGTGGTTTGAAATATTCTTTTAAGTCATAGAAACATAGTAGGAAATGTACTTTCCTTAGCTAGTCTTCCTGTCTGTTCTCTCTCTTTTTTCCTTTGAATTGAGGCAAGCAAGTTGAGCTCCAGTGGAAAGTACTTTGATTCCTGACTCTTTGAAGCACACATTACCATGTTTGAGCTGTCAGGGATGATGGGAGTTGTGGCTCTTCACCTGGCCTGGAACTCACCACCTGGTTGTGCACCACGCTGACCAGTTTTGGCCAGTTGTTGTATCTTTGCAAGAGTTGCAGAGAACTGGCTGAAGACCCCGACAAACTCTCCAAGCCTTCTCACTCTTGCCTCCACAGAAGTCTTCACCCTTCTTCACCAGGGTCCTGCTGGTTCTTGTAGCTTCACCCAAGACACCAGACAACTCAGTAGTCTTATATAAAAGATCTACTTTATTCTACTATATACAGCTCCAAACAATACTCAACTCCTCACTCTACAATCTACTACAATCCACTACAACCCACAACACACATTGGGATGTATAGTCCTTATTATAGCCATATCATGGCACCACCTACTGTGGTCTGCTTCCACCCAGTAGGCGTGTACATCATTCCCATTGGTTCTCTTTGTTCATCCCACAATTAATGATTTCATCATCTCAGCCTTGACCACTTTACAATTGTCAGGTGTGTCCAATTATCCACTTTGCAATTCTTGTCCTTGGCATTCAGGACTTGTTAATTGTCTTACCATTCACACCTGTGTGGTTCTCCATTGGCTTCTGCTGAGTCACTCTGACTCTCACATACAAGTTTTATTTCACTACTGCATGTCCCATGTTGCTTTTTCCTTAACATGAGCTATCTTTTGTCTGAGAAGAGCTTCTTTTGCAACTTTTGATAGATATGTGGCCAAAATGCAACAGATATGTCTGCTTGGTTTTTGTTAAATGAACAAGAGATATGATAAAAGCTACTAGTGAAGATATCAAGGTCAGGTAATTGTTACTTATTGTTTCTGAAAAAGAAATGATCTCTAGACACCAAACTTTCATTCACTAAGTTTCACTTATGATCTGTATTATGTTGTAATTTATTTTCTTCAGCTTTTAAAAAAATCTGTGCAAGTATTGTAAGGTAATGTAAAATTATGCCCCTCAAAGTGGTGGTCCATGGACAGGTACTGGTCCATGAGCCATCAGTTGTGCGTACTTGGAGAGTTTTCAAGAAAGAAAGAAGTGATGTTGACAGATGGGGCACAAGTATGATAGAAGGTCCCTGGCACATTCCAACGAAAAATAGTTGGCTCCCCACAATAGATAGTTTAAGAAGCATTGATACAGATTTGTATCAGATCTGGAGTGGACAACTGTGAAAGACCAGGGTATCACTAGGGGCTGTAGGGGGTGCAGCCCATGCTAGGTGACCCCCTATGAGGGGGTGATACCACCACTCCCCACACATCTGCCTTTTGGCCGAAAAAGGCTAGGGTGTTTGCCTGTGTCCCTTTAAAATGCTGGAGCTGAGCGGAAGAGATGGTGTGAGTGGGGCAAGACTCAGTGGGAGGAGAAAGGAAAGGCTCCAGGTTGTTGTTTTTTTTTTTAAAATATTTTAAATTTAATCAGATGGAGTACTGTTCTATTTCCAGAGGATAAATTGAGGGCATTATTCTGTACAAGAACTCTGCCTCCCCCCGATAATGAAACCTTCCTTTGTTCCCCAAATTTGTAGTATTGTAAATAGTATGATAATTCTTGTATTTGCTGTGTTTGCATTTCGGGTTGCCAGTTTAGGATCTTTCCATGCACGCAGGCTTCTGGGCCTAAACCTGAGACCTGGGGATGGGCCTTGTAAATTGTAGCAAGCTGCTGTTCTCCTAACTAAGCTAGAAATATGCATACAGCCCTCTCTTCTTGCCTGATGCTGACCTCCTCCAAAACCGGAGAATTTGCACCCTTGTCTTGTGCCAGAAGATGGCCCATGAAAACTGGTGAATCAGGGCCAGGCCCTAAAATCTGACAACTATATTTGCATTCCCTTGACAACTTTTTGTTTATTGTCATGCACCTTCAAGTTGTTTCTGACTTATGCCTAAGGTGAACATAAGTCATCTGACTTATGATGACCCTAAGGTGGAGTTTTCTTTGCAGCATGTGTTCAGAGGGGGTTTGCAGTTGCCTTCCTCTGAAGCTGAGAAAGTGTGACTTGCCCAATGTCACCTAGTGGGTTTCTGTGGTGAAGTGGGAACCCTGCTTTCCAGACTCCTAGTCCAATACCCAACCCCTTACACCACACTGGCTCTCTCCTGCCCATTTTTTTTAGATTCCTAAACTATTTCTAATTGCTCAACTGAAGTTTTAAATTAATGCAATGCCCTTAATTTGTTCTCCCACCTGATTAGCTACACCTCTGAGAAACTTCCGTGTCCTTAGTGTTTAGCAGCTGAGGGCTTTCCCCTCCTGTTTGTCTGCTGTTTGGAGATTCAGAGTCTAAGTAGGGGGCTGAACAGACTGGTAATCTGAGCCAGCATACTGGTGGCATGGAGCGTGGTGACCGCACACTGCATGCCCCAACTCCACGCCCTATCTGGGGTTAAGAGGTGATATGATAGCCCTTTTTAAATATTTGAAGGGATGTCATGTTGAGGAGGGAGCAAGCTTGTTTTCTGCTGCTCCAAAGACTAGAACATGGAACAATGGATGCAAACTACAGGAAAAAAGATTCCACCTCAACATTAGGAGGAACTTCCTGACAGTAAGGGCTGTTCGACAGTGGAACAAACTCCCTCAGTGGAGTCTCCTTCCTTAGAGATCGTCAAACAGAGGCTGGATGGCCATCTGTCAGGGATGCTCCTCCATGGCAGGGGGTTGGACTGGCTGGCCCTTGCGGTTTCTTCCAACTCTATGATTCTAGGAGCGCAGAAGGCTGGCGTTCAAAGGGCAGTGCAGAGCCGCTGAAAGGGGTAGTCTGTTTTGCCCCTAGGACTTGCTTGTGGCAGCTAAACCTTTGTAAGGTTCTTTATGCTAGTAAGGACCAAAATGTCATATATTGGCATCTCAGCCTATTAGGGTAGCCTTAGATTTATCTCTGGACAGGAACTACTGTATATATTCATGTATAAGTCTAAAAATTTTATTCAAAAAATTGACCCCCAAAAAGCTAGGTCAGCTAATCAATGGGTTAATGTAAATACTATACGTTTACTCTTATTAAAAAGGAGACCATCCCCTGATGAAAGACAAGAGTGCATTCTGTCCTGGAAGCACTGACCTCCCTCTATTCTGTCTTCCATCCAGCCTTTAGTGCGTGCCAAACAGTTATGCCTGCCATAATTTTGTACGTTCTTTGGCATTGTGTTCCTTTGCTTCATCATTTAGATCCTTTCTTGCATGTCCCAAAGTGTTACCCTCGACTTATCCAAGAGTCACATCAAAATCCATAATTTTGCGCCCCAAACCTGTCCTCGAGTGTGCATGCAGTCAACTTACAATCGAGTATAAATGGTATATTTTGTTTATTTGCTTTTTTCTAGTTTTATTAATTTTAGTTCTATATTTTCATTTTTTAAGTCAACCATCACAGCTTTGTCATTTAGAAATTAAAATCTTTGCAGCAACAAAACTTATTCCAGTAAACTAATATATATATATAACTTGTTCCAGTAAACTTGAATGTAGTCACCACAAATAAAATGTTCCCTCCGTTCTGTGTTTGCTTTGAACAGGACAGTTGGCCTATTTAATTGCCTCACTGTGTAATAGTCTATTTTCTCATCTTTCATTGTTGCAAAATTGTGCTTTTCCTCCCATTCTGTTCTCAATTAGCCATTTTTTAATATCATCCAAAGTTTAATTTGCCAAGTTTCAAAGGTCAAAAAGTTAATAGTGCACCCACCCAAAAGCTTATGAGAGAGACTTCCAACATGTCATCAACTTTAAAAAATGAATATTATAGAATATGTTTTTTCTTACAGTGTCCTGAACCTCTTAACTCTTTTATATAACCACTTTGGAAGCAGCGGTATAATGCAAGATCCTGGGTCTGTTTATAACATTGTCGTGAATGCTGGTATTAAGTAATGGCATCTCACAGTATATATATATGGCCCGTTTCAGATATCACAAGCAAAGTCCACCAGTCTTTCTCCTCTGTCTTATGCAGGTCCCTATAGTTATCATTCCCTCTAAACCATGGTTTATGAATCGATTGGAAATCATATTTTTGAGGCAAGGTGCTACAACTTGCTCATGGTGTCAAACAAAACTTGAGACTAACTGAGCAGAAGAAGTTGTAGCATAATCCTTCGTAGACTTGGTCTACTTTCTCAGATGCATGAAGTGAACTGATGCCCTTTATAATCAGACTGTTATGAATAGCCATAGAAATGCAAAACGTGGTTAGGAGGATGAGGTTCTTTTTAACAATGGTTGTTCAGGGACAAAGGCAGAAGGAAAGATGTTGCCTAAGGCAAGGTTAGATCCATGACTACATGAATGGTAGAGGGAGTTTTGGAATGTGGTGTGTGCAGGCTGGGAACCAGAAAGGAGATATGATAAACAGGCCAAGAGCATCCTCATGAGGCTGGGATTATAGAAATGTTATAATATGTGTAGTGTGCCAGGAAGTCATTGTCTTTGTCCAATCCACAGTTGGTGGGTTGGAGTTTATGGATATATTCCAATCCATCTGTTTCTCTTTCCAGTCTAAGTCTAAAACACAAACCAATAGGTCCAAACTGAAAGAAATGAGAGTCCACCTAAACATTAGTATGCAAAGGGATCTTGCAGCACCTTTGAGACTAACTGAAAGAGGGAAGTTGGTAACATGAGCTTTTGTAGACTTGAGCCTACTTCCTCAGATACATTAGGAAGAACTTTATTGTAAGAACTCTTCAACAGTAGAATGGACTGCTTCAGAGGATTCTAAGCAGAGGTTAGATGTCCATCTCCCAGGAGTGCTTTAGTTGAGTATTTCTGCAGGAGGGGAGGGAAGGTTGACGTTTTCCACTAACACACAGGACAGGCATATCATCAGCTGTTTACACTCTTCCAATTTGTAATACCTTGCTCACTGGAGTACAAATGGGGCTGACATATCTCTGTTTTTGTTGCCAAGTCAAAACATTTCTGTTTGTGCAGTTATTTAAATGTTGACATTCATTTGAGCCTGCTTTGTGCATTGTTTTCTTAATATTGTTTTTTATATAGGGTTGTCTTGTCATAATTAGTTTAACCTGTGTATAGTTTATACTGCCTGGGGAATCTGTGAGACTGAAGAGCAGTATAAAATTATTTCATATATATAAAATAATATATAAAATTATATAACAAAATTTTAACAGATAAAATTAAAATATTTTAAATAAATCAAACAGCAATACACATTTTATTTCAATTGTTAGAAATTTTGTTCATACTAAGGCCTGTTACAGACAGGCCAAATAAAGCTGCTTCGAGTCACTTTGGAGGTATGGTATTTCAATGATGCATGCGTCCTAAGGTCCAAAAGCTGCACCAAAGCCACGCTCCAGTCCTAAAGACTGGAGTGGCGTTTGGTACGGCTTTTGACTCTTAGGACGCATGCATCATTGAAATACCATAACTCCAAAGTGACTCGAAGCAGCAGCTTTTTTTGGCCTGTCTGGAACAGGCCTATGTGAACGCTGTATAGTCTCTTTTAAGCTCTTTTTTGTGGGTGGTTTTGTGACTGGTGGTTTCTGTGCCAGTGGGGTACTTTAAAAGAATTAACCTGCTTGCTTAACCTATTTTTACATCCTACTGTTAAAGTGCTTATTGCAAAAGTGGGCAGGCCAGCTGTTCTTCAGAGAAGCTGGCTTACCATTACTGAGCATTTGGTTAATATTTCCATGCAGTTTTAATTCATGTGGTGTTATATGCACAGGTGAGCTCTACTTCCAATTATGATTTTTAATCTAATAGCTTTTTAAAAACAATTTTAGATCATGTGGACTCAGAGCTGCTGCAAGGATATAGTAGGTACCTGCCCCATGATACCATCATCATGACAGTAAAAGTGAGCATCCTCTGTGCAGTGGTGTTGACGGTTCCTCTAATCCACTTTCCTGTAAGTATTCCAAACAGGTTGATTTCTTGGCCGAGCTAAAAGGACTTCCTTAATAATTTGCAGACCTCTCTAGCTTTGGCTGTCTCACCCATTTGAGTGGTTCATCTCAATCCTCAAGCTCTCACTAACAACAGCTGAAAAACAAGGCCTAAAGAGCTATAAGATTTAACTTTTTATTTTTTCATAGCATTGTTTGCAGAAAGTGGTATCCTAAAATATATTTGGCTTGATTTTCTTCTCTTTATGCATGCATGCAATTTAATGAATAAACAGGAATCAGCAAAAAACTTTCTTGTGATCTGAAAACACATTTTTCTACTCTTTGTAATAATAGAGCCTAAGGTTGATTGGTGAAGCTAGGATACATACATAGCTGCATGGTTTATATACATAGCTGCATGCTTTAAATTGATGCTGGAGTTAATGCTACACTGGAGTTTTACTGGATCACACTGTTGTGCAGCCAATCCCACAATGTGTGGCAATAATTCATTCTCACCTGTTTTACTTGTGCAGCCTTGATTAGGATACCAGCCTTGTTCAACTTCTTAGAACATGTAACCATTTCCTTAACAGTGTTTACTTTTGTGTAAGTCACCAACAATATTCAATCTTAAGTGTATCCAGAAGTAGCTGTGTTGGCCAAACAACAAAGTACAGTAACATCCCAACCAATATGCACAAAATACAAGCAGAGTTTCGAAAGCTTGCAACATGTATTTTATGCATTTTGGCAATCATTATTATGTTTTTAAAGGCATTTTTGGTTAGCAACAGTCTTTATGGTGCATTTTTATTTTAGTTTGGTTTGCTTTGTTTCATTTAAATATTAAAAATAGGACAGTTCAGGGTAATATTGTTGTTTGTTACTGGCGTAACATGCATGTATCTTTGTCTTTTGAATTCCACAGGCAAGAAAGGCTGTGGTCATGGTATTGTTTTCGCATCTTCCCTTCTCTTTGATCCGCCACATTTCTATCACTTTAATACTCAATGCAATTGTTGTCTTGCTTGCAATGTATGTACCAGACATCAGACAATTTTTTGGAGTTGTTGGTAAGGTTCTGGGTGCTCTGTGTGTATTTTCCTTCCTCAATTTGACATTTTAAAAATCTGGATATACCGGTCTTATAACTAAATAACTTTCCTCTCATCTTTTCCAAGGTTCTACCTCATCAACCTGCTTACTCTTTATATATCCTGGGTTGTTTTACCTTAAGATCAGTACAGAAGACTTCGTTTCACAACATAAGCTTGGGGTAAGATATTCCTTTTTGTGATTCTTTCATTGTTTTGGAATGCTAAAGCCAGAAGATAGATATTGTTTTAGCAGGCACAGATAGGTGCTGAAACACATGCTTTCCCTTGCCCCCACCCCCTAGAAAAACAGATTGGAAAAGTAAACCTTTTGGATTACAACCCCCTTACCCCAGCAAGTATGTCCAAACTCTGCTCAGGAATACAGCAGCTGGATCTGCATTTTCTTGTTCTGTGAGAAAAATTATTTTAAAGATGTCATTTTCTCATTGGTGGTTATGCCCTTTACCTTTAATAATGTATGTACCATGTGGGTATCTTGCAGACCAGTATTAATGTCACATGTAAAAATGTAAGCCTTTCAATTTCATTTTCACATACAAGAATAAAATTCCAATGGGTTTCTTCCTACTTTGTGAAGGTTTTGGTGCAATTTTCAACCACTTTTTGCTTTTCAAGACTCTTGGGGATGCGTCCAAATACTTACTTCATCTGCATAGAAAACATGTTTCTTTCACAAAACACTTGTTTTCTGCATAGTAGTAATATTTCCACAAAGAGATCAGTGTGTTTTGCACCAAATACATTGTTCCCGTGCGCCTCCACCCCCCCACCCACCACTGCACAGAAAATATTTTAGGAGAAGTGTGACCATTCATGTGCAAACATTCTTTCCAAAAAGAGTACCAAAATGTGGAGAATCTGGTGGTTAGTCCCCATTTTTAGTATGGTTTCTTGAGTTTCAGAAGACCCTTTTCCCATCAGCAATGTAAACATTGATGAATATACTTTACACCCATACATGTGAATTTACCATATACAAAGCAGAACTTGAGGATGCTGGTTGGGAGATTCTGGGAGCTGTAGTCCAAGAAGGTAACTTTTCCAAGCTTCAATATTACTTACAGTCTAGTCTGACCCACATGAGTTTTTTAGACGGAGGTACTTTGTAACCTTTCTGACTTGGTAAATCCAAGAAATAAACTTGCTGTGTTCAGTGTGTACTCTGCCATATGAGCTATGGTGCGTCTCAGAGATACAAAAAAGTAGATATAAGAAAGTTATAATATAGGCATCTTGGGGGCGGGGGCAGGGGAAGGTTCTTTATGTTTATCTGAGATCTGAATTTATCTGGGATCTGAATTTAATTTGATTTGCAGACCTTTTCTTCCACACACCAGGTCATATGTAGTTCATTCCACTGATAATGTTTTATCAAATTGGGTGACGAATTTGTCTAGCCAAGTTTCTGTTTTGGAGGTTACTATAGCCTTACCCAGCTGAAATGGCAAATCCTTTGGTGAAATCATTTCCTAAACCACAAATGCAGCCCATTTGTGTGAGCAGATTATCTTTTTGTCAGTGACATCTGAATATCCTCAAGAACCACAGCTAACATGTTTGTTTTAAATGCAACTGTTTAAGTCTGCTGCCACCTAAGAGGCAAAATAATGTTCTCTTAATCGCCGACTTAATGAATCAAAGTGTAAATTAGTTTCTGCTGCTTAGGATTTATTTGTTTGTCTTAATTTCTTCACAGGCATGTGCACTGCTAGTTTTTGGCCTCTTGGTCGGTCTTGTCAGTTTAGCACTAATCATTTACAATTGGATTCATCAGTGAAAGCATTCCTGCCTTCTGGAACTTGGAACTGCCACTCAAATAAACATTACAGCAATATGTTAAGTAAAATTACTATGTCAAATGCTGGGGAGAAAAGAAGACTTTACAGAGATTTGGAAAACACTGCAAACTACACCAGAGATCAGTATTTTTCTTGCCATACTGCAAAACTGAACTGGAACTGAAGAATATTGTGGAACAGCTCTATCTTTATTTTTCACTCTCCAATAATCCCATTCCATTTACAGGCTTCTCTGCTTTGCAAACAACAACCAGGATGATCAAGTAGAGAAACTCAAAAGAGCCCAGTGACATCATGTTACATTGTGTGTTTCCAGTCTTAGGTGCTGTAAGAGAACTGAAGAAGGTTGTTTTTGTAGTGCTTGGGGGGGGTGTGCTTTTTTGGACAACAGCTCCAGAATCCCCCGGCCAGCATGGCCAAAGGATTTTGGGCAGTGGCATCAAAAAAATCCAGAAATTTCCCCATGTTTTTCCTATCACTGTCAGGCTACTGAATAATCTAATGACTAGGACCCAAATGTGGTAGGGTTGTGGCTGAAATCCAACAATGCAGGCAGTCTTCTGAGAATGAAATCTTCCCACACCTGCTGCTGTCAGTTTTTACAGAAACAGCTTGCAAAGCTGCTCCATTCTCCTTGCCCACAAAGTGCTTGGATATGCAAACTGAAGCCAGGTCTGGTCTAGGTTCGATTAAAGCCTGCCATCCAAGACAATTTATAGTTTAGCAGAGAAGCAAGAAATCATGGTGAGATTAACCCTGCCTGCCAGTGTGTCTTGACTTTTTAACTGAACAGTAAAATGTGTACAGTTTTTTTATCCTTCAGTGCATTCAAAGATAAGATCAAAGGTCTAATGTAAAATAAAACTCCATTTTCTTTCAAGCATGTCATGTGGAATGAGACCTCCATCTTGAGAATCTTCTTAATGGCAACAATAGACTTAATTTAAACCATGTGAATTAAGGAGGTGTTTATAGTCCTTTCACGCAGTTGTGTTATCGCACAGTTCTGATATAACTTTCTATGAGGGAAGGGAGCATTGCTATTTTGACAGAACCATTCACAACCACCACTTGAAATCCTTCTTCCAAGGTGAGACATGATGCTTTCTTGATGATACAAAGAAGGATCACTGCCCTGTGAGACATATCCAGGGGTAGCCATGTTTGGCCATATATGAAGAGGTATCGTAAAGTTTTAATTACCACCTTTAAAAAAATGACAGAAAGTTTGTTTTGATTTGTAGTTGTTAACTTTTCTCTATGTAGTCACCATCCACATTTACACATTTTTCCCAGCGTTTTTTGACCTTCCAAATATGGTTATTGTAGAAGTCTGCAGATTGTGCTTTAAACCACTCTTCCACTTCATGAATACTGTCATTTCTGTTGTGAAGTTAGCAACCCCGCAACAGATTTTTCACTTCTGGGAAGAAGAAAAAGTCACTTGGTGCGAGGTAGGGAGATTAAGGCGGATGCTGCAAAATCTCAAAGCCACATTTATTAACTGCAACTTGAGATGAGTGAGCTGGTGCATTGTCAGCTAGGAGACAAATGCCTCTGGAGAGCATGCCATGCTGTTTCTTTTTCAGAGCATCTCAACTTGTCCAGAAGATTGCGGTAGTATATGCCAGTGATGGTTTGTCACTTTGCACAATAATCTTTGAGAATGACTCCACCATAAATTGATGTTAGTCATAGCCCTACATTTGGTCAAGATGTGGTTGTTCTCAATTCAGATGGAATGGAAGAGTATTTATGCAGGTGGGCCTCTCCTCCTTCTGGCCATCTGGGAGATTCAGTCTAGGAAATAAGCTTTAAATTCTATTAACTTTAAATTCCATTCCATTCATGTGAAAGTAATTCAAAAATCAACTCCCTGTAAATTCTGGCTTTGTACCATCATGGCCAGAGTTTAGAAAAGTTGCTCTTTTAGACTACAACTCCTAGAATCCCCCTCTCCCCTATCCCACATGGTCATTTGAGTTGCACTCCCCAAAAGTTGCTTGTGGGTCACAGCAGACTTTATCATGTCCAAAATAGAAGAGTGCATCACTTAAGAACCTTAGGTTTGGTCCAAGGATTTTTATTTCATGAGCTATGCAAAGCTATAAACTGAAACATGTTTGAATTCCAGCACAGAATAAGTACCCTAAGTCTGCAGTTTTTAAAAAAAGAGAAGCAGGAGTTGATTGAAACCCCCCAGACATGTGAAAACACACAAAGACACAGAATTAAGTGGCATTTGGAGAAAGCAGCACAGCAAAGCTCAGGTAACTGAAGGAGATCTAGATGAAAGCAAAGGTAAAAAATGAGAGAGAAAAATCCGCTCCTCTGGGAGATTCCAATAGTCCTTTAAAACAAGGCAGCCTGTTGTCTGAAGGCCAGCAGCAGTTTGGCAGAAGGAACTTTGCCTTGTTGGGAGTTCCTGTGGAAACGTCCTTATTCCACCCAGATCATCCAACACCAGCCAGAGAAGGAACTCAGAGCAGGACAGAGCATTTTTGTCGTGTTCTTCAATGTTTAAGCTCTTTATACTCATTATTACTGTAATCCTCGCTAAATCTATAAAGAGAGATTGGAAGTAGCAAGCTGCAAGTAATCTTGTTAACTGTAACCAAGTAATTAGGGTGCAGTGAAGTTACATTTAAAAGGTAGTGTAAAGAGTAAGAGAGTTTAGTTGAGTGCTTTGATGAGTGATGCTTTCTAGTTCCTTCAGAAGTTACGTTTCATGAGAATTTTTTTAAAAATTAGCAGGAATAATTCCGGTTTTGTGCCATTGTTTTATCAAGCCTACATTCCTCCACTCTTATCAGAAAAAGCAATGGACAGTTGACAAAAGTAATGAGCTGAAGCAATAGTTGTACAATCAAAAGCTCATTTTCCAGCACTGTAATGACTAATGAAAACAAACACTGTGTCATGAGCAAACTACATTTTAAAAGTAACTTTCCAAGCTCTGGCTGGTAGACCACTGGAGTACGAAGTTGAGTGAAAATGCTTTGCTTAAAGAGCTTATCACATATGGAGTGCATGAAATTTGAACTCTTGGATATCTAATTCATGGGTACATCCCAGAACCACTGCAAAACACTGACTGCTAAATTCGAAACTCAGAAATATTCCTAGGGGCAAAGGGAATTTTCTTATTATTATTTGATTTGGATGTCGGAAAACCCATTGCTAATTAATGTCAAGAATGTGAAGGAAAATATCTTAATTTGTCTAAACAACTTCGGTTGCGTCTTTGCCAAGAGGCCCTCCAGGTTATTTTTGCTTTGAATGCTTCTGGGCAAACCAGATATTATTCATGGAATAGGAACAACCCAAATAACAGTGCGTATTCCTCCTTCTCTCCCCCCCGCTCCCCTTCGCCTGCAGATTTTACTAAGGGATGGTTTGTGTTTAAACTGGGAGCACCTTTCATCTCTCTTGCAAATGTTATCCTCAAAGGAAGTCAGCTTCTCCAGAAAATAAGAGCTTAACATGAAATTATGAAATTAAACCTTATACTGGAATGGCAGGAATTCCAAGCGGGGAGTTCCTCATTATTTCCAGATGGATGGATGGAGTTTAATTTTGGCTGAAAGCTTACAAAAGCATTGCTGCCTTCTGAGTGTTCCTGCCTGTGTGCCTCCACTTCCTGCCAAAAGCACAAAACCCTTGCTGTCCACCGGTCTGGTGCAAGAGGTTTCCATTCCAAGCCAACTGACCTTTGCTTTCTCCGCACAGAAACTGCGCTGTCTGTCAAGGATCCATAGTGACACTTTTCTCTGAACATTTGGTATCCTCACACAGGCTAACCATAGCCCAAAATACTATAAACACACGCTAGAGATCTGCCAAATACTTGGCAGCATAGGTCAAATCAGTATTTTGGTCTCATACTGACTCCTGTTGCCTGTCTTTTCCCTCCAGCACTGCTTTTGGCTCTGGTTCTACAGAATTTCCTCTTGTTCCCATACTAATTTCCCTTTGCTCCATGCTGATTTCCCTTTGCACCATGCCTTTTCTCACGTACTACTCATGCAGCCTTTCCTCCTCTCATTTCCCTGCCTTTTTTTACAGTTGAATCTGTCTTCAGTCTTTCAAACCATCTTGGTTTGGGGTTCCTTCGGCCCTTGAACCGTTTCCCCGCTCTGCTCTTAGCTGTTGGTCACACTTCATGACCAGACCATGGAAAAGTTCCATCATTACTCTTGTGTGTCTTCAGGGTTGTTTCTGACTTAAGGCAAACCTATCACAGGAATTTCTTGGCAAGGTTTGGCAGCGGTTCTCAATCTTCCTAATGCTGCGATCCTTTAATACAGTTCCTCATGTAACCATAAAATTATTTTTGTTACTAATTAGTGCAATGATGTTAGCGTGATGAGGAAGGCAACCCCTGTGAAAGGGGGTCATGACCCACAGGTTGAGAACCGCTGGCTGAGAGCCTGTTTTCCCTTGCCTTCCTCTGGGCTGAGACAATGTGGCTTGTCCAAGGTCATCTAAAGGGTTTCAATGGTTGGGTAGGGATTCAAGCCCTGGCCTCCAGAGACATAATCCAATACTCAAAACTACTTCCTTCAGTGTGGTCCATGCTAGACCTCATTTCTGGGGATTACAATCCAAAAAAGTAACTTTTTCCAGATTATTTTTGTGACCAGTGTTGCCTCTGACCCCTCCCCAACATAGCAGCATAATGTTCCTGCTCTCTCTTGGTCCTGTATGAAGTTTTTGTTCCCAGACAAAACAGAACTTCAAAAGTTTTTTGTGGTTTTTTGGGGGGGCTATGTGGGCATGTTCTAGCAAAGTTTCTTCCTGATGTTTTGCCAGCATCTGTGGCTGGCATCTTCAGAGAATGTTTCCCTGCAAAGGACTTGGCTATATATATTGTGTGATCTGGAAAGGCAGGAGTGATTTGCATGTGTATTGTTGGTTGCTAATGGCAGTCCTCAGGGTATTCCAGCCATTCCCACCCACTCAGCCTTTCTGTGATATCACAGCAAGTGACCCAATAGCAGATTGCACCTCCTAAACATAGGCTCTTTATGTCTTGACAAATCACTCTAGGGCTGGCAAGAATCAAAAATAGAATTATTTGTTACAGTATATACTGTGGGCCCTTGGTATTTGCTGGGGCTTGGTTTCAGAATCCCCTGGGGATACCAAAATTCATGGATGCTCTAAGTCCCATTAAATACAACGGCATAGTAAAATGGTGTCCCTTATATAAAATGGCAAAATCAAGATTTGCTTTTTGGAATGTATACATACAGTCAGCCCTCCATATCCACAGACTGTTTATCCATGGATTCAGCCATTCATGGAAGCAAAGTGTGATTTTGCCATTTTATATAGGTGACATCATTTTATTGCACCATTGTATTTAATGGGACTTGAGCATCCACAGATTTTGATATCCACTGGGGATCCTGGAACCAAACCGCAGCAGATACCAAGGGCCCACTGTAATTTCAAGCTGTGAATGGTTAAATCCTTGGATACAGAGGGCCGACTGTATCTGTTATATTTACATGTATTTTTTTTTTAAATGCTAGGTAATCATTCTGTTCCAGCTGAATGTAAAAAGTTTCAGAGATTCTCTGTTTTACCCTTATAAGACCTGGCTAGTGTAAACTACGCTAAAAATCTAAAATAAAAGATAATCCAAGTGCTTACTTTATATACTCATGACAAGTGATGCTCATCATCATTGCCTTCCTTTCCCAGGATCTCTTAATTCTCCAGATTCAGGGGCTTAGTTATGCAGTAATGCTCAGCTGTCTTGGTCTGTAGGGTAAAAAAAATTCTAAATAGATAACAGATGGCAAGAAAGACGCACCTTGTGAAAAGAGTGAAGACAGCTGTAAATCAGCTATTACATATTGCTTTGTCCTCTTAGGCTTAATCCAACATCCCCCTTTTGAAGTCCCTGAATGGCTGTGGGTTCGCTTCTTCTATACTCCCCCCACCAAAAAAATAAAAATAAAATAAATGTTGGGAATCTGTCCATACCAAATGTTTGTAGCACCCTAAGAAGAGGAGCTGAATTTTCAAGGAGTCTTGAAATTCAGGATGCAAGGAGCTTAGCTGGAATTACAATGTAAAGCCCCTTGCACGAATGCTGTGAGTTCGCAAGGGTGATCGAACAGGTCATGATGCCACGGCAGAAGTTAATACAAGTGGAAGCCGGAGATAATTAATGGACAGGCTTTGGTTAACCTTGCCTGTATCCAATATTGGATGTATTGGCCTTAGCTGAATACCTTTAAGTCCATGCAGTCTAAACAGAATATAACCTGCCACAGTGAGAGCCTCATATATATCTTCAGGATTCTGTTGCAATGCAATTTGAATACAAGTTGCTGGGAAGTGATTGGTGAGTTGGGGCAACTGAATGCTTGGTCCCTGTATGACTAAATAGTGATGGATTTGGTGGACTTTTGACTAGCTCCAGCAGCATGGTGTAGTGGTTTCAGAGTTGGACTAGGACTCTGGAGACTGGAGTTCAGATCCCTGCTCAGGCATGGAAACTCACTGGATGAGCTTGGAATTCAGAGATACAGTCATGTTAGTCTGTAAAATCAGTATGTAAAGAGATCTTGTAGCCCCTAGGTGAGCTTGGATAAGTCATACTTCCTCATTTTTGGGAAAGCAAAGGCAAACCCTTTTCTGAACCAATCTTCCCAAGAATCTTGCCAAGAAACACCTGAGAGTGGCCATAAGTCAGAAACTAGTTGAAGGCACATAATAACAAGCAGAAGTGTTAAGGCCTCTGGAAAGTTATTTTTGTAATACAGTTCAGAGAATCCACCAGCCAGCATGTGGGTCCAAAAAAGTAATGTGTTACTCATGGGGCTTTCTGGGAGTTTTAGTCCTAAAAAGGCAAACTTTTCAAAGCTCTGCATGTAGAGAGACCTTGTAGCACCTTTGAGACTAACTGAAAGAAAGAAGTTGGCAGCATAAGCTTTCCTAGACTTAAGTTTATGAAAGGTTATGCTGCCAACTTCCTTCTTTCAGTTAGTGTCAAAGGTACTACGAGACCTCTCTATGTACTGATTCTACAGACTAACGTGGCTATATCTTTATTTTCAAAGCTCTGTGTCATATACTAATAGGACTCAGGTCTTGAGTTATGATCCCAATGGAGCCAAAGGAAGCCACTGAGAAACAAGGGGCAAAGTATCAGCATCGTCCAACAAACTCCTAAATGTACAGAAGTAGACCAAAAAATAAAATAAAATTGAGAGGAGATAGAAACTAAGGGATGAAAACCTTAACTAATAATAAAAAAACAAGTCTAATGAGTACTGAGTATGTTCAGTGGGTGCAGAATGCTAAGTGTCGGGTGGGATGAGAAGAGACTGAATAGAATATCATTAAAAAATCTTGGCTGGGATCAGGACATGATGCAATATTTTCTTGCACATCCCATTTGTTTTTTTGTAAAATCAATTTTGCCTGAGACTGCAAAATAAATAAAAAGGATGTTTTGAAACATCGTTTGTTGTTGTTTGCTTTCATGTTGACTCCAGCTTAGGGCAACCCAAAGTGACACGTGCGATAGATCAGAAATGACTCAAAGGCACACAAAAAGAAGGTGGCCCTATCATGGGTTTTTTCGTGGCATGATTTGTTCAGAGTGGGTTTGCCGTTGCCTTCCTCTGAGGCTGAGAATGTGTGACTTGTCTAAGGTAATCCAGCAGGTTTCCATGGCCAAGTGGGGATTTGAACCCTGCTTTCCAAAGTTGTAGTCCAACACTCAAACTACTACACAACATTAGCTCAGTAAATGCCCAAGAATCATACAAAGTTGTGTAGATGGGTGTTAGCTGGGATAGAGAAAGCACGTATTCCTGTGCCCTCAGTCTACTTCCAACTTAAGTTGTGAGTATACTTTGCAGATGATGTGTGTCTGCAATTGCAATAGCAATAGCAAGTACATTTCTATACCACTTACTAGTGCACTTAAACACTCCCTAAGTGGTTTACAAAGTGTAAGCTAACTGTCCCCAACAAACTGGATATTCATTTTAGCAACTTCAGAAGGATGCAAGCCTGAGTGAAGACTGGGCCCTTGGCTGGCAGTGAACTCACAACCTTGCGGTTTGTGAGTGAGTGGCTGCAGTACAGGCATTTAACCACTGCACCACCTGGGCTCATACGCTGTTTCCGACATGGCATCTCTTAAGGTGAATTTATCATGGGACTTTCTGGGGCTGAGAGTGTGTGATTAACCTAAGTTCACCCAGTGAATTTCAATGGCTGAGCAGGGAATCGAACCCTGGTCTTCATGGCCGTAGTCTATATTTCAGAAGTTATATTTCAGAGGAAGGAATTGACAAAACTGCCTTGTGAGCTGCCTTGGGTCCCATTCTGGGAGAAAGGCAGCATATAAATAGAATACAATAAATAAACAAACAGCCATCGCTCAGGATTCCTTGCCTAAGAAAACCTTATGAAACTCATAAGTCAACAGATGACTTGAAGGGACATATGTGCACATATAAGTTCTAAGCAAAATCTCTTTCTTGGATGCACAGTGCTTCTACAAGCAGGAGAAAAATAGGAACAGAATCTCCCTTTTCTAGCTTGGCTCTACTGCTTTCCATGCCTCTGTGATAGAGATCAGCAAGGGAAATTTTCCTTCTTCTGGCATAGAAATTCACTGGCAGGAAAAGCTAAACCTCCTGACTGGTGCCTCTCGTGCAGCTGTTGAAGACAGAAATAGCCCTACCAGAAGGAAGCAAACACAACACCAGGCCTGTAGGTTGGCATGAGAGCCCTGTGTCAAAGCGGAGAGGCTTGGCACACAATAATGGGAAAGGGCTGAAGCAGGTGCGGCACAGGTGGAAAGCCCCATAAGATGGGTCCCTCCCTTCTAACACACATACACACTTCCCTGCCTTGGCTCTTGTGTCTTTGACAACTCTCTCTGTGTGTGCGTGTGTGCCTTCCAGTCACCTGTTGATTTATGGTCATCCCATGAATTTCATAGGGGTTTTCTTAGGCAAGGAAGACTCGGAGACGGTTTTGCTGGTTCCTTTCACTACATAGAATCATAGAGTTGGAAGAGAGTGCAAGGGCCATCCAGTCCACCCCCTGCCATGCAGGAAATCTAAATCAAAGCATCCCTGACAGATGGCCATCCCACCTCTGTTTGAAGACCTCTAAGGTAGGAGACTCCACTACACTCTGAGGGAGTTTGTTCCACTGTCGAACAGCCCTTACTGTCAGGAAGTTCCTCCTAATGTTGAGGTGGAATCTCTTTTCCTGCAGTTTGCATCCATTCTTCCGCGTTCTAGTCTTTGGAGCAGCAGAAAACAAGCTTGCTCCCTCTTCAATATGACATCCTTTCAAATATTTAAACAGGGCTATCATATCACCTCTTAACCTTCTCTTCTCCAGGCTAAACATCCCCAGCTCCCTAAGTTGTTCCTCATAGGACATGGTTTCCAGACCTTTCACCATTTTAGTCGCCCTCCTTTGGACACGCTCCAGTTTCTCCATGTAGCTTACAGCATCTGGTATTCACTGGTGGTCTCCCATCCAAGAGAACCAGGGAATCCAGTATAGGTGTGTCCCTGGGCTTTCCATTCACCAAATGCATGTGAGGAAGTAGGCTCAAGTCTGTGAAAGCTCATGCTACCAACTTCTTTCTTTCAGTTAGTCTCTTTCCATACATATTTTACAGATCTCTTTCCATACTGATTTTACAGATCTCAAAAATGGGGGAGGAAAATTCACTATTTCCCCCCCCCCCCCAGGATAAATTAAAATACTTGGAAAAATTGGGGGGAATTTGCATTATTAATCCCGCCCTTACAGACTGCAAGTCATTTGCTTACTTTAGGAACATAAAACTAATTATATACAGTACAATTGTGTTTAGCATAAGATTGTTCTTGGTGTTATAAAAGTACAGTTTATTTGGAATATAATTACACGTTGCATTTAACTTTGTAAATTTAATTAATTGATTTTACTACAAATGAATTTCAAGGCCCTGAATGGTGAGAAACACTGGAATTGTAAAGAACCGCTTTGGTTGTGCCAATTTATGAGTAGCAGTCAACCCCCCCCCCCCCTTAGAAGCAGAAGAAAATAGTAATGGTGGTAAAACAGTGAAAATTACACTGGGTCCTGGGTATCCATGGGGGTTCAGTTCCAGGCTCACTGTGGATACCAGAATCCATGAATGATCAAGTCCCATTAAATACAATGGCATGGTAAAATGGTGTCCCTTACATAATATGGCAAAAAAGTTTGCTTTGGGGATATATATATCTTAATATTTTCAAGCCATGGATGGTTAAATCCATGGATAAAGAATCTGTAGATAGGGAGGGAGGACTGTATTTTCTCTCCACTAGTTCTCCATAGGGTCAAGCAGACATAACACTTCACATTCCCACTAAAAGAATCAAGGAAAGGAAACCAATGCCAGGGATTGTAATGGTCTGTTATTGTGCATAATCATACATAAAAGTTTTGCATAAACATACATAAAAGTCTACATCTCTATTTGTTGTTGTGTGCCTTCAAGTCATTCCAGACTTATGGCAACCCTAAGGCAACCCTATCATGGGGTCTTTTGGGCAAGATTTGTTCAGAGGGGATTTGCCATTGCCTTCTCCTGAGGCTGAGAGTATGTGGCTTGCCCAAGGTCACCCAGTGGGTTTCATAGTCAAGTAAGGAATCGAACCCTGGTCTCTAGAGTCGTAGTCCAATACTCAAATTACTATGCCATGCTGGCTTTTACATGGTGTTGAGAAATTAATTTAAATTTCATTTAAGCAGTGAATTTGCATTTTGCCAGCTTCCCTCAACCTGGGGCCTTCAGAATGTTTTGTACTACAACTCCTATTGAGCTCAACTAGTATGGCCTATGGATTTATAGTCCAAAACATCTGGATGGCACCAAGCTGGGGAAAACTGCCTGACCAGAGCAGAACAGGCTAAGATACTCCTTGTGTAAATAGCTAGACTTGGCCTTTGAAGCTGACACTCTATTAAAGTCGATGGAGGCAATTCACACCTTTATGGGAGCTATAAAATTTCAGACATGCTGCCAGGCAGACGGAACAGCGGCTGCTCTGATGTGCCACTTATCTTGATTGTAGACAAACCTGGAGAGGGGAAACCCCCAGAAGACTAAACAGAGATATTCGGGTGTGCTTTATATGGTTGTAATTCTGAATCTAGTTGTAAAAGTGGAAGCAACAGGCTTTCAAATCTTAGGGTAGTCTGTGAAGTGCACAGTGGTGTTGTGGTCAATTTTTATGTTTTAAGGGAATTACCAGGACTGTCTGTAGCAATGTACCCGTCCCAAGCATCCAAAAATGCAGACAGGTGTGTTGATCTCAAACCTTTTCTAGTCATTTTAAGGCCATTGGAATTGCCTAATGCTAGCCTAGCATCAGGGAGCAACCATGACATAGTGGTGTGAGCATTGGATTATGACTCTGGAAACTGGGATTTGATCCCTGATTCGAGCAGAAACCCCACTGGGTGATCTTGGGCAATTCACACTCTCTCAGCCTCTGGGATAGGTAATGGCAAATTACCAAGACATCCTCATGATAGATTTGTAGCCTTAGGGCAGTGGTTCCCAACCTGTGGGTCGGGACCCCTTTGGGGGTCGAATGACCCTTTCATGGGGGTCACCTAAGACCATTGGAAAACACCTATTTAATTACAGTTATGAAGTAGCAACTAAAATTATTTCATAGGTTTGGGTCACCACAACATGAGGAACTGTATTAAAGGGTCGCGGCATTAGGAACGCTGGGAACCACTGCCTTAGGGTCACCATAAGTTGGAAAAGACTGGAAGGCACACAACAGCATTGTTTATCTTGACTGGAGCAGCTTTCTTGATCTTTCTAACAGCAGCTGGGGTTCAGTCATCCCCATCACTAAGTTGGCTAAAGCTGATGAAAAACATCTGACAGCTATAAGTTGTCCACCAACCTCTATGAAATGCCAGGGATTGAACCAAGACTTTTGTAAAGTACTTCACCCCTGAGTTGTGGTCCTTGACATCTCCAGTTGATTGATTGTTGATGTTAACTATGGCAGGAGGAAAAATATTTACTCACTGTTGGTACCAAGATGGTATGAAATGGTACAAGTCCTGATGTGTTGTGGTGGCTTGCCTTCAAGTCATTTCCAACTTATGGCAACCTTATCATGGGGTTTTCTGGGGCTGAGAGTATGTCACTCAGTGGGTTTTCATGGCCGAATGGTGAATCAGGCCCTGGTCTCCAGGTTGTAGTCCAGTGCTCAAACCACTACACCACACTGAGGTGGCAGAACAAGTACTGTAATATTTTAAATGGCAAGTGGGGTACCATATATTTTCTTTAAAACAAACAAACAAATTAAACTCTCTACAAGTAGAAAACTATCATAGCAGGACAATACAATTCTCTAATTTGCTACATATTATTGCAAGGGCGTCCTCTTCCAGTGCAGTGTTGTGGTTTGAGACCAGAGTTCGAATTCCAGCTTGGCCATTTAAAAACCCACTGGGTAACCATGGGCACGCCATACTGTAACGGCCTCAGAGGATGACAATGGCAAACACACTTTGAAGAAATCTAAGAAAAGCCTGTGATAGGTCTGCCTTAAGGTCACTATAAATTGGAAATGACTTGAGGGCACACAACAACAACAACAACAACAACAACAACAACTCCATCTCCTTTGCAAAGAGGAGTATTTTAAAATGACAGTCTCTGAGGTAGTATAGCCCACTGTTGGCTCAGGATTTCACCATCCCATTGTTACCCTCCTTCACCCTGCAATACAACAACAACAACAACGATGTGTTGATCTCAAACTTTTTCTAGGCA
>NC_056522.1:371524782-371536422 GCF_019175285.1 Sceloporus undulatus | reverse complement strand
TTTCCATCCCTAACATTTCTTACCTGCCTCTCCCCATGGATTGAGAAGGGGAACAAAAACAATGAACAGATAGACAACAGCAGCTAAAACACATCAGTTAGAATACACATCAATTTAAAGTAACATATACGCATAACATGCTACATATTAAAACGGTCCACATTTAAAATTCCCAATTTAAAAAATCATCTGGATAAGCCTACTGGAAACCAGCTTTCTGCATGCAGGGTCCTCCATCCCATATACACAACGCCTATCCATATAATGCATCATAACCACATAGTTCTTAACTTCACATTGTAGCTGACAACAATTCTTTGTGAATATTGAAAAATTTAGAGCCCAGCTTCTGGCCTTTTGCAATTCACTCTGCAGCCCCATAATACACTCAGGCAATTCCTAGCACCTGGTTTGCATTTAAAGCTCGTTTGCACATGATGTCACTTTTTTATTATCAGCCCCGAGAAGGTCGAGATGGGTCATTTGGGGAAGGCTCGCATTGTTGAGTCTCCACAGGGCCGCCCCTGATGCCTTCACCATCTGACTTTGCATTTCAATTTTCCAGCATGATGTAATCAGAAGCACAAAGTTTATAATAAAGTGAACAAGGAACTACTTGCCCAGAGGCTAATCAGCCTGGTTTTGCAGAACCATTTCTCTGGAAAACAGGTTGGAAAATTGCAGCAAATGTCATGTAGCAAATCAAAGGCATGGCTAAGGGTTCGCCCAGCTTAGAAGCTGGGTGGTTGCTTCATGACACAGGAGGACTGAGAGGAGTGGAGGGAAGGAAAATCACAGCTTGGTTGCTGGTGCTGTGTGCCTTCAAGTCATTTACAGCTTATGACAATTCTAAAGCAACCCTATCATGGTTTTTTTTGGCAGATTTCTTCAGAGTTGGTTTGCCATTGTCATCCTCTGAAGCTGAGAGAGAGTGATGTGCCCAACGTCACCCAGTGGGTTTACATGGCTGAGCCAGGATTCAAACCCTGGTCTCCAGATTCCTAGTCCAATGCTCAAACCACTACACCATGCTTGGTGTAGCACGGTGAAATCAGCCCTTGCAATTAGGGAAGAGCTTGGAATAGTTACATTTCTGAGCTATAACGATCAAAATCTCCCAGCCAGCATGTCCAGTGTATACAGCACAGATGAGAATCACGTGGCCCTTAGATCCAGACCCTATGGAAGGGGCAATCTGGAAAATCACCTAGGTTCTTTTCACAACAATCCTATAATGTTGGATAGATCAGTACTTCTCACATTTATCTGATGGGGGTGACCAACAATAGCTTCCCAGAAACTCACCAGAGACTAAGAGCCAATGGCTCATGGACCAGGACAGATCCAGGGGACACCAGATTGAGTAGTGCTTGGATAGACCATCCCATGAGACTGCAATAGAAGATGTGGGACTCCAGGGCCAGTCTGTCACCTCAGAGGAGAGACTAATTTCTTTGGCTCTTTCTCTCACTTTGCCTATTTTCATTTAAGTTGATAACTGTAAGACTTTTTCAAATTGAAAAGCTTCAGCCTGAGATTTGTTCCTTTTGTGCTGTGTCTCTGGACCTTATCACACTAGCGACATCTCGCTGAAAAATGGGATTTAAAGTAGATTTAAATTAGAAAAAAACCCACAAATGTGGGAAGTTTATCACATGGTTTCACCAGAACAGAAATAACGCAAAAATAAAGCGAACGTAAAGGGGACAAAACCGGCAGATTTTTGCTTTCAGGAAGTTCCGAAAGTAAAAAGCTGCCATTTTTGTCTCCTTTACATTTGCTTTGTTTGTGCATTATTTCTGGTCTGGCGAAACAGCATGTGATAAATTTCCCACATTTGTGGTTTTTTCCTAATTATCCTATTTCTCGCTAGTCTGATAAGGTACTAGTTTCTTTCTTCCTGGCTTTGTACAAACCTCTTTAGGAGCCTTTTTGACTGAAGGGCAGAGCAAAAATGCTCCAGATAAACAGATAAAAAAAAAAGTAAAAACGCATGTCAGGTAAGAGTTAATGTGAGAATCCATGGATATGGGAGGCCAACTGTATTCTTTTACTTATACATTGTGCTGTGAATAGACTGTGTGTAACCAGCTGCTATCAGCTATATTTCAGAGGAAGCAACTGGCAAAAACACCTCTGAGCATTCCCTATCTAAGAAAACCCTATAAAATTATGGGGTCAACATAAGTCGACAGGTGACTCCAAGGCACATACATGCCCACACATCCTCAGAAAATGATTTCTCCAAGTCTCGCTCCATCCTCAGACATTTAGGATATTGGGCCAAACCAATTCCTCTCTCACACCCACAGATATAATCTGAGTGGGCAAGGGAGTTGTTAACCTGCTGCTGACAATCACTTAAAGACATGCAAGTGTAAACTGAGTAATTATTTGGCAATTTACTGCTCTGGGGATTTATGGTTGTGGCAGATCCCCGGGTGCTGAAAAGGCTTAGGCCTTGCGGTGAATAAGAATAGCATCTGCTGTCCCGGCCGGCAGGGATAATGTTACAAGGGCAAGCAGTCCTCTTGCACAATCCTGTCACCTGCTAGGATTTAGACAGAAAATGTCCTCCTCTCCTGTGGGCTGGCATTGCACAACTCAGGGGCATTCTGGAAGTCTTATATTTCCCCCTCCGACATGCTTGGAATGATTAGGGGCCGAACAGGTGACTTTTCCTTGAACTGGGCCATTGTGGCCTCATTCCCAGGATCCTTTCTCTGCATTGCCCTTGGAACATGTCCATGACTGAGGGTTGCTTTTCTGGATGCATACTTGTGGTTTACCAGCACAAACCATGTGCTGCCTCTTAAAGGAAAAGATACACTCTCAGCGTCCACCTCCTTCTTTTCCATCAAGCTAATTCTAGCAATCCTGCCGCAGGCATGGGTTTACAGTACAGCCAGAAACTATACTGTATATAAACCCACATCATGGATAAGACAAAAGTCAACTAATTGGAGATGGGGTGCTGGAGAAGAGTGCTGAGAATACTGTGGACAGCCAGAAAGACAAACAAATGCATTCTTAAACAGATCAAGCTCCCTGGAAGCCAAGATGACCAAACTGAGGCTGGCGAACTTTGGCCACATCATGAGAAGGCATGAATCATTAGACAATAATGCTGGGAAAGGATGAGGGTAGTAGAAAGTAAGGAAGACCATACGCCAGATGGATAGACTCAATTAGGGAGGTCATGGACCTGAATCTTTAAAACCTAAGCAGAGTAGTGGAGGATAGGGGGTCTTGGAGAGGTCTCATTCATAGTGTCGCCATGAGTCATGTGACATGCCCAAGGTCACCCAGAGGGTTTCATGGCTAAGTTGGGTGTCAAACCCTGGTCTCCACAGTCGTCGTCAAACACTCAAACCACTACACCACACTGGCTCTCCTTAAATGGAGTACACTCACCCACCGTTTCCTTTTGCTAGGTATTCAGAGCAACCAGATCTTCATGGTTGGAACTGCCTCCCCTTCCCTCTGGAAAGAAGGAGCACATAGGGGCTGTGCAAACCACCCCTGAAGGGGCAGCCTGCAGCCGCCTCCATCTTCGCAACCGCATGCCATGACCCTGATGTGGTTTTTCCATGGCACTAGAGGAGCTCCGTGACGCTGTACTCCGTGTGGTGCAGTGCCACCATGGGGGTGGAGTCAAGGCGTGCATCATGCGGCTGCCATGCCCTGACTCAGCCCCCAGGCTGGCCTTAATGGCTGGTCTGCACAGCCTCATAGTCTCCAAGTGTCCCAAACTGACAGGGACAGTTGCAATTACGGTGATCCTCTGCCACTCCACTTTTTCAGCTGCTTTTAAAACATCCCAGCTTGACTCTCCTCCTCCCTTTTTGTCCTCAGCTTACTTCATTTGCTGCAAACTGAGCTCAAAGTGCAAAAGTAGTTAAACTCAGCAGGGGGAGATGGGGGGGGGGGGCAGAATCTTGGCCTTCCCAGGAGGCTTATGCAAAAAGCAAACTGCTGCTGCTTTTCTTAGCTTGTATGTTCTTTCTCATTGATAATTTCTGCCATTTTGACCACACTCTGATGTTGCTTGGCCACACATGTTCTAGTTTTCATCAGTGAAATGTTGGCGGATATGGGAGCAGCCCTTCCCAGAGCATGACAGCCACTGGGCTTGAAAGGGTGTTGGATGGAGAGGAAGGGCAAAAGAATACCCTGCTGTGTCCTTTCCAAAAAGGGACTTGAATATGCCTAAACTTCATTCATGCACACATAAATCACTAACAGGATGCCAGTCTGTGTAAAAAGAGCTGTGAAGAAATTTTCAAAGAGGTTAGTCCTCCTCAATATTCATTCATTTCATTTATTATGGCAAATAGCCAGCATAGTAAATAAATAAATAAATAAATTACAAGACAGTCGACTGGGTATAATATACACATTTTAAAATCACTTCATTGATAATAAGAGAAAGTTGTGTGACTTGGACTTTTCAATATTAAAAGGGGGAGGAAGACAGAAGAAATCTAGTGGCACGTTTAAAAGTCTGATGGCATAGCTTCTGAAGAGTTGGGTTTTATTTAGACTGTCATTCCCAGAATTCTCCAGCCAGAATAGGCTGCTGGCAAGCTGCAGAATTAATGGAGTTTGACACTGCTTTAACTGCCATTGCTTAATGATATGGAATCTTGGGATTTGTAGTTTGTTGTGGCACCAGAGCTGTGAAGGCTAAATATCTCACAAAACTACAAATCCCAGAATTCCATAGCATTGAGCCACGGCAGTTAAAGTGGTATCAAAATGCATTAATTCTGCAATGTACATGCAGCCCCAGTGATTCACATCTTGCATCTCAAGTTAGCCTGCCCCATCTTCACACCTCCCACAGTGGCACCGTTTGGAAAAATTACTTCTCTAGTGTGAAATTCCCAGAGTTTTTCAGATAGTAGTGGCACTACAAAGAAATACCATGGTAAGTTTGCCATAAATGGGAGACAGTTTGAAGGTATACAAAAACAACAAGCTGCCTAACAGCATTTGCAAGGCAGCCTTGCCTAAAAATTGTCCACTGTTGTACCAACTTCAGCCTGACATTCCAGGAGAAGAGTGACCCTGAAGAAGCTCACCTTGTTTCTTCACAGCTTTTTGGTGGACCAATAAGAGGAAGAAAATGAAAATGCCCTCTTCTGCAAAAATGAGGTCCATCATAGGATTCCAGTTGCAATAAGCAGGAAACAGAATGCAAGGAATTCTCCTGGTGTTGGCAGTGAGTACAAGATGATGACCAAATACGTCTCCTCTGCCTTTGAATTCCAGATGGCATTTGAGCCCTTTGAGGAATGCTGCCATGCTTCCAACACCTGCTGAACCCACATTCCCCACATAGCAGCCAGCTACGTGGTTGCAACTCCTTTGCAAGAATACTAATACTTTTTTTACACTAGCCCCCTATAATTAATATAGGGTACAGAACCAACTGCAAAGACTGAAAGGCTCCTTTTTCTATAATAATAATAATAATTATTATTATTATTATTATTATTATTATTATTATTATTATTATTATTATTATTTATAGACCGCTATTCCGCAATGATCATAGCGGTGTACAGTAAAATTGCAATACAATAAAAAAAATTGCAAGGCCTCTCTCCCCCTCAAGATGGTGGTTGGAGGAGGGCTCTTTGTCTTCCAGGCCTGGACTCTCTCCCCCTCAAGATGGTGGTTGGAGGAGATGGCAAAGGTCATCCTTTCTCACTACAATAGCAACTAAAATCCACATTTATTAGGCAAGCCAAAATGAACAAAATACATGTTGCCATAAGTTGGAACATGCAGTTTTAAGCTTGCAATATGTATTTTGTGCATTTTGGTTGACCCAATTGAGGCTTAACTGTTTTGTGGACTTTGGATGTCATTGTACTTTGCTATCTGGCCAATGCAGCTACCCCTGGATATCCTTTATCTCTATTGCATAATAAGCTTCACTTGTCAAAATGAGTGGCATAATGGTTTGAGTGTTGGACTGTGATTCTGGAAACCAGGGTTTGAATCTGGGCTTGGTCATGAAACCCACTGGATAACCTTTGGCATGTCACATGCTCTCAGCCTCAGGGGAAGGCAATGGCAAACCTCCTCTGAACAAATCTTGCCAAGGAAACCCCATGATAGGGTTGACATAAGTCAAAAATAACTTGAAGGCACAATAACAACAAACCAAAATGTTAAGGGGACATCCAAAAAGTATGCCAATTTTTATTGCACAGTCCAATGTGTATGTGCACAGAAGAAAATCTTATTACATCAAATAGGTCTTAATACTGAAAAGTGCATGTAAAGAAGGGGAAGCCTACTTTAAGCTTGCCTTTTTCCAGTACCCTTACTCTCACTATCTTCAGTCCTAAACCACTTCTTTTCATCATAGTTTTGTTTTATGTTTCTCATTCCTAGGTATGGGGAGTTGCCCATTGACCAGGAAATATAATCACCTGGCTAGAGAATTCATTTGAAAAGTGGTGCTGGAGAAGAGTTCTATGGATGTCATGGACTGTGAAGAAGACAACAGAATAGATCTAAGCTGCTCCTGCACTGTAGAATTAATGCAGTCTGACACTGCTTTAACTGCCATGGCTCTATCTTATGGAATCCCAGGATTTGTTTGTTTGGGCACCATAACTGTCTGACTGAGAAGGCTAAATATCTCACAAAACTACAAATCCCAGAATTCCATAGCATTAGCCCATGGTAGTTAAAGCAGTATCAAACTGCACGAGGTGATTGTACTGTAACCCCCATAAACCCTCCCATTGGCTAGGACTGTTGGGAGTTGCAACAACATTTAGAGGGCTATAAGATTCCCATGGCCTGATGTAGTACAACTGTCTTGGAAACTGTCTATTTAGGCTTTCCAGTAGAGTGGCTTTGTCCTTTGGCACAATGGTTTTGGTGTTGAAGTAGAATTTCAAGAGACCAAGATTCAAATCTCAGCTCGGCCATGAAATCCTGCTGAGTGACCTTGGGCAAGTCACACCTCTTCGTGGAAGGAAATGGCAAACCTCCTCTGAAGAAATCTTGCCAAGAAAACCCTAAGAGAAAGTCACCACAAGTTGGTGTCTGCTTGAAGGCACATAACAGCGAACCTAGCCTGTCTCAGTGTGATTTTGCTAACTGGAGGTTTCTTCTTTGTACTGATGTTTAGAGAGTTTATGCCTTTATTGCTGGATTTATCTCAGATGAACACCAGATGGCTTGTCAGGATCTTGCTGCACAACTCATGTGCTCAGTGCTTTCCTAAACAGCTGTTGGCTGAGAAACAACCAGGCTCTCTGTGCCTTCAGAACTAGAACTAGACTTCCTTCTTCACATTAGGATTATCAGCTCTCCAGTAATATGCATGCCACGTTTTATTTGTAATACAGCCAGTCCCACATGGGTAGCATCCCTCCTTGGCACACTCATTTTGGTGTGCCAAGGAGGGATGCTATACAAGGAGGAATGCTAAACATACAAAAATGGGTATTAAAATAGAATTTTCAACACTTTTCAACCAGAACACCCAGAATCCAAGGCCCAGAAACATAACTACATGCCATTACAGGTTACTTTTCAATTTGTCTGAAGAAGTGTTTGGGATAACTATTTTTAGGCACTACAGAACATAGGCATCCAGAATTTAGGCCCCCAGACTATAAAATATTGGGCAGGTCTACACAAACCAATTTAACCGGTTTCCCACTGTTCTTGCTGTTACATGTCTACAGGATGCAGGGCCAAATCCCCAATTCTTCCTGACATGAGGTCAGTTTTGCACAAAATCCCTATCCCTCCCTTAAACCAGTGTAAAAGCTCCTCACTTTTTGCTGGGGATTTTGCAAGAAAATCTAGAGCACTCCATAGCAATGTTGTTGTTGTTGTTGTTAACCACCCTTGAGTTGATCTCGATCCATGGCGACCCTGCTGATGAGACATCTCCAAGACCTCCTTTCCTCCACTGCTCTGCCCAGCTCCTGTAAACTCATAATATTTTTAATAGAGTCCATGCAGCTAGTATGTCACCTTCATCTCTTTCTGCTTTCCTCCACCTTTCCCAACATTACTGTTTTTTTCCAATGAGTCCTGCCTTTTCATGATTATGTCCAAAGTATGACAGCCTCATAGAACCATAGAATCATAGAGTTGGAAGAGACCGCAAGGGCCATCCAGTCCAAACCCCTGCCATGCAGGAAATCCAAATCAAAGCATCCCCGACAGATGGCCATCTAGCCTCTGTTTGAAGACCTCCAAGGAGGGAGACTCCACTACACTCCGAGGAAGTGTGTTCCACTGTCGGACAGCTCTTACTCTCAGGAAGTACCTCCTAATGTTGAGGTGGAATCTCTTTTCCTGCAGTTTGCATCCATTGCTCTGGGTCCTAGTCTCTGGAGCAGCAGAAAACAAGCTTGCTCCCTCCTCAATATGATATTCCTTCAAGTATTTAAATAGGGCTATCATATCACCTCTTAACCTTCTCTCCTCCAGGCTAAACATCCCCAGCTCCCTAAGTTGTTCTTCATAGGGCATGGTTTCCAGACCCTTCACCATTTTAGTCGCTCTCCTTTGAACATGCTCCAATTTCTCCACATCCTTTTTAAATTGTGGTGCCCAGAACTAGACACAATATTCCAGGTGAGTCCTGACCAGAGCAGAATAGAGTGGCACTATTACTTCCCTTGATCTAGACACTATACTTTTATTGATGCAGCCTAAAATTGCATTGGCTTTTTTAGCTGCTGCATCACACTGTTGACTCATGTTCAGTTTTGTCAGCTTGGCTTCCAGGGAGAATTCTGGCTTGATCTGCTCTAGGACCCATTTGTTTGTCTTTTTGGCTGTCCACAGGATCCTCAGCACTCTTCCTCAGCAGCATATTTCAAATGGATTTATTTTCTTCCTATCTTCTTTATTAACTGTCCAGCTCTCACATCCTTAATAGGGAAAACAATGGCTTGTATGATTCTAGCCTTTATGCACAGCTGTATATCTTTGCATTTTAGAATCTTTTCTACACCTGGCTTAACATGACTATTCATGAAAGGGATCTAGGAGTCCTAGCAGAGCACAAGTTTAACATGAGTCAACAGTGTGATGCTATTACAATAGAAGTATAGTGTCTAGAGCAGTGGTTCCCAACGTTCCTAATGCCGCGACCCTTTAATACAGTTTCTCATGTTGTGGTGACCCAAACCCATGAAATTATTTTCATTGCTACTTCATAACTGTAATAAAATAGATGTTTTCCAATGGCTTTAGGCGACCCCCATGAAAGGGTCATTCGACCCCCAAAGAGGTCCCAACCCACAGGTTGGGAACCACTGGTCTAGAGGGAAGTAATAGTGCCACTCCATTTTGCTTTGGTCAGGCCTCACATGGAATACTGCATCCAGTTCTGGGCACCACAGTTTAAAAAGGATGTTGAGAAGCTGGAGTATATCCAAAGGAGGGCAACCAAAATGGTGAAGTGTCTAGAAACCATGCCTTGTGAGGAGAGGCTTAGGGAGCCTGGAGAAGAGAAGGTTAAGAAGTGATACAATAGCAATATTTAAATATTTGAAGGGATGTCATATTGAAGATGGAGCAGGCCTGTTTTCTGCTGCTCCAGAGAATAGTTCATGGAATACAATGGATACAAACTACAGGAAACGAGATTCCACCTAAACATTTGGAAGACCTTCTTGACAGTAAGAGCTGTTTGATAGTGAAACACACTCCCTCGGAGAATAGTGGAATCTCCTTCCTTGGATATCTTTAAACAGAGGCTGGATGGCTTTGATTCTGTGTTCCTGCATGGTAGGGGGGTTGGACTGGATGGTCCTTGTGGTGTCTTCCAACTGTATGATTCTATGATTCTGTGTCCACATGGGCCAAATGAAGTGGTTTCCCCCCTGTCATCATCATGATCTTTCTTCATGATGCAGGGTCAAATCCCCGATTCAAGTGCGGACTGTATATAAGGCCAGTTCTGCACTGAATCCACCCTTTCGCTCCCTTTAACCTGCTTAAAACATTTATATTTATTTGGGAGGTCTGTAAATGTCTTCCAACACATCCAGAGCTTATGGTTTACAGCTCTCATCATCCTCCAGCCAACGGGATCAGTGGCCATGCTAACTGGGAAATTCTGCAGGCTGTGATCCCAAAAAGTAAAGTTTCCAAGTTTTGGGTATATTTGAACTCCAGTTTGGTCCTGTTGATTCAAGTGAACAAGACACCATGTGCTAAAAGGCAAATGGTTTCTTGAAAGAGAGGTGAATCTTTTGCTTCCTTCCTTTTTTCCTTCTTGGCTCAATAAAATTAAGATATATATTTGTAAGCCCCGGGCATGTTGATGGATAGCTTCTGCAAGCCTGTGATTGATCCCCACAGCTGAAAAACAGGATTGCAGCTCTGTTTTACCGCAGGAGAGCTACAGCCAGCGGTGTGATGAATAGGGTTCATTAGAAGATTATGCTATAGATAGAGTTGTCAACAGCAGGAGCTGTTTTTATTCCCCCTGTCTCAGCATCTGTGGAGATAAGACAAAAGTGGGGCTAATTAACTGTGGTTTCTTGAGGGCATCTGGCGATTATGCTGTGTTTCCTTTAAAGCTCTTCTACAGGCTGTAAAGTTCACACCAGACATGAGATGAGATGCTACAGTGTACTTGCATTGTGTGTGTTTACCCTCCCATAGGCAGTGGTTGCATTAAACCATGCTTCTGCATTGTGCCATTGAGTGCAGATCTGTGAATGTACTTGCTGTTTTTCCAATCCCACTGAATCAAATTTTATACCAAAGGTTGCATCTGCATGACAAAAATAATGCAATTTAATAATAATAATAATAATAATAATAATAATAATAATAATAATCTTTATTTCTATCCCGCCTTTCCACGAAAGTGATCAAAGCGGCTTTGACATGGCTTTAACTGCCATGGCTCAGTGCTGTGGAATTCTGAGATTTGTAACTTTGTGAGAGATAGTCGGCCCACAGTACCTACTGATTTTTTAAATCCGCAGATACAAGCACCCACAGATTGAAAAATTTCCAAAAAATATAAATTCCACAAAGCAAACCTTGATTTTTTCCATTTTAAATAAGGGACACCATTTTGGTATCCACAGGGGTCCTGGAACCAAACCCCAACAAATACCAAGGGCCAGGGATGTAGCCAAGGGGGGGCGGTTCTTGGGGTCCAGACCCCCCTTCCATTAGAAAAATGAATGGTGCGTGCTGCTGCGCCGCCGTGCCCAAGCCCCATTATAATGGTGGCACTTAGTCTGGACCCCCCCTTCCTAAAATCCTGGCTACATCCCTGCAAGGGCCTGCTCTATTTAGCCTTCTCTGCCAGCGAGCTCTGGTGCCATGACAAAGTACACATCCCAGGATTCCATAGCATCGAACCATGGCAAATTGAATTATTTCTGTAGTGCAGATGTAGCCTAAGCAAAGAGAAAGCACAGAACTCTATGCAGATTCCGGATCCCTGTGAAACTTTAGACCATGTTTTACTAGTTTAGAAACTACTTCCTGCTTTCTTACAATTTTTGGATCAATATATTTACTGGAAGTATAACCTTGATGACAGAACAAGAATATTCTGTAAAATAAAGGAATTTGGTTAACTACCTTTCCAGGTGAGCCAAATGCAAAGAGACCGAGATC